>NC_136489.1:59169874-59219874 GCF_053919585.1 Euprymna scolopes | reverse complement strand
ATAACGACCCTGCCATACTCGGGTCTATAGGGAACGAACTTACACATACACGCGCACAAAGTGTATTTTATATATAAGTAGATATAAATACACATATAAAATAAATAGTTGCTTTAGGAATCACATTTCTTATGGGTCTTTTTTTTTTTCGGGATATTATTCTGTGTAAGAAGTAATAAACATTTCGGAAATGTAAACTTAATTAGAAAATATGAAAAATATTTAACATAATATCTGGCAAAATGTAAAAAATAATAATTGAATCATTGGACAATCATATGGTACGATTTCAAAATGTTCTTTCCCATTCTAAAACTTACCATGTGATGTTCTTGTGTTGGAGCTCCTGTTTTCAGCACTTTAAAAAAACTTATCATCTATTTCCTTTCTTTCTTTTTCTCCCCCGTCTATCTCTCTGTGTTTTTCTGTTTTTTTTCTTTCTTTTTTTCTTTCTTTTGTCTATGTCATTTCATTTATATTAGTATCACATTATCTCATTCTTGAGGATTCCCTTTTTCTCATCTATATTTACAATTCTGTGGATCTTGCATTTCAGCGAGCTTGCTTGTTACCGTGGTTGTTTGTCATTGTGCACAGTAGATGATGTCATAAATAAATAATAACTTACTCTATCTTTGTTTAGAGTTGTCGAAGGAAGGACGAATCATACAATTTGTGATAATTATAGAATGGTGTGAATATTTGAGAATATTTGAAGTAGCGATACAGTGGGAAAACAGACAGATGGTAGAGAGTTTCTGCGTATCTTATAACAATAAAATATATTCTTACTTTGTAAAATACTTTGTTTTTTATCTTTATATAAATATGAGTATGAAACAATTTCAAAGGAATCATATAGTTAATACTAGCGGGAGAAGGGGAACCCGGCGTTGCCCGGTCGTAAAATACGCTTAAATATGATGTTTTAATTTGTCCAGAGTTTGTATATTATTATAGAGTCGTGATTTCAAAAGTAAAAAAATGTATTTGTGTGCCATTATCTAAGTTCGAAACCTAAAGCAAAACTGTAGCATTCAAAGCTGGTGACGTTACCACTGTATCAACGTCACACGTATATCAACTGATTAAATATAAACTGAGATGAATACACAAATGAATAACTATATTTTAAATTTTGTTCCGTTTTGTCATCCCTTAAAAAATATTTTAACCGACTAAAGACACATAAAAAAACCGTCCATAAAAAATCCAATTATTTGAGGCCACTTACTCCGCTCTGCGACTTTTAGTTTCGGGAGAGACAAAGTTTGAAAATGTGGACTGACAGATAGATAGATATTAGTTTTATAAATGGATTTAATAAATTCTGACGTAACAAATAAGTGATAAAGATCAAAACAAATTGATTTGATTGGCTTAAGAACTACAATTTTCAGCTCTAAACAACACGTTGAAGAGCTACGAAGACGTGAGTTATCCCATTCAACTGCACCAATTTCGTAAATGTTCAAGAGGCACCGGTGTATGTTGATCGGTTCAATGTTATTCTGCATGGCGGAATTCAATGATGCATCCCTGCTTCTGCTGCACGCCCATGACCGGGATTGCTTTCTTAGAGTCTAACATTGTTAAGAGAGATGAACCTTTCAGGTCACGAATACATAAGTTATCATGACAATTTAATTTGAAATAATCTTTACTTCATTTGAGTTAAACTATCCCAAGTCCTGCGATAAATACGTATTTCGTGTTATTTTTTCTTCTCTATTTTCCTCAGTTTTCTTGTTTTTTTGTTTTTTTTTCGAATTCAAACAGTTTTAGTACTTGTTCCCCGCTTTTTATTTATTTATTTTGTGTTTATCGAGATGAAACGATAAACCTTCATTTGTTTTGGGGGTGTTTCTTTTAGTTGTTTTTTTTTGGGGGGGGTATTTTTATTTTTATTTTGGTTCTATTTTTTATTTGTTACGGTGGTAGGTGAACTATTTCAAACTAAGTACTGCACTGCAGTAAGTAACAAAAAAAAATAATGATAAATACACGAAAGGAGTTTCGTCGCATTTCACCTCTCTCCATCCAGGCTGCCTATTGATAGCCGATGGCCGTTCTTACCATGAGCAGTTGGGGGTGTCTATTCCGAAACCTGTTCGTAACATGAGAAGGTTGGGGGCTGGGCAGCAGCAGCAACAACAACAACCGTACTTTAATTTTTTTCGAGGAAGGGGAGAGCACGCTTCCACCGGCCAACGGCGGTTAGCGGATACTGCTAGTATGTAATATATGTAGATGTTCAGCGTACATGGAGACGCTCAGATATTGGTGTAGCTCTTTTGTTAAAACTGCAAAAGTATTTATTTAAGCTAGCGTGGTCGTCCGGCGTATTCCGGTCGTAAAGTACGCTTAAATATGATATTTTAATTCTAGCAGATTTCATATATATCATTAAGGAGTTAATGTGCTATCAATTCTTATATATTATAAAGTTTTGATTTCAAAAATAAAAAATAAATCCATCTGATTTTGTGCATCAGCTTGAATATATATATATATATATATATATATATATATATATATATATATATATATATATATATATAACTTGAGTTCCTTCAGCTATAATAAAAACCCAAACCAAATTTATGAAGTATTCTTGATAACATTTTTTATAGAAATACAGATGACTTAAGTGTCATCAACTATAATCGAGACTGAAACCAACACTTATAGAATTATTGGTAAAATCACTTATTACAAGAAATGGAAGTTGATAACAATTAAACGACTCGGATGTAAGCATGACACAGAAAATAAATAAATAAATAACACAGATGCTATCGTATTAATATATATATATATATATATATATATAGAGAGAGAGAGAGAGAGAGAGAGAGAGAAAGAGAGAGAGAGAGGGAGAGAGAGAGAAAGAGAGAGAGATTTGTTTCATTGTATTCTATTTTAGTTTTTAGGTTGTTATGTGTTAATCAACTCATTCCTGTTATTCATTTCAATTTACTTATATATTTTAGGTATATTTTTTTTATTGAAAAAATTAAGCACATTTTTCTCTTGTTTTTCCTAATGAAAAATAATATTTATTGCTGGCAAACATTGGCATTATTTTATTCTAAATAGTGAATAAATTGAAAACGTACAATTGCATAAATATTTATAACTTAACGTTTACAAACATTAGAATCGCTGTGAAAATAATAGATTAAAAATAAAGAAAAACAAAACCAACTTAAACATTGTATCGATTTATTATGCATTGAAATGCACATAAAATTTATTGTTTTCTTTTTTTATTTAAATATTTATTTTACTCTAACAAATGAATAGAACACGATAATATGTTAGACAATATTTGTTAAAACTGCAATTATTTTGCGATGCTAAACTTCACATTCTTTTAAAAATCAATATGGTGTCGTTCTTTCCGCTATGGAAAAAGTCCGATTGCTTCGTAATTTTAAAGAATTTTACAGTAATTGCTTTCTAATTTAAGGGAAAGTCGGGAAAACGCACAATTAATAAAACATCGAAATATCCGAACAAAAGATAGTATTTCTGTGCGGATTTAATTCATATACGAATAAACAGCAAGATCCATTCGTTGCCTGGAATAGAATTGAGAATCTTATGTCTTTTGAACGCCAAACTATCACACTATATTGTAGTTCGTTTTACATTTTATATTGTTATATTTGTTAACTTTACACTATACTTCATTTGATCAAAGTAAAACATACTTAGGCAAATTCACTAGAGAATGCAACTTCAAAATATTATTATGCTAATATTCCTTTTAAATCATGCAAGTACTTTTGAAATAATCAAAAACGTATAAAAAACGATCCGTTTTATTAGTATTTGATGGATATATTATTAATTTAAATATATGACGTCATAAGGTTTACAGTACGTCAAAATCATGCCTTTGAAAGCGGCGAGAAACATAAATAGGTAGATAAATATATATATATATATATATATATATATATATATGAATAAATAGAAAGAGAGAGAAAGAGAGGAAGGGAGTGTGCGTGTGTGTATGCGTGTGTGCGTGTGTGTATGTATATCGTGTTAAATTCGATTGTATTTCTGACGATCATTTTAACTTAAACAAGATTGGGGAGGTTATAATCCTGCCTCCCAATGGAAGAATGAAATAGCAGCATATTCAATAAATTGTTTTTAATGGTTAAAATGTGATAAATATTAAAACCTTAAGTTCAACTACAAAGACCATTTGAATTCCTGAAATAAACAGAACTTTCCAAATATTAAAAGTCCCTAAAATAATTGTAACAGTTGCGTTTTATTTAATGTCAAAACAGATGTACGGAACGGTTATAGTTTTTTTACGGTACATGAACGGTTTTAGGTTTTATCAATGCCGAAACGCAATACTGCTTGAAAATGAGTCTAATCAATTTAAGTTAATTTCGCACATTTTTTCTTAGCCTTTCGTTTGTTGTATTGCTTTATTATATGTTTATGGATGAACCTTGGCATCAATTTTACGAACAAAACAGTCGATTCAATTCATTTTCACTTTCGATTTGCAAACATTGCAAATGTCTTCGATAAATCTGGTTGTCAATCGACAGTCTTGTTATTCTACAGCTTTAAACTTGGTTCTTTATCAATCGTGTTTGACAGGAATAATCATCTTTGAAAGAATCGGTCAAACAATTTCTGGTACATTCCTTCTGCAAAAGTAGTTTTTCCAATGAATATTGCATATCATTGTTCAGGTTTCTGTGTCTTCTTTTTGTTTTCTGTAATAAAACAAAGCATGTCGATAGTAATATGCTTGATCTTTTTTTTTTCAAGCATTTATATGCAAGCAAAATGATTTTGTTTATATTCAGAGGCTTATTACACACTAGAGCACTACAACAAATACAGGAGTTGGAGAATAAAATATATAAAGAGATCTTTAGTAAATGAAATTTTAAAAAACGAACGAAATTCTTGGTCAACCCGATATACTTATAAAAATTCATTGGTATTGGAATACAGATACACACAGACAAACAAACAAAACGATGTAATGCTGTTGTATAAATATACACCAGTGGTAACCAATTTTTTTTATTATTGCAGGCCGGATAATTGAAGGAATGACGAACGTAAGCCGCATAATAATTCTATTCAATACTGGCAAAGAGAAATTTGGGAGAAACAAAATGCTTAATTTAAAATACAAAGCAATCAGGAGGTCTCGTCTCCACAAGCATGAAAATCTCCTAGTATTCTTAACATAATATTCAAATGGAAATTGTATCACGAAATTTTGTGTTCCATACGTTTTATCAAGCAAATTCAAGTGCCGTCAGTGGGCCGAATGAACTAAAATTGCAGGCCGGGTTCAGCCTGCGGGCGGCAGATTGGTGACTCCTTACATAGATGCTTTAAAATATGCGTAGGTAAAAAATAGCTTGGAAAAAATATCTAAAAAAAATACTTCGAAGAGCGATTTCTCAATTTTTATCATTTTTTTACTTTATTGACAATTACGTGGTCAAAAGATGGGTGCGTTTTTATATGCAAGACACACGCCGCATGTTGCACTATTCAATTGATTGAACTCGGTAAACCGTCCGCCTAATATCAACCCGCCTTAGTAGCGGCAACTGGACGGGGAGATGTTCGTTTATGTATCTTTGTGCTCGCCTGGTTCCCGGCTAAGTCAAGGCTCGTCGCTTCCTCACTCGAATCTGGGATGCAGTAAGGTACGCTCCCTGTCTACCAATAAGAACACTGTGCGAACGTTGGAGAGTGGTAGGGGATATATGGGCAGGACTTGTCACTCAGAGTTTTAGTCGTGCAATCGAAGGGAAAAAGTGGAAACCACGCCCCCGTCGTCATAATCCAAAAAATAGATAACATACAATGGTAAGAAAATTAAAGATGACATATTCACACATAAATAAACAGTTTATACATTGCAATAGCTATGACGACAGCAAAGTCTCAACAGTATTTATATATATATTAAATGTTTAATATATATTACGTGTAACATATATTACTGGTAGAATTGTTTCTTCCTAGATTTTAAGTCAATAAAACCAGTGTTTATAAGCTAATGCTTAATAATAATTTCAACTGTATTGTAGTATATATTTACCTTTTATTTATACACCCATTATTAGTTACATATCTGCATACATTCTTCAGATTTGAATTTATTCAAAGTGCACCTTCTTCGGGCAATATAAACGTGGACTAAAATTTAACTGAAATATGTATATATATATATATACATAAAACTAA
The DNA here is from genome assembly GCF_053919585.1 of Euprymna scolopes. Taxonomy (NCBI): domain Eukaryota; kingdom Metazoa; phylum Mollusca; class Cephalopoda; order Sepiida; family Sepiolidae; genus Euprymna; species Euprymna scolopes. The sequence continues at coordinate 59,213,622 of NC_136489.1, read as the reverse complement.
ACGGAGTTTATTCCATAGTTCGAAATCCTCTATATTTTAGGTTTCAAGTCTGTAGACTAAAATTAGAAGAGTAGTTTTGTTGAGACTGTTCCTCACACAGAAAGGCAGCTAGAAACGCATATTTTGCAAAGCATGAAAAAAGTTTTTTAAAAAATTTATTTCAAAATCATGGTAAAATATTTAATTTTGAAATTTATCAATTTCCGAAGTGCACTTTTATAAATATTACAAAGTAAAATATAAAAAAAAATGTGTTAAATGGAATCTAAAAATAACATAGTGTTCATTCTGTAGCACTTTAAATATTTAACGTTTCTATTATTTGGGAACTAATAATATAGATATATCATTTTCAACTAAATTTTATAGAGCGTGTATCAAAAATGCACGTAACATAAAATAAATATAATATACATTTTTATGACTTGCAAGAAATAATTTTCTGACTGGTCTTGTATATATATATATATATATATATATATATATATATATATATATATATATATATATATAACTACTTCATTTACTCACATAAAATTAATATACGAAAGTATAAATTTATGCGTAAACTTTAAGTATTTACTTCAAAAGTGCTCAATACGTAGGTAGAGCTAGGTAAAATATATCTGGCGATTAAGTTACACTGAATAGTCCACGCGTTTCATCTACTCTAGGATTCTTCAGGCTTATGCATAAGCCTGAAGAATCTTAGAGTTGATGAAACGCGGAATATAGCCATATATATTTTATAAATTACTATATATATATATATATGTATATATATATATATGTATATATATATATATATATATATATGGGGGGGCATTTTTTTATTATATGCTTAATATATGGAAATGCATTATATAGTTTTGTATATTCAGCATTACATTCAACATTGCCTGATGCACACGTAGAGCATAGTAGGAATGTTATCTTTATGACAAGTGAGCTATATAGAAACGATCGAGTTTTGTTCCCGAAATAATCCGACGGGCGAAATAAATTAGATTTACATTCTGCATTCCGTTTTAGAATAACTTTAAAGTTCTCTTAAACTTTTTGATGAATTATTTCAAGAATAAAGCACAACAGCTGAGAGATAAGATAAATTATTTAAATATGAAATTCAGAATTATTTAGGAATAGTTGACTAAACATTTATTGAGAGTAGCGAAGAAGTTATTGCTGATAAAGAGACATTTGCGACGGTTGTATTACATAATCCAATTCCAGAATAAAGAATATTTTAGCATAGATTTTGTGCTATTTAAAACATTAAAAAATATTTAGGATTATGATTAAAATAATAAAATATTTCGACTATAATATGCCTCGTCGGGAATCGTTACGTGATATGTTAACATCGAAATGTTGGTCGATCCACGAAAGCTCCTATTAATTTTTATATTAGTGCATTTATAAAAGCTGTACTCATGTATTAAGCGCTTTAAAAAATATTGGCTTTTAGTTGATGTCACTAATTCTAATAAGTAATATATATGCGAATGATGTTCTAACAGTAATTCCTCCTATCGAAAATTGCATTGTTAGAAATGTCTCTCATTTTAATTGTATGGATCCCGTCTTCGTAGACCTTTGTCAGTTGAAAAATAGAAATATTAACTTTAGAACGATCTTCATATGAGAAAACTGACTCTGGACGCCAATGTACAGCCATCGTTCGTACGAGCTAGAAAGACTCTAACAAGTGCATTTTGAACGTGATTATGTATAAAAATAAATTGTGAGGTACAATAGAGGATTTAATTGTATCGCTTCCGATTTCGTATCTTTTCAACTTTTTTCATGCGTTGCTTTGGAGCGACACTTTTATATATGCGTGTGTGTGTTTGTTTGTGTGTGTGCGCATGGAAAAGAAACCTATATGTATAGAATTAAAAAAAAAACTGTTGAAATTTGCTACACTGACATATTCGTTATCAAAATAATAAAGTTATATAATTGATGAAAGTAGGCTACACTATGCAACTGATGATTGTTTCGAAAAAGAAAATGCGAATCTTTCCCAGCAGCTTATTTACTATATGTATGTATATACTACGAACTTTTACACATATATTTAGCACAATTAGAGAAAATACTATATATATATATATATATATATATATATATATATATATATATATATATATATATATATATATATGTCATGTATATTTATTTTCTAGAATATATATATATATGTATATATACTATATTTAATAATATATTTATGTATATTTATATATATTTAATATATTTTATAATATATATATAGATATATAGATATATGTATGTAATGTACTTTAAAAGTATTCATTGTTGATATGTTTTAGAATATTTACACACATACAAATAAGTATATATATATTATATAGTTTATAATATATATATATATATATATATGTGTACATGTATGTAATATATTCTATAATATATGTATGTATACATTAATAAATATATATATATATATATTTCATAATATATTTATATATATTTATAAATATATGCGGAATATCTTTTATAATACATATTTTTCATAATAAATTATAAATATAAGAGATTTTATGATATATTTAAACGTATATAATATATATATATCATATATTTATATATATATGTAATATTTTTATGAGATATTTAAATACATATAATATATTTTAAGAATATATATATATATATATATATATATATATATATATATATATATATATATATATATATATATATACCCAGGAGGGGAAATGTCGACAATAAAAAAAGTACATTCTGGTGTATATAGATTTAATTATCAATTCACTTAAAAAGTACATCTAAACGCGGGTTCAAAGCCCTTGCTCTTTTTCATGAATTTTCCTTAATAAATTGATAATTATATCTGTATGCACAAGTATATTCTTTTGTATTGTTAATATGTTCTCCCTTGTGTATCAGCTCGACCTCGAATATTGAGCTTTTTTTATTATCTCGACGAATTTCTATGTAAATAATTTTCTAACACTTATTTATCCACTCATATACATACATTTACGTGTGTGTGATATACAAAATTCATAGTATTCACCTTAACACTGTTCAATACGTAAAATTATAAAAATACCCCCCACACACATATATATATATATATATATATATATATATATATATATATATATATATATACGTGTTATAAGTATATATATATACATACATATATATATATATATATATATATATTTTTAAAGGGGTTAGAACAGTAGTCTAAAGAGCAGAGTGTATTTTAATGAGATAGTAAAATTACTAATGTAATTAAAACACAAGAAAAGAACAGTGCCCGCTGTATATATATATATATATATATGTATATATATATGTATATATATATATATATATATATATATAACTACTTCATTTACTCACATAAACCTAATATACGAAAGTATAGATTTATGCGTAAAGTATTTACTTCAAAAGTGCTCAATACGCATAAGCCTGACGAATCCTATAGTGGATGAAACGCAGAATATTCAGTGTAGCTTAATCGCCATATATATTTTATAAATTACTATATATATATATATATATATATATATATATATATATATATATATCACCTAAGCTGCGGGGAGGCTTTCATATTTCATTTTTACCTGACGATTCCCTCCGCGGATAAAACATGGACACCAGTGTTGCGTGATTGCCATAATTATAACTTTTATAACTTATGTGTTATTTCTATAGTGTGTCTATTTTTTATGCGTATGTGCTGATGTGTGTTCATGTATCCCTCCGTTTATTCTTATTTAAAGGAGGAAACAAACCTCAATACAATCAGCGGTAACAAATGCAATATCTTTTAATGAAAATAACAGCGACGCCGTTATGGGCTTTCATATTTTGGTAACGTCTTGTGTAAATATTTGCTCCCCAACGAAACATTCTGAGTGGCGTTTCTCATTTCTGTTTTGTTTCCTTCTTTTATTTTTCCTTTCCTTTGAACCCCACCTAACTCCCTTTCTCGAGTAAATTAATCTCATTTTAAGACAAACATCCCACTCCTTTTTTTTATTCTAATAAGCCCCTCTATTTCCATTTACAATAATTTTATTGTTACCCCCATTTTTTTGGTTTGTTTAACCATAGCACCTCTTCTCCTTGCCGCAATATAATTATCTAAAGCTTTCCAATGTACTCATTCTGAATAACATTTTAGGTTATTAGATTGTAATTGATGAGCGTTTATATTCACTGAGTTTTATCCATGCTCTTTTTTTTTTACAAAATCTTTACCACTCATCAGGGCTTGGATACCACTCGGTGATAAGTCTTAATGCATGCCATCGATCAGTAAAACAACACCATAATGATCATTAATGGTCGAAATCAATAGAATGTACTTATTTAAAAAGGTGGCTTCATAAGAACTTGTTTTTTTCACGTTATACTTAAAAAAGAAATCATGTAATATTAATCTGGGAAGCAGCCTCGCGATATTGGGTCACACAAATGAGCAGTTCTAGAAAAGCAACTTTGAATAAACTCATAAAAAGAATCAATTTGCTATCCGTTCAATCTCAAGAGACAATGGATATCCCCAGTAAATGTGCATGCCCAATAAAATAATAATTACGCTATCATAACCTCTACTGAACTAGCATTGTTTAATTCCAGTAGCAAAGAGAAAGATCTTGGGACAAGAGTGCACACATTTTTAGGTTGAGTCGTGAAGTTCAATTCTGATTTTTATTTTGTGATTATTATAGTGTACTCAATATATTATAGTGAATTAAAATGTTAAAAATATGCCTGGAATGACATCAGCTAAATTGTAACAGAACCATTTAGCGCTCTAACCTTAGTTGTTTCCGTTGGAGATATCGTCAGCTATATAAGAAAAAGTTAAAATTAAAAAAAAAAGCTTTAACGTATAAATGCACTTTTTATATCGAATTTAATTTTCTTCAAAATCTGACCTCTTAGTAGTTATTTTCACCGGTTACAACCAAGGGGAATTTGGTCTAGAGTTTCATGTCCGTATATCAAAATTTGACAGAGGAGTTTGGTAGAGATCCTTGCGTACAGACAAGGCAACATTCATGCACAGACAGAGATATAGAAAGGAAAACATGTGCGGGAGTTAGAAAATTTAAATCCAAAATGCTATGCATTTATGCACACTGTAGAAAAACTGAATGAATAAGATTGAGCGTAAAGTAAAATCAAACCAATCAACTAATAAGAAACCGTAAACTAATTAATTAATAAAGTTCGTTTTTCAAGGAAATATGCAAAATAGTTAACTTTTATGATATTGCACGTATATCTATGAGTGAGTATATTAAGAAGCTTGTTTTAATATTTTTAAAACGAAAAAAGTTGGCTTTTAATATAATTTTAAGTGCGGCAAAATCTCAAATGTGTATGTGCACACACACACACACACACACGCACACACACACACACACACACACACACACACATATATATATATATATATATATATATATATATATATATATATATATATATATATATATATATATATATAAATGTCCGTGAATGCCCATTTTTGCGAACTAGCAGTTCATGGTCTCATTTCTTAAGAATAGAACTCACAACTACATAATTAACTACACACACACACACAACACACACATACATACACACACACAACACGCATATATATATATATATATATATATATATATATATGTGTGTGTGTGTGGGTAGGTGAGTGTGTGTATATAAAGTATTAAATGATTCTCATGATGAGTAAGCTGCCATAAGCATATTTATATACAACTACTAAATTCTACTCACATATTGAGCACTATTGGAACAAATAATGACAATCAATATATGTGTATATTATATTATGCACTTCTATAATCTTATGCTGTGCATACATAACTAGATATTACACCCACCTACACACATATGTTTATATATATATACACAGAAATCATTTTTTTTTATCAGAACTTTCAAATCAATTCAGCACATAAAGGCTTTTCATCATTTCAAATAGCACCATGCAAAATAAATAAATAAATAAATAGATAAATAAATAAGCGTGATGTATTTAAACACGTAAATTCAGTTGTATGGTCCATAGTTTCATTAAAAATACATCAACTAAATACTGACCCTTTTTAGTGAATGTAAATAATTACAATTTTATGTGCAAATTCATATAAATAGATATATTTTTGTACAACTGATTTGATACCTGTGATAATGAATACTGAAATAATATATATTTGTCAAATCATATATATGAAACGGTAATATATAAATAAATTCAAATAAAAATGCTTTCATAAAATAGACTGTTTAAAATCCACTATATCCGCGTGTTCTCATACAATACAAAAATATCAAAAATTGTCCTAACATTACTAACATTTTACATATTATTATTCTTATTAATTTATGCAACGGTAGCCAATATTTAAATGTATATTTTATTGTTTTTGTTTTAATGTCATCTGTAATATTAGTCCATTATTCATGTTAGCTTTTGAAATGTTATGTTAAAATTGAAAATGCATTTATTATTATATGCAAAAAAAAGATCTTTAGCAATAAGCGATTTTTTAAATCCAATTTGCTTTACAATATAAAAAAAAAACTATAATTACTTAAAAATGATCTAGTCTTATGTATTACTCAGGGCATATTGTCTATGATCGATCTGAACTGATTGGTTTTAAGTGTATAGAACAATTTTGTAATCGAGTTTGTATACTAAACATCGATAGACAGCTTTATTCACAATCATACGACGCGAATATCATTTGTTTTAATCCAGTTAAGCCGAAGTTGGTAAACGTACACATAAATCCATTTTCATTTAAGTTTAGAACTATTTGGGTTTCTATATTATTCAGTTATCAAAACGCCTAACCAATTATTCTCAACTAAGTAAAACAATGATTTTAACCATTTTGAGGAAATTAATTATTTTAATAAAACAAAACACTTAGTTTTTTTTTTTTGCTTTATGAATACGGTTTTTAATGTGATAATCAAAAAAACATAATTGAATATGAATCCTTATACAAAAGAAAAACATTTGCTATACGAATTATTTAGTCGTTGTATGCTTAAAAAACTATATTAAATACATATTTCTAAAATATTTGCTAAACTTTCGTGCATATGCGTTAATTTTCTGAAAATGAATTTTGTTTCAACGTTATTTAATGTATAGCATGTAAATAAAACAAAACATTTCTTTCATATATTTTTGTTAAAATTTTTCTACCCCGGGTTTTGTTTTTAGTTGGAAAAATATTTTTTTCAACATATTTTATATTCTAATATGGACTATTTTATAAGTGTAAAATGCATGCGTAATATTGTCATATTTAAACCATTCAGACCCACGTAATATTAAATATTAAACTGATTTATATACACCTATATCGTTAAAGCAACATAAACTGATTATAATTATTTTTAAAAAATCACTAAACACTATTAATAATGTTTACCCATTAATAATATTTTATTATCGATTATGTTTTAATGAATTTATATTTTAAAACATAACGGGAATAATCAGGTTTTTATGTTGCGCAAAAGATATAATTATTTTGTTACAGTAATATTTTACGCTTTATTTATAAAAAAATCAAATATATTAATAAATAGAAACCCAGACAAGATCTCTATGCTCCAGTTTCGATTTCTGATCATGGCCTTTACTTTATTAAATTAAATTAACTTTATAAATATAAAATATTTTTATATTAAATTAACTTTATTAAATTAAATATTTTTATTAATCCAATATCTTCCATTTCCAAAAGTGATTAAGTTTACCCATATTTCGAAAAAAGAACAATTACAACATATATTTAAAATGTAACGGACGAGCAAACTCTCTATTCATATCAATTTTTTAAACAAAACAACATAACTTTTCCCATATGAAATGTTTATATTCTGGTAGTAGATCTCCCAGATATACAATAAAAAATTCCTTAGTATTTTTTCGGCCATCTTTAATTGTTTGATATTAAATTTTTCTACACTATCGGTAATATAAAAGAAAAATAAATTCTTTTAATTTTTTTCTCATGATGAATATATCTTTTCTTCTGTGTTAACTTTGTTTTAGATAAAAATAAATTTAACTTTTTCCCACAATAAATTTAACTTTTTCCCACATCTCGTCTGTTAATATTTGAAATATAAATCAATTATAACCCTATTATTTTATTTTACTAGTTAGTGGATCGAATGTTAGTGATTAGTTAGTAAAGCATGCACTTTGTTTAAATTAATAATTATTTAATATAAAATTTAAACACAACACTTTTTTAAGTAAATCAAAATTAGGAATAACAAATATTCCTTTGTTTCGTATATTGTTTTCAATAAGTATTTTTCAATATAATTATTTTAGATAATTTTTTTTATTTAAATGCCTGTAAAATGATTTTTCTTGTATTTTTGGTATTATTGTTTAAATCTTAATTTTTCTTAGATTTGTTGAGGCATATATTGAATACATGCATTAGCTCCATATTGTAATGCCCATTAAAAAAACGTTAATTTTATATTAGCTTCATTTTTTTCCCACGCGTCCTATGAGCATATCTTGAAATTGACGGAATATCATTATGATGCATTTTTACTTCATATAAAATAAAACGATATTTTTCCTATCATGAACAATACAGGCAATAATAGGAGTTCAATTGCCCCCTAATAATTTTTTATAAGTTCAATATCCTGTCTCCATAATTTCAATATCCTGTCCCCAGGAGATCAATATCCCGTCCCAATAAGGTCAATATCCTGTCCCTATAAGTTCAATATCCTGTCCCGATTAGACTAATATTCTGTCCATATAAGTTAAATATCCTCTCCCCATAAGGTCAGTATCCTTTTCGTATTAGCTTCTCTCCCGATAATATCAGTATCCTGTTTCTATAAGTTCAGTATGCTGTCCCCATAAGTTAAATAAACGTTGTAAAAGTAAAATTATTATCTTTAACTTATGAATATTTTAACTATTAATCGTACCACATAAGATTTGGCGATACTTGCTGTAAAGGGTTTGTTTACGTTCGTGATCATTTAAACTAACGCATTACAGGTTTAACATTACATATTTGGTATGGCAAAGTTAGTATAGAATTAAAAAAATACAAAAACCTATCCAGTAGAAAAATAATTACAAATAAAAATATAATTCTTCAATGATCCGATTTTATCGGATCTTTCAATGTGGAGGAGCTGTGTGACTAATTCACTATGACAAACTGACTTTAATCGACTTAAGTTAAGGGTCTGCCATTTTTAAACAGAACGTAATTGTAGATGAGTTTTTGTTAAAAATATATCCAGCACATGTTCTACTGGATTCTTTTTCGTAATTATTGGAATGTATACTAATTTCGCCATGACACGTACGTCAAAATGTTTTAACCTGGAATGCGTAGTTTTAAAAGATGATTAATTTAAACAAGCAAAAAAAATCAAAAAAAAAAATCACAAAACTAGCCAACGATTATTTTTTTTTATGTAAGTTCCTACCCAAGAAATGGCAATAAGTATCTCTCATGGACTCTGAAGACTAAAGGACAAACTAAGTTACAAGGCTGCCGTCAGTAAACTTTTAATACACTTTCTATTATCCATATTGTATAGAATCCTCGAATTTTATATCCCTAAAAAGATTATTTTAATAATTTAAGATTTATTTTTAGGATTTCTTTTATGCTTTATGATTTTTTTATAACGAATGTTCGTTTTTTTTTTTTAACGATTTTTTAAAAAAATATTTGATTCTTTTTTAATTTCGAACATTTTTTTTATTTTTCGTGTTTTTAATTTTCTGTTTTCTTCAAATTTTGAATTATAGATAAATTAAAATAAATGTGAAAATTAGCGCAACATTTCTTCAGTTTTCACGAGAGTATTGATTTTTAAAAATTTTATTTCGGTATCCAATTTGCTTGTGTTTATTGCAACGGCAAATCGGTTTCACTTTTTATGAAGCCGTTTACTACTGTTCAGACGATTAATCGGAATCGAGAATCGAAAAAAATCGAAACTTTTTGGGTGTCGGAATCAGAAATAAACTGTGCCTATTTTCCGATATCAAAATCGATTCTTTTCATTGCTTTGTTTTAACTTTTTTTTTCATTGATGTTTCTACCAATGACATGATAAATATCAAGCGAGTTCAAACTAATTAAGATTTATAAACTATTTCTTACAAGTACAGTTATACGTCTGAAAATATATGGACATATAACATGGTTTGTTTTGTTTTTAGCGGTAATCAACATAAAAATTAATTAAATTATCCAAATTAACATATCTACATTTTTGGAGATTTTATAAGAATTGGAATCGGTAATGGTATCGGAATCTGGAATTTAGAGGTAAATCGGTAATTGTATCGGAATTGCGTAAAAAATTGGGATCGCCAGATTTGTATCGTATACATATAACGAGGAGAATAATTTTCTTGTATAATTTGAAATTTGTTAGGTCTCAGGGTGTTTATTGCGAAGTCGTATGTTAAACTTCTTAGAATCTCTATAGTTTGCCATCATTATTATTTACATCATTATCATTATATATTTCACATCATTATCATAATATATTTCACATCATTATCATTATATATTTCACATCATTATCATTATATATTTCACATCATTATCATTATATATTTCACATCATTATCATCATACATTTTCACATCATTATTATTATATATTTCACATCATTATCATTATATATTTCACATCATATCATTATATATTTTCACATCATTATCACGTATACAAATGCAATCATTATTTATGAAGTTTGCAAAGAACAATGCTGATTATTGAATTAATGTTCTCGGCCTATTGTTTGGTAAAAACAAATTATTTTCCCTCGGCCTATTGTCCGCAGTTGCAACTTATGCTTTTTAGACCGGTATGATCTCCAGCCTTCTTGCAGTATATTGTATATCGACACCAATTATTTTTTCCTCTGTGTGTGTGTGTTTAACTCTTATATACCATAAACAAGCCATATTGCCACTTGGATGTAAGAGCCCATTGTCAGGATATGAACGATATATATATATATATATATATATAAATATATATATATATATATATATATATAGAGAGAGAGAGAGAGAGAGGAATTGGGAATGGGGATACGCCATTCATTATCCTAGTAAGGAATCAAGGCCGAGTGTCTCTAATGAGTCGCAATATTGTATCCCATCGCCTTGTTAAAAGCCAAAGGAGTGTGGAAGTCAAATGATAGGCAAAGCCTACCTACTCCTAAAACGGTTTAGGTTTACAAGCCGGACAAATTGTTCAAGTTACCAGCTCTAAGAAGGTTGTCAACCAGAACTAAAAGTCTCCCCCCGACAGATGTGTTAAACTTGTTGAGTATACACAATTATTCGTGAGAAATGAAATCTTTAAGCCAACAGTTATAACAGATTAGTCAGAAATGCACTGTAATCTGCAGCGCCGGTAATTTAACCATCCATTGTCCCGTGAATTTATCACGGACAAAGATTGCTTTCAATCTATTAAGAATAATATTCTGACTTAACGTTGGAAGGGCATTAACTCGTTTAACTACTGATGCTGTTCTCCCCTGCACGATAATAAGTATATAAAAAGGGGAAAAATGTTACAAAAAAGGAAACAAGTTTAATTACAGAACAAATCTAACACACACACACACACACACACACACACACAAAGTTGAAATATTATCATAAAGGTTTGACCGTGATTGGAACAAAAGACACCAATATGTTTACAGTTGTTTATGATAAGTTTCAGATGTAGCAACGATGGCCTTTACCCATTCAAGGTTGACAGAGCAAAAATATGCTACCCCATTGGATAAAATAAAGGGTTCCATTATACATTCCATCCAGATTCCCAACGTTTGACAGAAAGATTCTCGAGTTCAAGAATATATACCTGATTATAAGTTCAGTTGTTTAATCAATCGAGATTAAAACAGTAGTCTGAAGAATGCAAATAATACAAAATATAAATCATTATCTACAAATATCAGCAACGTAATAGAAAATAGAAACTAATTAGTGTTTATTTACACATGTGTTTATGCCGTGTCAAGTTGTTTATATATGAATACATATTTCATATTTGATGTCTTAGATTCTAACTAGCTGTCAGATATCTAGATTATATTTTAGGAAAATAAAATGGAGGTCATGTATACTAAAAATGGAGAGGATAAAAAACTTTTAATAAATCATTAAAATGAATTTTTAAAAAAGAGAGAGATATAATATCCATGAACTTTTTGCTCTGTATTTTCATGCGTGTCGCCAAGTCTTTCAGTTTGCATCGGACACGCATGCGCATAAAAAAAGCTGCTCAATTACGGCGATCCGAAATCCTAAATACGATACCATTTCAAACCTATTACTTCCCCTATTTTTTTTTGTTTTTTTGATGAGCCAAGAAAGTTTGTATAGTTCCGTTTCGACGCAGGCAATTAGATATTTCGCGATACGAGCAAGAGAAACAAAAATGGCGTCCTTTTCTAGAAAGGAAATGAACGAGCATAAAAATAACTACAAAATGTTAAATGCATCTTTTTAACATTTAACGCAATTCATCTCATATTTCTTCTAACATATAATCGTACCTGGTCAAATAGCGATTATCTTTAAGTGTGAAATGGAGAAATTTCGTTATTTAGCTTTTTTTTAAAAAAATCTTGAATGCAAATTGAACCAAATTGTAAGAAGTTATAAAAAGCATTCATTTGTTAAAAAGTAAATAAAAAAAGTTGAATAAAATAAACAAGTATTACCGTTTCCGGTTTTAACTAAGCTAATTTTGAAAGGCATATCTGAGATGTATTCAAATACCAGATATGCGTATATATATATATATATATATATATATATATATATATATATATATATATATATATATATATATATAAAAGGAGATACAAACACGCATAGATATGCACACATATATGAACGCACACACACATATATACGCATCTATAATATGTATATACGCACACACACAAACACACACGCACGCATACACACATATATATATATAATGTACTTAATAAAATTGATAATGTACTTAATAAAATTCAGTTTTAAAATTACAGTTTTAGAATTACAATTTTAAAGTTACAGAATGTTAAGGTCAAAACGTAGAATTTTACTGCCGAACTCTGGAATCTATTAGTCGAACTCGGGCATCTGCACGGAATTTAGAACGAAACCCTTTATTTAATAGACAGGGGTAGCATGCTTTCGTTCTGTCAGCCATGAGTGGGTAGAAGTACTAAGTAATTGTATTTCGAGTGTTGCTCGCACTGAGTTTTGACCTTAACCTTCTGTAACTTTAAAACTGTAATTCTAAAATTGTAATTTTAAAACTGTAATTCTAAAATTGTAATTTTAAAACTGTAATTCTAAAATTGTAATTTTAAAACTGTAATTCTAAAATTGTAATTTTAAAACTGTAATTCTAAAATTGTAATTTTAAAACTGTAATTCTAAAATTGTAATTTTAAAACTGTAATTCTAAAATTGTAATTTTAAAACTGTAATTCTAAAATTGTAATTTTAAAACTGTAATTCTAAAATTGTAATTTTAAAACTGTAATTCTAAAATTGTAATTTTAAAACTGTAATTCTAAAATTGTAATTTTAAAACTGTAATTCTAAAATTGTAACTTTAAAACTGTAATTCTAAAATTGTAATTTTAAAACTGTAATTCTAAAATTGTAATTTTAAAACTGTAATTCTTAAATTGTAACTTTAAAACTGTAATTCTAAAATTGTAATTTTAAAACTGTAATTCTAAAATTGTAACTTAAAAAATGTAATTCTAAAATTGTAACTTTAAAACTGTAATTCTAAAATTGTAACTACAAAAATGTAATTCTAAAATTGTAATTTTAAAACTGTAATTCTAAAATTGTAACTTTAAAACTGTAATTCTAAAATTGTAATTTTAAAACTGTAATTCTAAAATTGTAACTTTAAAACTGTAATTCTAAAATTGTAATTTTAAAACTGTCATTCTTAAATTGTAACTTTAAAACTGTAATTCTAAAATTGTAATTTTAAAACTGTAATTCTTAAATTGTAACTTTAAAACTGTAATTCTAAAATTGTAATTTTAAAACTGTCATTCTTAAATTGTAACTTTAAAACTGTAATTCTAAAATTGTAATTTTAAAACTGCAATTCTAAAATTGTAACTTTAAAACTGTAATTCTAAAATTGTAATTTTAAAACTGCAATTCTAAAATTGTAACTTTAAAACTGTAATTCTAAAATTGTAATTTTAAAACTGTAATTCTAAAATTGTAACTTTAAAACTGTAATTCTAAAATTGTAACTTTAAAGCTGTAATTCTAAAATTGTAATTTTAAAACTGTAATTCTAAAATTGTAACTTTAAAACTGTAATTCTAAAATTGTAACTTTAAAACTGTAATTCTAAAATTGTAATTTTAAAACTGAATTTTATTAGGTACATTATCAACTACCCTACTAGTACACGCCAACAATTCTTGCATGAATTTTAAGAGTCTGATTTTCACAAGATACACTAGAAGATTGTCGGAGTGTCCATCGACCGAAACATTATGGAAATAACGCTCAAGTACAGAACAGCTGTAAGAATTCAAACACTTAAATAATTAATCTTCACCTCAATAATTCCTAAACGTAATTGCTATGTCGAAAATGTAAAACTAAAACCACCATGGCATAAGGATTTCTTTCTGAAAACATCGATCAAGTTTAATGCCTAAGTTAAAATTTTTATTGCGAACTGATGCACCTTTAATTTTTATTAATGTGCATGCGAGTGGAATATAATTGAAAGAAACTAAAAGAAAAAATGTCGGTCCTTTTGAAGCATGCCGCCTGTGCTGAAATAATAACGTTATTATTTAGACACCCCTTCTTAACAAGGGAAAGGAGGCGGCTAGTAACTAATTCTGTAGTTTCACATAATATATAAACAATATCATAAAATGCAATTTAACTTGAAAATCACATTTTAAAAGTACTGCATAAGTACCAAATATCTAACTTATACATCAACTATTTTGCATATGTTTTAAAAAGATGTTATTTATTAGCTATTATTAATTGTTTATAAATTCAATGACGGTTTTTAAATGTAATGCTTAATGCTTTCGTAAATAATATTACAAGCAGAACCCGTTGGAATTCAACGGCAGTTGAAAAGCACATTATAAATAAAATATATAAAAAATAATATAAAACAAATAACGAGGAAGTTACAAAAAATATATAATAAGCATATTCTTTTTAACTTTTTTAAGCTAAAAAAATTGATTAAGATATTTTTCAATGAAAATTTAACACACAGCAGAGTGTTTTATTTTGTTCTGAATAAGTTTTTATATAAATTATTTAATGAGAATTCAACACACAACACATATTTTTTTGTTTTGTTTCTAAATATTTTTTTATAAATTATGAAAGAACAGATATCAATTCCCTTGCACGCGTTTTAACTTTTTTAAAAGAGACTATAATAAAAAGAAACTTACATTCTCCTTTGAACATGATTGTTTGTAAATGATAAAATACAATAGCCAATTTGAAACGTAAACTGACAGTCATATCTTTTTAAAAATATTTTTGAGAGGTTAATGGGGTTAATTATTTTTAACTGATAAAGAGCGATTATAAAGGGGAGTAATTCGTTTTTATCAATTAATGTTTACGATGATGATGGTTTTTGTGACACTAGACGTACGGAAAAGTAAATTAATATTAAGATAAAGCTATTCCATTTTAGAAATATTTCTAAAACGTTGGATTCACATAATTATACGTTGTTCGTGTCTTTAAATCCTGAAAGTTATAAATCTATTTTATTTTTGAACACCCCCTTACACCACGGCAAAAAATACGCTTTTACACAAACGCTTACATTACTAAATTAAATCAGCCTGACATCAGATATTTCAACATTTCGGTGCTATAGCTGCAATTAGTTGTAAAGAATTAATTGAGCAACGAAAGATTCCCGAACAACGTAAAGAGTTAGTAAGTTATAAAGATAAAAATATGATTAACGATTTATTGTTTAATGCTTTAATTTTTCTCTGGTGGTTCTATTTTTTTTTTTTTCGTCTACGTCTCGGCCGATATATTACTCGACCTTCTTTAGGCGAATAGTTTATCTACGGTAAAATCTTCTGAAATGTTGATTTTTTCCTTATTGTACGCAGGAAATCGAAACTTATCCAACTTTGTTTTCTTACCTCATAAAATAATATAGAATAACAGAGGGACTTAGTTTCCATTTTTTGTGTTCAAAAGACAAATACACTTAAGGTAATTTTTATTATTAAAAGAAATGACAGATATATTCCTCACGCGCATGGACACTTCAGTCGACAGAAATTACCGGTTGATCTTGCTAAGTAAGCCATTTAAGAGATAGAAACTTTGACATAAAACCTACGGTCACATTGTCTTCTAGGTTATCTGATATTTCCTACACGTTTCACTCTGTGATTTTGGGGGTTGATATCAAATTAGTGTGATGTATTTATTTGCTTTTCTACTGAGTAAATTAGGCACAAAGCCGTTTTTATAATGTGGAAGGAGAGCGGGACGAGGAAGGGAAAAAGGGGGCCATCTTCTGAGAGGTGGAAAATGGGAGCGAGATAGTGATTTGTCAGCAGCCCCATGTAGGGTTGCCCCCACATGGACCAGAAGATTGCCGCAAGGGCAATGGTCTTTGATTGCAGCATCTGGCGGAACAGATGGTATTTATTTGCTCCCCCACTGAGCAAATTAGGCACAAGGCCGTTTTTAATGTGAGGTAAAAACCAGCTCCCCTAAAAGGGGTCACTCTGGTTACCAAAAATAATAATTGTCCCAGTATAGAGGGTTTCCCCTCCATTGACTGGTACAAATTATCTTAAGTGTAGTATCTGCCGGAACAGATACTACACTTTGATCCCAGCCCGAAGGCCACAAAGCCCCCCCCCCTCCGCAGAGAGGGTGTGTTGAGTGATTTTGGTGTGATTTTAGCGTCAACTCTTTGGTATCTTTATATTCTACTATTGACTTGTGTAGGAATACGTTCCGACGATGTCTTTGATATGTAAAATAGAAGTTTTCATAGGTGCGATATTAAATTGCCTTAGAAACATTAAGGAACAGAGTTTGTTGCAGCCTCAGAGCTTTCTATTTCTTATCCACTACAGAATTTTCACCAACATCAATTCTTAAAGTTCTCGATTGCATGAGAAAACTATACTAAGACATGAAGCCAAAATATTTAATGACTTTTAAGAAACGCTATCGTTTACATTTTTCATAGATTCGCTTGGACCTAGAATATCAGCATCACATCTATAGCTAAAATATATGTTATCAATAATAAATGATTTATTTATAAAATATAAATAACATATTAAACTTTACGTCTATTGCTTATTTGACAACATTAAAGACTTGAAGCATGAAAACTGATATGAAAACAAAGAGATTAAGCGTGAAATAACCGAAAGAGGGTTAACACTCAAATAAAACAAAGCCAACATTTAACTAAATCTAAAAAATATTTTCTTGTCTACATTTGGACTGCAAACGATCTGTATTGTATGTTAGGATACAACTTTTTTGCATGACACATTTTTTTACCCTTAACAACTGAACTTGTGTATAACTATATTACTTCGTAGTGTTGAAAATTAATATACGTTGATTATTGGGCTCTTACTTAAAACATCCATAAAAAATTGTACATACCTGTGAGGAGTGGAAGACAATAAACATTAGTTTAAATGGTTATTGAATATAAAATAGAACATATTATTTGGAGGTAAATTATTTTAATATCAACAGAAGAATAGGCTTACGCACAAAATCAGAACCACGTACACAGCATTTCGATCAAATAATTATGCTTCCAAAAGATCAAATAGACTGTTTAATTTGTAATGAGTATATTGTCATATAAATAAGTATATTGACATATAAATCAGTATCTTGCCATATGAATTCGTATATTGGTATATAAAAAGGCATATCTCCACATAAATAAATGTATTACCATATAAATGGACGCATCAATATATAAATGAATATCTTGTCATATAAATAAGTGTATTGTCATATGCATAAGTATATGTCATGTTAACAACGACGTTGCCATTTAGATTGTCATAAAATAAGTATAATGTCAGGTTATTAAGTACAATACGATATAAACAAATACACAGCAATATAAATTATTATATTGCCTTATAAATGAGTAAATTGCCATATAACTAACTATATTTCCACATGAATAAGTATAATCACATATAACTAAGTATATTGAAATTTCAATAAGTATATAACCATATAAATTAGTATATTTTCATATGAATAAGTATATTGCTATATAAATAAGTACATTGCAATATAAATAAGTATATTGCCATATAAATGAGTACGTGGTCATATAAATAACTATATTTCCATATAGATAATTGTATTTCCATAAATTTGAGTATATTGCGATATTAATAAATATATTGCCATATACATACCGACGTATAAATGTATTAAACATGATTTGTTTTTGTTAGTGATGTTGTCATTTATTTAAAAATTAACATAAAAAATTTCGAAATTTTTTTTATATAACCTTTAAAAGATATGTAATATATATATATATATATATATATATATATATATATATATATATATATATATATATATATGGGGGGGTGTATACGTATGCATAAGTATATGTACGTATATACGTATGCATAAGTATATGCGTACACGTATATGTATATATGTGTGTATAAATATCTATATATTTACCTACTATTATATAAAAGGAACTTTGACCGTGTGTGTGTGTGTGTCTTGGCTTTACATGTCTGCCTTACGTAGGTTTTGTATCAGAATGTGCTTGATCAGTATCTACAACTGATAACCGAAAACATCCGATTAAAAAAACTGTGTCGGATTTTGACCAAAGTTAACACTTTTATGCAACCTAACATCACAACTACATTTGAGCAGTTTTATCTCCTCACACGCAGAAGCGTCAAGCCTATAATTTCAAATCTAGATTCTTTTATCAGACAGAGGCGTGTTCGAAATAAATGTTTATTTTTAGAGCATATGATACTTCGCTTTTGCATTTTGAACTTAAATTGAATCCATTATTTACAGATAATTTTATAAATTCAGCAGTAGTTTCTCTACAGTATAATATATTGTGGATTAAGCCAATGCTGGAAAAGTTGTAAATCTTTCTCCGAGGAGACTGCGAGGGGTGTCCCTGATAAAAACAGGGAATCAATCGATTTCATTAAAAAAAAATCGTCGAGTTCAACGATTTTGATAACAATATAAGTATGGAAGGATGGAAAATGTGTTTAGCCTCATTAAATCCAGCACAATATCGAGTCTCACTGCTGATATATGTGTATCTTTTACTGTACATGTATACATGTATATACATGTTTATATATATATATATATATGCATATATATATACATATATATACGTATGTATTTATATATGCGTGCATATATGTATATATACGTGTATATTTATACACATTCACATATGTCTGTATATACATATATGTGTAATATATGTATATATACGTGTATATATGTATATGTACGCATATATGTATGTATATATTAATATGCAGTAATATATATATATATATATATATAAACGCATATATATATAGGTGTATGTGATTATATATATATATATATATATATATAGAGAGAGAGAGAGAGAGAGAGAGAGAGACAGAGACAGAGACAGAGACAGAGACAGCGACAGAGAGAAATACAATAAGATAATTTGAAAGCTATATATTATGCGTTGGTAAGTGATATTGTCTTTCCTATTTCTAATAAATCATTCTTATTTAAATCTGCTTTCTGAATTATAGGCGAAATGTATTCGACGTTTATCAGTTGTTTCGTTTTCCGCTATTTTCCTGATTTCTGTCAAGAAACGAGTGACAATTTGAAATAATGGCGACGTTCCACGGATTCATTGTTAGTTGGATCATACATTTTCTGTTTTAACAGAAAACCACAATGTACTGTGCTTTCTTTTCATTATTCTTTCATTCTTTTTTCTTCTATTTTTACGAAATTTAGGTTTCGTTCGCTCAGATCTTTCACTTACTCATTTTTTCTGCATCAATCCCGAGCGGATTGGCTCTTTAATCGTTGCAGTAGAGAGTGACACCGAGGCTTGCTTGCCTTTTGAGTTTACTCTGCATCTTACTAAATGGTTGTCATTTTCAATTGATTTAACACCTAACAACGAACACTGCAGGACTGAAGTGCATTCGGAAATATAAAACTAAGGAGGTAGAATGCAAAAAAAAGCTTTAAAAAAATGGCTTTATTGGGCGAAAGTCACTTTATATATAAAATATTATAAGCGTGACGAGTGTGGTTTCACTTTGTTTTGCTCATTCGTACTTTTGTGGTCTCCATGTCATTCTATGCGGACACAATGACACACCGCACAGAAATGCTTTCGGGATATCGACAAAATTTTTGTTCTATTTCTTATATTCAGCTAGATATCTTTTGATACGTATTTCAAATGGTTGTGCATGGTCCTTTTTTCATAGCTATTGCCATTTGTTATCCATTTATTTGAAACTATCTTTTTTGTATTACTTGCTCGGAGTTCATTGGAATTAGACGATGATCTTCCTCCGAAGCTAGACATAACTATTTATATCTATATCTAAATTTTATTTTATTAAAGAAAATTATAGGTATTTTGTTGTATTCGCTCAAAATCGCCGATTTCCCCGTTAAATCGCATATACTCTCCCTAAAAACACGGATGTTTATTATTTGTGCACTATTTTTGTATGAAACTAGCAGGACGCCCGGCATTGCCCAGTCGTAAAGTAAGCTTAAATATAATATTTTGATTAATGCAGATACCGAATTTATTGTTATATAACATTCGATCCAATACATAGTAATGATTTGAAAAGTTTAAAAAAAAAAGAAATGACTCGTGCGCCACCACCGAGAATCGAAACCAAAACGTTTAGTTTACGATTTATTTTTCCTCTGCCTTTATGATAAGCTATGGATAACCTTAATGCTAAGCTAGGGATAACCAATCAACAATAAAGCAAAGGAAAGATTGTCTTCTTCTGTCAATAAGTGACGATCACTAGATATATATATATATATTACTATATAATAAATGTATAAATATATATATATATATATAAATGTATAACTGCATATATATATATATATATATATATATATATATATATATATATATTGAAGGCATCGGGAATGTATAAAAAATCTAAAAAGTGTTCGTCACAAATGTGGGAACTAAAAATAAAAATTTCCTATTAAAAAATATATTATTATAGATATTTCAGATGCCTATATGTTTCCATTAAAGTGGAGTCACCTTTAAATGCTGCTAAATCCAAATCAACGGCGACTTACAAAGTCATTAGTCACTGATGATTTGATTAAATTTTAAGGTCCTTTAAAAGAATGTTTCCCACAATAAAACCATAGCACGTCTCTGAAATAGGAAACACATAAGTTGGAATAAACAATTGATTTATATACCTATATATGTGTATGCGTGTATGTATATAATATATGTATAGATATTTTTGTATATATATATATATATATATATATATATATATATATATATATATATATATATATATATATATATAGTAAGTTATAAAATGTATATGGCGATTAAGCTACACTGAATATTCCGCGTTTCATCCACTCTATGATTCTTCAGGCTTATGCGCGAATTCTCTGGTTGTTTGTCGATGCGCATATAAAAACGACAAACAACCACAGAATTCGCGGATAAGCCTGAAGAATCCTAGTGGATGAAACGCGGAATATTAAGTGTAGCTTAATCGCCATATACATTTTATAACTTACTAACTAGCTCTACCTACGTATTGAGCACTTTTGAAGTAAATACTTAAAGTTTACGCATAGATCTATACTTTCGTATATTAATTTTATATGAGTAAATTAAGTAGTTATATATATATATATACGTATGTATGTGTGTGTGTGTGTGTGTGCGTGTGTGTGTGTGTGTGTGTGTGTGTGTGTAAACGCAATCGTACAATTAAAAATGTGAACCATACAAAGCGAGTGTGGGAAAAGCTTTCAGTAATGAACAATGAACCGAGAAACATCTTGCCGGAACAGACTAAATAGATTTAGACATTACATGCAATTAACTAAAGAGCGACAATGGAATTGACAGTAATTGTATTGAAGAATGTTAATCAATCAGGTGTAAATGTCAATGAATTGAATTCTTTTCAGTCTCAAATCTCAGCATGCCTAAGGCGATACGCTGGATTTACTAATAGCCAAGTCTTGCACTACTTTCAAAGTAAAAACTCTTATTGCAAAGGACCATAACATCTGGAGGCGAGGAAAATTAAATCGGCGGAAAAGACTAGAGGTTTTCTAAAAGTGAAAGATAAAATAATAATGTTATTCGAGTCATTCGAAAAGTAATGCCCATGTTTTTTTTTTCGCCAAAATGGATCAGAGATGATTGCAAGTTGCATTGTTATGATGACTTAACTTATGCATTCGAGATTTGAAAGTTTTTTTCTCTCAGTTGCATGTATTGATAGTGTGTGTCAAACAATCTCTGCAATAGGCATGCATCAGACGTATAGATGCATCATTGAATTCCTGGCATTGAGGATGGCGGTGACAATGTAGAAAAATAAATTCTCGAACACAAAATGTCGTTGTTTCAATTATACTGCTTCCGTCTTCGTATCTCTTCAACTTTTTTTTTTAAATATAGGAGGACTTATTTTTGAACAGCTCTTGTATAAGAAAGTGCCCTCCGTACGCCTATGCATAGCCATAGATCGTCGCTGGCGAAAGTTCATTAAGAAAGTTGGTGACTATGCAGAAAAAAACATTCTTCAGCGAAAAAGTCGCTCGTCTTGATGGCTCCACTTCCTATTTCAAAGCTTTTTGACAAATATAGTAAAAAATACTCTTAAACCGACCATCGTAGAAAGTTTACATCTTGATGTATTAAGATTAGTAGACTTCAGTGATATCAATTATTGATGGCTTAATACTAAAATAACAAGAGAACGTGGATTATTCGGATAATTTAGAATACTGTTCTCATCCTGAGATTAATTTACACAACGTTTCGGCAAATGTAATTCTGAACTTCATCCTGTGTATCCTGGTAAACTCAGGAATACTTGTCGCACTCGGATATTTGTACGGAATTTCTAAAACTACTCTCTTTAGTTCAGTAAGCCAAAAACAGGTTTAAATATTCTGAGTATCGCCCACACTGAGAATTGAACCTTTAAGCTCCAGAAAATTTTTACTCAGATGTGAATTGTACCTCGTTTTATTTTTACTCTTTTACACCCCAAACAAGCTAGAATGTCATTTTGCGATCATGTCCAACAGACGTTTAGCATTTACAAAATGGTGGACTAGCGCTCTTTTGATTTAAGACGCAAAGACGTTAGTGAAGAGGGACAAGAGACAGATGGGGCGCATATTTAGCGCGTTATTTCTTTCGTCAAAAATCTTGAATACTGGTAATTTGAATGCATTTTTCCAGCTATCAGAGAAGGAAGGGTTGGCTTATTTATTTGCTCCCCCACCGAGCAAATTAGGCACAATTCGTTGAAGAATTTTGAGAGTACAGGGACTAGCTCATCAGATCATTTCTTAATTATTATAGCATTAGATGAGGCCAGGTCCACACATTTTGGAGATGGCTAGTTTTTTATGATACCACGGACATAAGATCTATTAATGTAGTCTCTGTCTGCAAAGGGAAATTCGAGAACGAGAGTTGTTTGTAGGGCTTAAGGTAGAGTTGAGACTGCTATGCAAACAGGTCAGCTTTCTCAGTTGTATAAACAGCTTCATGGTTGTTACATAGTGAAGATATTGTTGATTGCCCATTATTTACCACACTGTTATAATAGTTTATTATCCATCATGATACGATTAATATGAATTTTTGGAGCCGTTAATCTATTCTTTTATATAGTGTATAATTTTACTAATTATCACTATGGTATATTATTACATTACGTGTGACATCTAGCGAGTTGTTAGTATTATTTCTTGGCTGGGTAAGGTACAAAATCAAATAAGTGACAAATGATCGTTTTATTTTTTACATTCGCTATTCACAGATGATACGTTGCTAGCGTTCTCTACTTTACTGTTATTTCCATGAAAATTTCTCGATTGGACTCAAATATTTTTATTAAAATGCTTTTATATATAACCTTCGCAGTAAAAAGTCTTCAATTTATTACGCCTGCTCTGAATTTACCCTTCTCCCTTTATATACCTGGTGGCCGGTGGAATTTCCTTGAAAAACGTCCAATCAAAAATTATCTAGCTGCAACTGCACATGACTTTCTCCATTTTCTTCGCACTTTAAATCAAATTGAAATTCCATAAACAGAGTTTCTTTCTAAAAACTTCTACTCTATGAAAAAACATTATTTGCAAATTATATCACAATACAAACCAGTCATAAACCGTCTTAATATGGAAGCAAATGTGAATTTCATTCATTATTTTCAGTTTTTTCATAATATCATTTAGTAAATCGAAAATTCATCCAACTTTATCCTTGCGTGGATTTTTGTCTTGGTAATTTGTTACATATAAACAAAACGACAATCGATGTATAGTATATAAATAAAGCAGCTTCAGAAGTGCCAATTTGCCCCTAAATCGACCAGTCAGGCTGATATATGTGCAAGTGCTGGACACTTTCCAATCCGCCGCAATAAAAAGAAAATCTCATTCTTTCCGATATTTAATTCATCATGACGGCTCTTTATATGGTGGCGCAATTAAATTGATTTATCATTAAGTTCATTTTCCGTAATTAACTGTCGGAAAAGTGACAGCACGTTTTGTTATCGCTCATAACGTAGTGCACCGAAGTCGTGTTACTAATCATTCCCACAAAAAATGTTTTCTTAACAATGTTCCATCTTAATGTATCACTCCTTATTTCATGATTGTAGTCTGTTGTTTATTTGTTGTTCTTCGCTAGATATCTGGCAATATTAATAATATTGTTGTCGTTCCTTTATAGTCATTTCGATATTATTTTTCTGTTTAATTTTGTGGTTCTCTTATTTATTGTTGAATTTATTGCTTTTGGTTTTGACGTCCTTGTTAAGATGTACAACTTAGATTAATTCTTACTGTTGCATAGTCAAAATATCGACCGAAAAGAGCACAGCTGGTGTATAAAAGTCATACAGGTTCTTTATTCATCATCTGAAATATTCGGAAATAAAAGGTCCTTTCTCAGTCTATAATCGTTGCGTTAAATTATTTGGAAAGAAAATTTGTCACTAATAAAAACAAACATCAAGATATTCTACCATTACTTTACTATGAGGCGACAGTTGTTACATGGGCTCACATGGACTCAGATCTAGGAGCTCCAAGTTCGAATCAAGCTCGTTCTACAAAATTACCTTGACTAGAATGTTGGCAACCTTCATAGTGTCCCTCTCTGGAGTACTCAGTGTATTTTACTGAAATAATTCTGAGTATAAAACTATCGGGGAAACCAATGCCATCAATAAAATCTTCGGATTCATACGATATGATGATAAACGTATGAAAATCAATAAGTATAATTGAAAAAAAAAAGAAAACACACGTGTGTATATATATATATATATATATATATATATATATATATATATACATCAATAAATGTATATACTTTGATAACATTTAATTTGAGATTCACTAAGTAGGATGAGGAGCACACGATTGAAGATCATTCAAGAAATTGCTATCCATTTTCTATTGAGCATTTGGCAAAAACCTTATAATATTTTAGATTCTCATGACATCAGAAATTCCAACATTAAATATCAGTTTGTTTACTTCCTATACATTTTTCTGTATATTTTATATACCTATTGTATGTTATTTAAATAATCTTACCATTGAAATATTGATCGAATTTGGTAGTATCTTCCCTCCTTCAAACATGCACACATATGAGCGAAAAGTAGGTAGAATCAGTAACATGGTGAAAAATATGCGACCTTTAGTTTACATCAAAACTAATAAACTTGTGGAATATATTTGTAACGACACTCGCCCATTAGCTCGGTCGTAGAATTAAGGGAGATAATTCTAACCGTAAACAGGAGTAATAATTTGTGGTTACATATGCATTAATTTGCATATGAATGAATTAGGTGCGTTAAAAAACTTTATCAAAAGACTGATTTGTTTAGCGGCGAATAGAACATGTCTGGTTTAAGAAGAACTGGAAATGCTGTTAGTCCTAATTTCTTATTATATCTTTTTCGATTACATATTTTTAAACAAATTACTCGTCGTTTTATTTAGATTTTCTTTCTATTTCTGTTTTGATTTTTTCTTTATTGTTTTAATTTAAATTTGGAAAATTAAATGTAATTATTACGGCGTTATTTAAAAAGAGGACACCAAATTTCAATAAACAATACACAGAAAATTGTTCGCAACACTTGCGTAATTGTTTAGGCAATATTATTCTGATAGCCTCGAATTGAGGTAAGAATATTGTGTACACTCCAAAGTTTCAATTTAGACAGTATTGTCTATTAGTAAATCGTAAATCATATTTCAGTGGTGCTTAATTTATTTCGAATATTTAATGAGACTTTTCAGTGTAGAAAGGGTGAATATATTAAAAAAACTTTAGGTAGACATAAAATTTTCAGACATGCCGCAAGAGATCATGCCAAATAATAACTCATTCGTTTATCATTTATTATTATTTGTAGCTGCGCCTCTTTTGTGGCGTAATCAACCTGAGGGAGCAATTTGGCCCTCATTGGGGAGCTTTAGATCTCCCCAGGGGCCTGAGGAGGGCCAAATAACTATGCTAATATAGCTTTAACCGATTCCGGGTGACGGCAGATATCCCGAGGATTTGAAATAAAGAATATAAATATATATTTTATTTCATCGTCAAAATAGATATTATTTGGAAGTTAGAGAAATATATTTTGCATTTAAAATTGATGACAGGAACTTAGAACAATAACAGAACACTTTCTGGCCTTGACGAACTCAAAAGCCAGATGTCGGACTGGCAGGAACGACCTTAGGGGTCATGGGAATTTAATATATCTATAAATTTCAGATCGCAAAATTAGTGAATTGCACACCCGAAAAATAGGGGGGGGTTCCATAGTGTCGTGGCGTGATCTGATTGGCTGGGGAGACTTCTTCCCCCGACCAGATACACCACAACGAATATCGCGCGAAATTAGTCAGTTTCCGAAGGAGTTTCAAGACAGTTTCCAGCAAGAGTTTGTACGCGAAACTCGAAGTAGCCCGCCGTTCCCTGAAGACGTGACTCCTCATCCTCCACCCATCTTACGTTGTCTATGAAGTATATTTGAGACTTTGAAAAACTTACTAAGAACTGAACGATATTTGTAAAACATCGTACATAATTTCGTAAATTAATCCTCTTAGATTAGAAAAATAACTCATTCGTTCATCATTTATTATTATTTGTAGTTGTGCCTCTTTGATGACTTCTCTATTTGAAAAAAATATACTAAATTCATCTCATTATAAAACATTGAACTTTTCACTTTGAATATTATATGAATATACCTATTAAATTCTCTTAAATATTTTATTGCTACTTTTCAAAATTTCTATTTACTTCGCTATACGAGCATATTTAAATTGAGCTTAATAATCCAACTATTTTGTGACAAATTGTTTCGAAAAACATATTTCTGATTTAGTATTTTCTAATCTATATTGACAACAATCTTCTAACGCGAGATAAAATATTAGGAAAATGCCCACAATAATAAAAGTATTGGTTCATTATATTTTGTGGAGATTTAGGGACATACTAACTTCGAAATTTTATTGGTTAACACGTAATCAATTGGAATTACGAATGGACATTTTATATGGGAAATTAATATATTAAAACTATAAAAAATAGGAATGAAGAAATGTTACTACGTTATTGAATTTTGGAGATGAGGATTGATTATTTGTATTAGTTGGATTCTTCGATCTATTGTTGTAATCTTGAATGTTATTATCGCTACATTTCGGTAAATTAAACTTTTGACCTTCTTTACTGTATTTTGGTGAACTCGGGAATCTTTCTGTCGAGCATAGGAATCTAAACGGAATTCCGAAAGAAACTCTTTATTTTATCAACATAGATAGTATGCGTACATGCTATTAGCCATGGCTGCTTATGTCCTAAATAGTTCACAATTATATTTTGAGTGTAGTTTGAACTAATAATATAGCCTTCAACCTCCAGAAGGGTTTACATTTAAAACTGAATTTTACCTAGTACATTATCAAGTCCGCCACAGGTTGTTATGAATTAAATAAAATATTCTGTTTAAAATCCCATGCAGATTCTTGAGTTAGTTAAGATACACCGGAAAAAAGTCGGAGCTTTCATGGAGGAAAACATTGTAAAAATAACAATCAAGATTAGAACAGTAGTTTGACGAATCCACAGAATACGAAAGAAAGTTATTATTTACTTGTGGTACAATGCCAGACGTTGGGACTCTTTGGTTTGTATGAAAATAGACACGAACCAATAGGTCGCCATTGTCTAACAGAGGCACCGCAGGAGATCGGCAAGACACCTCACATCAAAAGGAGGATGTATTTCCTGTGAGAGTGCACTACCTAAATCCGAACTAGCCCATGATGAAAAAGAGGAATGTGTTGCTATTGTTTTGATGTGTATCAATTACCGCAGCGGAACAGAAAGTCACCAACATAGGCAGTACAATCGTGAATTCCCGTATAATACACATACGACAGTCGTTTCAAATTCAAAATATCTGTTATCAGCAAATATCAGTGCAATATTTGGTTGGATATTTTTGTTCTAGCTCAATGAAGGAGAAATAAATATACATGTAGACAATCCTTTTGTTTGTCGCAATTAAGGATGCCTTTTTTGGGGGGAGGTGGATTTCCCCCCAAATTGACCTTATGTCAAACACTGTCCCTGTGAGGAAGCAATAAAACAGTTATAACGCAATATCGTTGTGTAACGGAAATATGTAATAAAAGTTATTACTGCTCCACGCATTTACTATTATTCATTATTAGAAATCTCGAGATGGAAATACCCCCCATTAGAAGAGCCGACCCTTTTCTAAACAACTTCATATCAAAATTAAGATTTTATAACAGCAACACTGCTATATGAAAGTGAAAGTTAGCGTCTGATTATCAGCCAAGAGAAGAAATTCCTTCGAACAATACGAGGAATCTAATGGAGTGATTGAATTATCAACGAAAAGTCAGAGTGAATCTGTAAATTACATCTAAGCTAGTTCGCATGTCGCTAAGTTTGATTCCAAATACAATTGTCAACCATAGGTTCTAATATACTAGTGATGGAAAATGAAGAAAAAGAAAACCAACAATGAACTAGAATTAGATAATTGATAAAAATTGTATTGCAACGAGAAGAAATTGACACTGTGGATCTATGTTCAAATTAAAAACGATGCTATAAGTCTCTAAGATTTTGTACGTCTCTTCCAAATTGTTAGGTTGATGCTGTAAACCATATGTGTGAAATACGTATTTTACCATATTTTGGTATTGAATATCTCAATACAAACGCTATTATATGCATAGCGGACACGAGAGTTACTTATTGTACAACTATAACTCAATCGAGCATAAGATAAAATGTTGGAATTCCCGAATTTTCCAGGATTTTAATTATTATGCATAATGATTGGTTAGACGTAATGCAAGACTGGCTCAGAACACGCATAGTTTGACATTTAAAACCAATGATATCAGTCATAGCTTTATTTGGAATTCAGAGGGCAACGAGGCATAGTCTGAGCGGAAGGAATCACACCAAATCTATGATTATAGTAATTAACCGAAACATAGAACATGATACTAATAATAATAATGAGAAAAGGAAGCGGCAATTTGCAACTGATCTGAAGTATTGAATACAAAAAGAAAATAAATAAAAATAAAGCAATTATAACGTTTCGGTAATTTAAATAATTAGAACACCGATCAGAACCACAATAAGTACCATGGCAACAACAACAACAACGAAAAATAACCATAAAAATCTTTGCCCGATATCCAGAAAAGATAGAAAAGAAATATCAAAAAGGATGGAATGAACGAGGAGGGAGAGTATTTACAATCACCCACTGGATAAATGAGAAGAGTACTAAGAATTTAGAAAAGTATATTGACATCCACATTATAATGAAGGCTTATGGTCATTGCTGGCGAGAAGTCAGTAGTAAACGGCTCTTATGATAAGGCAAATTCATTTGTAAAGTTTCTCGAATAGGTGGGAAGGACTGACAATATAAAGAGACGTTTTATCTCATACGAAAGGCAAACACCACAGGCTGTTGTCAGTGAGTAATATCAAATCATTATCAGCGTGATAACGTTTAGTGATTAAAAAAATAAAATTAAAAAAAATAAAAATAAGCGGGAGCTTAAAAAACTCTACAGTTGGATCTTTCACCCGTGCTATACTTCTGTGGAATTTTCTTTTTTTTTCTATTTAATACGGCCGCTCGGCGCGAACGAAGACAAACGGATATCATTGTAGCACCTTTGTTTAAACTGAACAATATTTATCTTAATTCCATCGATTACGTAATTTCAGAAAAATAACTCGTTATATAGGTCTTTCTCCAAAATCCATAAAAGGGTATAGTGGCATAATTCTATTTCATGGATTTCCAATACGAACGCATACGCCAGGATATTATTATATCCCCTTTGAAGAAAACATAATTTAAAATTTGATTTTCTGTCGATACATAATTTCTTAGGAAAAAGCTTTTTAAAAATATGAAGGGTTATAATATACGTATAAACACGAACTTGCTTTGTATTATTGATTTAGTAGACTATATCAAAGTGATGCTACTCTCATATTTTTATCCAGTGTTGCTAGACTACCACTTTGTTTCCCCCTTTTTTTTTGCTCAACACAAACCTCCAAACACCCGGGCAACCTCATAATATCGAAAAGGATTTCTACCTTAAGGTCGCGGAAAATACAATGATTTTAAGGAAGCTTATTGAAAATAAAACAATATAAGAGGAAAACAACGATTCTCATAAAGTACTAAAAAACGGGGAGTTCAGGAAATCTAAGAAGGCTGGTCATAATTTAGGAAATAAAGAGAACGCCATCTGTTTTAATCAATGGTAATAACCGAGGGAATTGTTTGTGAATGAAATCATGAAACAGCAAAAAGCTTCGGATGCAGAATCCCAACAACATTCTCAGATATTAAGTAGAACTATAAGAAAATATTGAAAAATACTTACACAAATCACACTGAACTGGAACTACACATGGGTATATGTAGAAAAGTATATGTTAGTTTACCCATCCAAAATAAAATAGTGATTTCAATAGCGTTTGTTAACACATCGAATAAGCGTTAATTATTGTATTTCCCTATTAGGAGCACAACAAACAAAAGTTAGGAAAAGTTCACCCAAATTATTTTGCCCATCTTTTATGTTCATTCCGTGATACGAAATAATGATGTAACGGGGGCGTGTTCCATTTGTTTTTATTTCGGTTAGAAGTGTCTGCGTTTGTACCAAATTAAATGTTGAACGATCAGAACGAGTGAAGGAACAGGTGAACGCAACACTCTTGTTAAATCGGCCGACTCAAGAGAGCATTACCGCAGAGGGGGAGAAGATACAAACGCGATAATAAGTAGACTCAGACAATCGTGCAGTTGATTCCCAGGCAAACTTGAAAGATAGATAGACATACTTAAAAATATATACGAACAGAGGTTACGTGTACACACAGATACACACAAACACACACACATGTATAATACATATGTACTCATATAGATAAACATACATATAAATATTTACATATATCTAAACTTAGATACATACATATATACATTTATATATACACACATATTAATACAGATATATGAATATACATATATATATACGTACATATACATATATATATATATATATATATATATATATATATATATATATGCATACATCTGCCCAACTCATCGTATACATAGTATCTCTGTGGCTTTTCCCCCTGATAGTAACCTCCTACATCAAAGTGGCAATGTGTCTTGTTTATAGTGTTTGGGATGAAAATGTAATAATAATAATAATAATAATAATAATAATAATAATAATAATAATATGTATATATATAGATATTAGCGTATATTTACATATATGCATATATATCTATATACTTACATATATATATGACTATATCTACACATACATATATATATAACTATGCATACATATATCTATGTATATATACACATACATATATACATATGCATATATATATACATATATATAAACATGCACATATATAATACAAATATTTATATATAAGAAAAAAGAGAACACTATTCATAGAATATTATTTATATTATTATTATATTATGAAATCTAGTTGCATTGTATAACTAACGTGTGTACATAATTAGAATGTGAAAAAAAAAAACGGAGATATATAGATAGATAAATTTATCTATCCAGGCACTTAATTTAGAAACAGACAGACATGGTTCCAAACGCAACCATCCACGTCTCTGTAAATATTCCCTTTGATTTTTATCTGCTCACAAACGCACACACGAAGTAGCAAAGACAACACCCTTTTTCTTCTATTATATCTTTCCTTTTAACTCCTCTCTATCTCTATATAGCCCACAGATATGCATCCCAGTC
This sequence comes from Euprymna scolopes, assembly GCF_053919585.1. Classification (NCBI taxonomy): domain Eukaryota; kingdom Metazoa; phylum Mollusca; class Cephalopoda; order Sepiida; family Sepiolidae; genus Euprymna; species Euprymna scolopes. The sequence continues at coordinate 59,180,759 of NC_136489.1, read as the reverse complement.
TCTATCTCTCTTTTGCCGTCATCTATTACGCACACATCTACACACACATCAACACACACACACACATATACACGCACATGTACGACCACATTCTTTCTTTTCTGTTTTATTAGCAACCGTATGTAGTATAAACTAGCATACATTCTACTTAGCAAAACTCTTTTCTGACGTTCGTTGCTTACTCTAGTTAGTAATAGACTTGCCAGAGACGATCCGGAACTCAATCGTTTCTGTTTTTTTTGCTTAAATTCTTTCTTAAACTTTTCTATTGAAGTGTTCACTCTGTCAATGCTGTTCTGATTCTAAGTATTCGAGTAAAAAAATAGCCATGAACTTACATTTTACACACACACACACACACACCTATATATATGTATATATATATATATATATATATATATATATATATATATAGTAATTTATAAAATATATATGGCTATTAAGCTACACTGAATATTCTGCGTTTCATCCACTGTAGGATTCGTCAGGCTTATGCGCGAATTTTGTGGTTGCTTCTTGTTTTTATATATGTTATAATATAGTTATATATGGGGACCCGGTTTCGAATCTTGCTAGAGTCAGCCACTCTGATGAGTCGTAGACGACGAAACACGTGTCAGTGGATACTAATATAAAAAAAAATAAAGTAATATATATGCTGCTACCTATATGGGGGTACCAAATTGGCTAAAGAGAAAATTATTCCCAACTCGCATTTAGGTAACTATGCACGTTCGTAAATAAATAAATTCGTTCAAAACGTATCGTAAAAACAAAAAAATACCATCTATCTGTCTGTCTATCTATCTATTTACATATATATATATATATATATATATATATATATATATATATATATATATATATATGCGTGTGTCCGTGTGTGCGTATATAATATTTTCGCAAAAATCATACATCAAAACATGAAATGAAAACATCATATTGTGCATTTTCTCATGCGTTGCAATTGTTCGAACAATTTAAAATATTATATCATTTAAAATATTGCAAAACAGCCACTCTTCAGGCTTCAAAATACACACTAGTTATACATATAGGAATACACCCACATCCTCTTTTTAAGTTGAACCTACTACTCTACCACTCTTATATTTACTAGTTATTATTTTATTTTTCGATAGCCTTCGAATATAATAATCGCCCCATTTTTGTATATGTACTTTTAAAATGATATTTCAACAAACTACATATTTACTATTAATTAAATCTTTTGCGTGTTTCATTTTATATTTCTCTAATTTATTTATTTAATCGATATTATTTCCCAAATATTAATCTACAACTTAAATTTTATTTAGATGTTCGACTGTTACTTCCTCAAACTACCATAGTTTCATATAAACTTTAACATATTACGATCTACTAATTAATGTTGCTTAACATGTTATTCCTTGAGAAGGAACTGCAATTAAATGGTTAATTTAAATAGAATTAAAATTTGTCTTCGTCCATTACTATATATGCATGAATGTATAAATGGATAAATGTATATATAAGAATATATGTATATATAAATATATATGTATATATATATTTATATATTAATGTATATATAAGAATGTATATAAATATAAATGCATATATATGAAAGTATATATGTGAATTTATTTATATGAGTATATATATATATGAATATATATATACGGACCTATAAATGTACACACACATTAATATATATATATATACCTTTATAAATATGAATATATGTATATATAAATTAATCTAAATGTATATATATGTGGGTGTGTGTATGAATGTACATATATATCGATACATATATAGTTCAATATACATAGATATGGATGTGTATAGATATAAATAATCATATGTGTATATATATATATATATATATATGAATGTATATACGATCATATATATATAGAAATATTAATGTGAATATATTTATATATATATATACATTCATGTATATACATACGAATATATATATATATATATTAATATATATATATATATATATATATATTTAAAATATGTATATATATGTATGTATACATAAATGCGAAATATATATATAAAAGCATATATGACTTTACATATATGAATTCAAATATATATAATGAATGTAAGTGTACATATATATATATATAAATATATATGAATATATATATATACGTATTAATATATATGAATGTATGTATATATGTATACAAGTTAGAAAAGCATTTCATTGAAGGCATGAAAATTGTAAAACAAAATGTTTTTCCTATAGGCTTTAAAAATAAAGGTACAATATTTAATTTGAAATTTAATTATCTTCAAAGTGCACTTTTATAAATTTTACAAACTAAGGTATAAAAATTTAATTTAAATTGAATAAAAAAATTATCTTGGATTTATTTTATGTAGTGTACATTCTGTTGCACTTTAAAAAATCATTGAACATTTTATATCTATATAATTACTTGCTAGATGATAGAGAATGTTTTTAAATTGCAACAAAATGTGCATAATAAAATAAATCCAAAGTAGTTTTTTGATACAATTTGTATTAAATTCTTATACCTTACTTTGTAAAATTTACAAAAGTGCTCTATGAAGATAAATAAATTTCATTTTGAATCGTGTACCTGTATTTTTAAAGCGTGTACTAAAATCATTTTGTTTACAATTTTCATGATTTGGATGAAATTCTTTTCTAACTTGTATCTTATCTTTTTATGGTTATATTTTTAAACTCTCCTTCTCTCTATTTCAGTTTGTATTTCTCCTCACACCACAACTCATTTTTGCAACCCCCTCTTTGTATTATTACAGATCTGAATCTTCTCTCTGTTTCAGTTTTTATTTCTCCTCACACCACAACTCATTTTTTGTAACCCCCTTTTTGTAATACAGGTCAGAATAATGAGAAAATCTGATTTTTTTTAACAAACCCTTTAAAATAACATTTTTAGATTAATTTTTTAAAACTTCTTTCAGAATAGAAAATCTTTAAAATTTAATAAGGAACATATTTCATGTAGGTTTCTTTAACAAATATTCAGTACATAACGAGAAAAATAGAGATGAAAATTTCAAAAGGACTGTATACCTGGTTACGGTCAATAGTAGTCCTCGCCAGCGAAAGTCTTTGTTATTGTTATTCTATTATTATTATTATTATTATTTAAAAAATTTTCTGTCCTGCTCTTTCGCGCGAGGACTAATATTTTATATGAATATTTCTACATATCTGACTTGTGTAGGTTGTATATAAATATTTATGCTTATTTATACATACTAAAATATACTATACTACCCGTGACCTGTTGAGACGGCATGTGTTTGAGAAGCGATGGAATAGTATGAATACAAGGTTCATGTAAAATAATGCTAGTGAATATATAGAATTAATTTATAAATGCGCGAAAATTGAATACACGCGTGTGCGGAAACAATCATTGATAACGAGAACAATACAGAATACATTAGATAATAAAGGTTTAACCACCATTGCCCGCAGATTAAATGAAGAATCTTTTATATAAGGGAGGGTGAAAAATTTGAAAAAAAGACGAAAAGAAAAGAAATACAAAAAAAGAGTATGTATTGTACAGGTCCACCCTAGCTTTTGTGTAAAAGCCTTAAACATATCTGGAAATAATAATCAATTGATTAAGTAACGAGGAGATCTTTTAAGAGTAAATATTTTAAAAATTAAAAGTCTACTCTACACATATAATTGCTGACGATTACAAGTTGCGTTTACCGACGTGGATGCTAATTCTACGTTAAATTCATGTAGAAATATTATCCTCCACTCCAAAATGTAATTTTTTTTTTAATTCTGTCTCTCATATTGTCTTTAAAGGTCGTTGAAAGGTATTAGACAATAAAAGTAGATTTCGATTTCTTTTTAAAGGAAACACTACGATGTAAAATACCAAATATGATTATAAAATATGTAAATACATCAAGTAGTTATGATTTTTTTGTTGGTTTGTTTTATTCTGGCATTAGGAAAACATTCAATTTTTTTATACGATTTCAACTTGCAATGAAAATAGAATCGAAATAATATTTGTAGAAGTTTGTGATGCTAAAAACTTATATGTTTTTACTATCTTCGGTGTAATAACCTTTTGTTTATATTAGAATTCTTTAAAAAAATAATACACAGAACTGTAACGAAAAAAGAAATATGGAAAAGAACATTCGTAAACTGTAGACGTAAAAAACATCCACCGCCAAAATATCAGAAAAATATTGGTGTATTTTATTATTGTAAATGAAAAAAAAAATCTGTAAAACACTGAGGCGAAATAATTTTATTTACTTCAACACAAATTAATTTGTAAATACTTATTTCCGGTTTTATTTAAATTCTTTCCGTTTTGCTTATGTTAGTAGTGTAGAAAAATAAAATGTATCAATCTATTTCAAATAAAATAAGAACAAATGTGATGCCCTTAAATTAATTTAAAGAAAAAAGCTTTTATTGCCTTGCTATTATTTTTACGCATGCACATCGTGAAGCATGAGCGGATGGACGATTTCAACGCCCTTGCAAGACGATTTGAGTTTTATATTATACTAGCAGGGGTGCCCAGAGTTTCCCGGGTGTTTAGAGGTGTGTGTGTTGGGAGGGGGTAAACCAAAACAAAAGAATACGCGAAGTGATAACCCTGTTTAAATATTATTTAAAAAAAAACAATGTTAAAACTTATTAAAACAATGTTAAAACTTATTAAAACATTGGAAAAAACGAAGGCGATGCAAATGAACAATGTTAAAATTTCTTAAAATCGGAAAAACAAAAACAAAAAAAGAAAACGGGAACGTGATGGAAAAAAAAAAACGAACGCGATGCAAAACGAACGATATTAAAAAAAAATACAAACAATAACAAAAAGATAGTAAACACGAAAAACGACATAAACAACCCTGTTTTAAAAAAAATCGAAAAAAAGACATCTCACATCACAATTCGAACTTATAACCTTCAAATAATGACGCCGCGCTTAAACCAACCGAGCTAAGAGGACGTCGACAAGATTGGGTCGTTTTTTTAATATTTAAACTAATTCAAGTTCTGAAGTCATTTGCGCATGCGTAGAAGCTATCTTGTCATGATGTAACGATTTTCTGCTACCCTCCCTGTGCAAAACTGGCCAGTTTAGGATGAAGGAATGAATGTTTCTGGCCAATTTTTCGATATTTGTCGTCCAAGATATGGAGCCTCCAAATGGTACCGATTTCATGAAAATCCGTCGCCTCTGTCGAAAGTTTTTCGAGACATACAAACACAAGCACAAACACACACACACCCATTTTGCCTTATATATATATATATATATATATATATATATATGATCATATATGCATATATCAATATTTCTATGCATTTATCAATATATATTAATATATATATATATATTAATATATCTCTAGGTATCTTTATATATACTTCTAGTCATATAAAAGAATATGTATTTATTGAACCAGATGTTTCTTATAATATAATCCTAAGTATTATAAATTACAGGTTCAATGAAGATCCATTTCAACCCTAAGAGTAATGGCAAAAATTAAAACAAGTCGACAGTCATGAGTTAATGTTAATTATTTCTTAATTTATTATTATTGCATTATTTAATTGTACGCGAATATGTTTTTCAAAGTGCCGAACTCGGGTTTTATTATATTGTATGTAGATATAGTCCACTATGCTATTAAATAAATAACAGAAATAACCACATGAAGGAATAGATTTTTATCATTTTAATGTATACAATATTTCTATTTAGTGGTCACGAACTTAGGAAATCAACAAGCTGAGCTTGACATACTTTATGTAACTGATTGTAGTCATTATTTCCGTTAATATTTGATGACACTCAGTATCTTTAGTCTAAGATTACAGTTTTGGAATGAAACTCAGTTTATTGAGGAAGAAAATGGTGTATATGTTCAAGTCGACTCTCGATGTTTTTCACAAAGTAATGTCCACACAGTACACCCGTATTTTCAATTCCAAATCATATATTTTGATTCTCACCCTATTTAAAAAAAAAGAAATCCATTTCTCATAAAGGCTTTTTGTAATTTCTTTGTTCATTTCCTCTTGTTCATATACGAAATGTACAATTTTATCTTATTTTGGTCGTCCTCTCCTATTTTTCTTTTCTGTTCTTCCCTGCCTTCCTTTCTTTATTTTGTCTTCCATTATCGTTCTCCGTTTGCACAAAGTTATCGCGTGTTTAGTATGATAACGCCCGCCCCCCCCCTCTCTCTCTCTCTCTCTCTGGTTATTTCGCTCTTTTTTTTATTTTTGCCTCAATTTCTTTCTTCTTTTATGATTCGAACAGTCTCCCTTCTCTCTTTATTTCTTCCCTTCTCCCGCTCCTTCCCCTTCCATCTCTCTTTCTGTGCCTGCATCAAGCAACAAGAAGTCTGTTAAATCCATCATCCTATTCTCTACGGAAAATATCCATGTCTCACATCCTTTGAAGCCGATATGTCTTTGTAGCGACTAGATCCATCTTAAACTGCCTCGTAAGAATAATTACATTTTTTAAAAGGCAGAATGAAAGAACCATTCTTCGTGCAGAAGTGGGGGAGGATATGTAAGCACCAAAAACAGGGGCTATACCACAAAACACCCCTATTCTAGAAGTCCCCACCTTATGCCCTACTAGCCTCATTTTTGTCACCTTTCAATCATTGAGATCCCCCAGTGATCGTTGATGTAGAGCTCGTTAACCCGAGGATTTAGAAATCTGGGCCGAAGGCACAAATACTCGCAAAATCCTATTTAAAAAAAGAACAGAATATCTATATCTTTTTATATATATAAAACACTAATGTCTGTGTGGTATTTCACTTAAATCGTTTTATGTATGACAGTATCATATCGCGAGAACAATTGCATACTTATAAAATTTGGACTAGACACACGATATATATATATAATATATATATTATAATATATATATTATATATATATATATAATATATATTATATATATAATATATATTATATATAATATATATATATTATATATATATATATATAATTTGAGGTTGCTAGTTTTCAAAAGTAGGGTAAACAATGAAATATAACGAGGTTAATACAAGAGTGCTCAATACGGAAATAGAGCAAGTTACATTTTCAATTTGTCTTGACATAAGCAGTAATTTTGGTTTACATATACAGTAATTTTGCTTATATTTTGCTTTAATTGCTACACAGTCATGAGCTTGTTTCGCTCTTCTAGTGGTTAATAACTAGATGCCTCTTCAGGAAAAAAACGCTTATTTAAGAAGCGGAATTTAAAATGAAAACCGAAAATCAACTTTCAGCAAAAAAAGGCCGGTTTTTTTTTTTTTTTTTTTTTTTTTTCTTCTTTTAAAGGGGCATGGGAGTGACGATTCAGCTGTGCGGAGAACAGGATTGATTAGGTGCGAATTTCTTAGTTTATTTATTTTCCTATTTGTTTATTCACTTATTTACCGTGTCATTATCTAATCATTTCATGTTTGTGTTAGGGAATAGGGTTTGTAAGGTAAGGGGTTGTAAAGTCAGAGCTATGTAGATGTTATCTTAAACAAGTATGAGCTTAGCTTGTCTGTTGTCCGCTGCCTGTCTGAGACTACAAGGGTGGGCTGTTTTAAATTCCTTTTTATTATTTGCTTTAATTTAATATTCTTAATTGTCTCTGCTAAAAGATTAGGATATACTCGGATCTGTGGACCATTACTTGGGCTTCTAGTGAACGGTGGAAGAGAGGAAGTGGGATGAGAGGCGTCAGAAAGAAAGGAAAGAAAAAAGTGAGGGGAGATGGAATGGGGAAGAAGGAAAGAGGGTGAAGAAGAAGAAAAGAGAGAAGAGGAGAGAGGAGCGGTGTCATTTGTTTGATAGTAGTAGATTTGTTTTCTCTCATTTAAACAAAATCGGTTTTTTATTCTTTATTTTTTATTTTATTGTATTTGACCTAATATTTATTCCAATTTACTTTCTTTATTTAATGTTAGTTTATTTGTAACTTTGTTATTAAACCTTTTCATAATGATAATAATTGCAAAACTCAGAATCTATGTCATTATTAAACTTATGATGGTGATGATTGTGTTCTTTATTTTTTACTTTTGTTTTTATTTTTTTTTATTTATAAATTAATTAATTTGTTTTATATATGTTCAGGTTGTACCAGGTGTTATTCCATTTTTGTTAGTATCAGAGTTAACAGAGAGGCAACAAGCAGAGCAGCACGTATACCATTAAGCTGAATATTAGTTTGATATTTCTGTTGCGGGTGAATATTTTTAAAGAGAGTTGAAGGGAAAAGGATTATCAGTGGTTCAGCAGACATGCATATGCTGATCTTAATCTTTGTGTTTAATAGGTGGATTCGGTGGGACTATTAAGTATTTATAATATAGTAGAAAATTTGCTTGCAAGTGTAAGATGTATGTGTGTGTGCATGCATACATATATACATACATATATATATATATATATATATATATATATATATATATATATATATAGTTATGTCTCGGAAGTAGAGTGAAAAGCACATCTTATTTTTCTTTTATTAATATTATTATTGTTTCCTTGTACACATGTTTGTGAATTATTCCATGGATTTCTGCCTTTCTTCCAATTACGGGATGTCTTTGGATTTTACTTGTACAAATGGAAATTCTTTTAACTTTCTTGAAGTTTTATATTTGGATTTTACCGTCACTGGATTTTTTATCTTCCACCAGACTATCCATTCATGTGTAATCACTTTTTTCTTTACCATATTCCCTCTGCCTAACTTATTTTGTTTTCAAGTAAGATCTTTGATTTACTTATTGTTTCATCAAATACTTCTGCATGCAAAATCCGATCCCGCATTTTGCTGATTCCTACCCTCTGATGAGAAGGAGAGTATTTCTTCGAAACTCCGCGGATTAAGGACTATCCATTTATCTAGTGTTTCCTTTTCAGATTAAATATGTTTTTAACTCATTTCAAAGTGTGTTTTAACATATTTTATTAACTGTTTGCTCATATATATATATATATATATATATATATATATATATGCTGTTTTTATGCGTGTTTTTTCTAGGAAGTGTGGTTTACGATTTATTGAATGTTGAAACTGAGGAGAGTTGGATTTGTAGGTGTTTAGCTGTCGGATATTGCATGAGAGTCGTGTTGGAGTTGAATTTAATTGGGAGTATTGGGGAGTAACTAGCAAGTGAGAAAACAGATGCGATTTGTAATGTCTGTAATTTATTGAGGTGTCCTGTTTCTAATTTAAGAGTTTATCCCTATCCTTAAATTTTGCGATAAATAGTTTTTCATTCAGGCAAAGAAGACAAGGTGAATTTAGTGACTCGCAAGTTTTTGCGCTTTTCAGGGTGTGCCAGTCAACAATTGGTGTCAAATTTTTACTCTTTAGGTGATTGTAGTATGCAGCCAATGATATTTTGTCCCTGTAATTTGGGTTTACGAAAAAGCTTTTGTGACTTGAATATATATATATATATATATATATATATATATATATATAAGCAGATAGATAGATTTTAAAACATGCACAAACTCATTATAATTTCAATAATTTTGTATAATACTAATTATTTATTATTATTTATTATTATTATTATTATTATTATTATTATTATTATTGGTTCATGATCGGTTTGGAGACCTGTGGTGTTCTCTGGAAGCTGAGTGACAACAAGTTTCCACAGACGTCCAGCTCTCTCCACCTCCTTCGATAGCATTTGCAAATAAATTTGCGTCATCGCAACAGACGCATGCCATTGATTTCTCGCTGGTAGTGGTCATTGGTTTATACTGGAATTTGAGTGGCACTAAGCCTCCCCACGATCCCAGTTCTCTTCGCGCTTGTCCAGCGGATGTCTGGTCAGCGCTCTCTCCTCGGTCTTTCAATCCTTCTTGACCCTTCTCGGCTCTTTGGTATCACTTTTCTATTGGGGGGCAGTGATGAGACGATGGAGGGATGCAGGATGGTTGTGTAGAACATGTAGATATGCAGCTTCGGCGTTCTTCATTCCCCGTAATGCTTTTTTGTTATATTGCCTTGTGTTATTCCCCACATTCTAGGGTGTTCCTTAATATTTCAGCTGTTTTCATTATCGTTAGGCGTTGTATTTTTGCAGTTATTCATCTGATTAAAAGTTCTGCCATTCTTTTTTCGAAGTTTTTTGGAATTGTTCCTAGTGCTCCTACTTTATTATTATTATTATTATTATTATTATTATTATTATTATTATTATTATTATTATTATTATTTTTATTATTATTATTTTTATTATTATTATTATTATTATTATTATTATTATTATTATTATTATTATTTCAGACAGACGCTAAACTACTGTTACCTCTTTTAACTTGATGAAGTTTTGTCAGATTAAAATAAATTTATATTAAAACACTACTTTTTTATACAAGCATTTTTTAAATAGACATATTTTATTATATCAAATCAGGGATATACGAGCGAGCATACGAAGGTTAACTGATTTGCATATTCATTATTCATTTTTATGCTTCTTATAAGATGATTGTTTCCATATCACAATTACGCTGAATTTTATTCATACAGTTTCTATATTCTGCCTAATTTTCTAGAATTTAAGCTAAGAAGGTCCTCTTAACATGGATATATATATATATATATATATGTATATAACCATATCTATATGTATTTTTTATTTAATTAATTATCCATCTCTCTTTCTCTCTTTCTCTCCCACTCTTTATATAAATATATCTATCTATATATCTATATATATATATATATATATATATATATATATATATATATATTAGAAAAGGGCTCTTTAAGTCTTTGACATACTGTGGATACCCACGCTGCGTGCCTGCGCGTAAATT
>NC_136489.1:59152374-59167374 GCF_053919585.1 Euprymna scolopes | reverse complement strand
TATATATATATATGTGTGTGTGCGTGTGTGTGTGTATGTGTGTGTGTAGATTCTATTGTCAAAAACGTTTCACACGGTATGCAAATTCCCACAAATCCAACATATAATTTTACGTTAAATTTTCGTATTTATTTAGTGATTACATCAGCCACTATGGTGTAGTGGGTAAAGTAAGTTGTAAATTTTAACCTTCATGGGAGGCAATCATTTGTCAATTGCGAACTAGTTAGTCGTGTCTGACAGAACGAGAGCATGCTACTCCTGTTGATTTCCTTCGAAATTTCGACATGCATATTCATGTAATGAATGATCAATTCTCATCTTGATTAACCCTGTTCGAATATACTCAAGTCATAGAAAAGCAAGACCAACTCATTGCGCATATTATTTGGATTCTTCAGATTTACTGTTATTGTTATAAACGCTCAGTTATGCTCATATTGTTAAGTAAATTCAGCACAGATGTAGGTGTTACTAACATCTAACCTTAATAATTGCTCATATTGCGAAACAAAATAGCATAATGCACGTGTTCATAATACCAAATAAAAAAGAAAGCATTCTTTGAATTGAATATTACATTTTTTATTGAAATATTATCCCACATTGGTACGAAATATTTTGAAAAGCTCACTTAAATTTTAATGTTATTTGGTTTCCTAAAGTCAGGAGCTAATACTGTTCACATTCAGTAACATAACGCAGCTGTTGTTGCTGTTCAAATTATAGCAATTCAACTTAACATTACAGATTTGTTTTCATTGTCATATTGCTGAAATAGTTTCCTCGTCTTCCTCACTGTGTCTAATTCTTTAATTGTTTTGCAAGACCGCCTATAAAATTCTAGTATTTATTGTATGTATTGCTGTCATTCTAGCTTAGCTTACTAAGTACTTTAAATTATTCTCCGTTCGACGCATTTGAAAGTTTGGGTTCACTATTTGCGTCTAGTGGTGTTCCATATGTTATTGCGTTTTAATTCGAAATGAACAGATTTTTATTCAGCTAGTCATTGATTTTTCACAATTGTGTAAATGAAAATACATTCATTTACATAATCATTCAATTGGATAAGTAAACGAAAAAATACAAATCCAAAGATTGGTACAATTATTTCGTCAAACAGAAGAATAATACAATATTTTATGTCTTCCTACTAAAATTAAAATCTAGAGAAAATTATACTTAACATAATGGAATCTTTATTCCAATTCATATGAAAACTTCTAGATTCTTTAAATATATATATATATATATATATATATATATATATATATATATATATATATATATATATATACTAGTTTGGAGACGATTAATCGGAATTGGCATCTGGAATAAGAAAAATTGGAACTTGTGCAGATTTTCCAATGACAAAAGTATTCTTTTAATTGCCTATTTATTTGATTTAAAATAATTAAAGTTGTTTTTTTTCCTTAATCCATGGATTTTTAATGAATAGTTCAATCAGTCAGAGATAGATAGATAGACATATATATATATATATATATATATATATATATAGAGAGAGAGAGAGAGAGAGAGAGAGAGAGAAAGAGAGAGAGAGAGATGTTCCTGTTATTTAGCTTCTGGAATTTGGTAAGTGAAATTGGGAATTTCTACTTGCAATGTTATTTGCTTATACAAAATAAAGCTTTCGGTCCTGACATTTTTTTTATTGTAGTTTCGCTTACAAGCAGATGATGGTCAGAAGCCCAGACGGTTAAATGTCGATCCCGGCGAGAAGCAGTTGCTTATCTAATCACATTGAAGAGTTGTGATATAACGAAATAGTATGTCGATTGCTAAATATATTCTACTCTTTCGGTTCGATTTTCGATAAGGGAAATTCCCAATCGTATTAACGAATAACGCAACGCTCTTTGGATAAACAAATAAAGCTATCTACGTTTGACCATTTTTATCATTGTGATTTCACAATCTCAGAAACTGCTAGAAGATAAAAACATGGGTAGAGGCGCCGACTGAGATTGTAGCTTGTCTAACCGCAGCAAGTAACTGTCATACAGCGATTTAGTTTTCTAATACCAAGTAAAATTATACATAACCATAGAAAGTATTTGGAAAAATGATTTCTTATATGATCTTGTTTTTTGTTTTATTTTTTTTTTATTTCATCAATGCTTTAGGGGTATCACTTTACACGAAATGGGATTTTATAGCTATGATATGTTTGTGATTTGACAGGCTTAGGAATCGGTTTCGTGCTTTTTAGTAGCTATGACAAAACCATTCGTCTGAGAAATCCCCGGAGACTTCTGTATAAATTAATAGAATTAATAAAATCCGGTCACATTAATGGTTCTAGCAGGTTGCAAGCCAATGCATTCTATTCCCATAAACACTGTTTAGCCATCATTAGACTATTCACCCCAAGCGAGTTATAACAGAAACGTTTATACTGATGCTTATATGGAGTGGGTTTGGTGAAACGACTTTACACAAATAGAGGTTATATACACACATATACTGACTGATGAAGAATAGATGTATGAAGAATAGGTTTAGTTCACTCCCTTGTAAAAACGTAAACACAAGGGTCGGAAAGTGGGATTAAGAAGTCAGTCCCCCACGGTGTATGGGGGGGGGGAATTCGACCTACACAATGTGCCTGGGCAACCCCATTGGCGAGGGCGCCTCGGGCGATTAACAATAAACTAACCCCTTCTCAACGTGAGAAGGCAAAGCCTTGGAGGGCGGAAGTCCTAAAACTACACAGAAATAAACTCCCACTGCAAAATCAAAGGGGATTAAAAATGCGTACAGGAATGTTTTTGGGGGGATCGAGGATTCTGATAACACGTATTACCACACAATACGTATTTACTGATATTAAGTGTTGTCTTTTAAAAGCGGCTCAACATTTTCAATGTACACTTATGTAGAGTAGCCAATGTCTTTTAATGTGGAACACTTTAAAACTCTATTATAGTACATGTTATATAATAAATCCATACAGTCAGCGTTTTACGTTGCTATGCTTATTTTTTACTTTCAATTATGCAATTCGGTTGGCACCTAATTATTGCCAGTTATTTGAGAAATCCACAGTTACAGTAAAAAAACATTTTCTTTTGTTATTATACGTTTGCTTTTTAAAAATGTTTTTAAATTGTATTTTAATTAATAATTGCTGCGTACATTCTATTTAATTCATGTATCACATGCTCATATATATATATATATATATATATATATATATATATATATATATATATATATATATTTGCTTTGTTCCGATTACATTTTGTAAAGGGTTTTTAAATTATTAGAAGCAATCTTTCGTATTTTTCGTGTGTTTGCTTGGAATCAAACATACCATTGAAGGTTTTAATCAAGAATGCACTCACTACTGTATAGACTCGCTCTTTGTGTTCTGGTAGAGGCGTCGGACTTTAAATTTAAAGGAGATTCATGTGATGATGTCTATTAATTCAGAAGTTAAACCAGTAGTAAATAGTTCGATCTTTTTAGGAGTGATTAAGAAAATATCATCGGATTTTCGATTGAATATTATTACATGCTCTAAAGTAAAAATAGTTATTATAGATTGAGTCAAAATATTGAAAGTCTGAGTATAAATAATAAATACATGCACATATATATATATATATATATACATACATACATATACATACACACATAATACACACACAAATATATATATATATATATATATATATATTTCTATGGAAATATACTTTATTTCCTTATAATATATACCGATCCTTATTAAAGAAACTCAATGTAATTACAGAGCAATATAATGAATGAATGACAAAAGTTTACATTCCAAAGTTCATGATGTTGCCCAACTTACAATTTATTCCTTTAATTCAGTTCACATTTACAATTCTTGACAGTATCTGTTTAGTAGCACAAAATCAATCACTTAATTAGTATATCAATCCGTGAATCTATTTTTCTCATAACTCATCAGAAGAAATAGCAAACAATCAATCCATCAAAAGGAGATAAAGTGCGTTTTACTATGATTAAAAATCCGATCATTGGAAGAGAAGCAGTAAATACCTGATAATATGGTTACATTACGCAATTTGAATTTAGAAATAAAGTCAGTAAGCCCATCTTTCTGTATTAAAAAATTATAATTATTTAGGTATATTGTGTCAGAAATGTTCTATTTATTTATTATTAAATTTATCATTTATAAATTAATATACCTATATTCACCCAAACAACATGAATTATTATGTATTCCACATGTTTCCATATACGAAACTAAACAGAAAAAACATGTACACATATATATACACACAAAAATCTATATACATATATATGCATATATATGCATATATATACCTATTCATGCATATATATACAGAAACATATATGCATATACATATGTACATTTATACATATATATATATACATATATACATTTGCATATATATATACACATTTATATACCCACACACACACATATATGCATATACATATATTTATATATAGGCAGATAGTTAAGGTGGTATCTTTTCCTCCCTAGAGTTATCTTTTACAAAGAAATAAACATTATCGTCATGTTCATGGTAAATGCTCAACTCGGATCATACAGTCGTCTAACTCCTATAATATATTAACTGCAAGAACCCACTTGATTGATAAAAAAGTTCTTTCTCTGCATTTGCATCTAAGATTAAGGGCAACTTTGGTATTCCAGCATATATATTGAAACATTTCATTCTTGCTTTATTTCCTGTTTTCTACACGGTGATAGATGATTTGGTCTCTCCGACGAAACATCTTTCAGCTGTTATTTTAACTGAACGAATTTATCACATTTTTAGCCGAATTATTTGTATTTGTATCATTATGCTTCTTTTACTTTTTCTTTTCCGTCTTCTTCTTTGTCCGTCTTCTTCTTATTGTTTTCCTTTTCTTCTTTTTCTTCTTCTTCTTCTTCTTCTTCTTCTTTTTCTTCTTCTTTTTCGTCTTCTTCTTTTTCTTCTTCTTCTTCTTATTCTTATTAATCTTAGTATTATTAACATTAGTAGTAGTATTAGTATTTAATATTATTAGTAATAGTATTACTATTTCTTCTTTTTCTCCTCCTTCTTCTTTTTCTTCTTCTTATTAATATTAGTATTACTAATATTATTAATAGTAGTAGCATTAGTACTTGTATTATTATAAGTAGTTTTGAATGATACTTGCCTGTAAAAAATATTTTGAATTTCATTTAAGAATGTTTCACATCAAAAGAAAATTAACAATTGCAAAAAAAAAAACATAAAAATATTACACATTTTTTTAAATAAAAGTAAGAATTGTTCACATTAAAAGGTTATAAATAATAAGAAAAATAATATTATAGTATTACATAATTTATATTATAATAAATAATATCTGTTGGAAGATGTTTCGGCGGGGACGCCAAATCATCTATCACTGTCTAGAAAACAGAAGAAGTAATGCAAGAATTAAATATTCCGGGTTATATGCCGAAATGCCGCACTTTTATTAACAATTTCTTTTCTAGAGTGTCTCATCTGGAGAATAAAATACCTTTTATCCGACTAAATTATGGTTGTCTTCAAGTCTAATCTAAACTAATGCAAGTACGTCCAAGGATGGAATACTGTTGTCATATCTGGGCAGGAACTGTTAAAAACAGCCTATCCTGCCTTGACAGAGTACAAAATAGACTTCGTGGCTTATTGGGGGATGCCCTTTTCTCTACCCTGCAACCTCTCTCCCATAGAAGAGACGTTGCGGGCCTATCCTTGTTTTATCGTTATTTCCATGGCAGGTGCTCGTCTGAACTCCAATCTTTGGTCCCCTCTCACCAATCTTTCACGAAAAACACCCGTCTAGCTGAATCCACTGTAAAAAATTTCCCCCACTCTATATCTGTGCCTAAATCAAAACGCGGATTCCATGAACAAAGCTTCTTTCTTATAACTGCACGCCTGTGGAACTCTGTTCCGTCTGCCTGCTTCCCACCGGACTACAACTTTGATGTCTTCAAGTCCAATGTTAACAAATTCCTAATGAACCGCCCCCTTAAGTAAACACTTCATCAAATCTCCACACTAACGTAATGTACTGGCAATAACCTTTATCCCTGAGTGGCTTCCGGGCCTTGATAAGTGGTGATCACTGTGTAAAAAAAAAATGTTGAACCATCGTTCTTTCAAGGAATATTTAGCCGAATATAATATATACAATATTCACGTAGTGGTGCTCATTGCTTCGCCAATGACACCTCTAACCTTAATTCTCGAAAGGGTTTTATGTTTGGATAAGCGGTGACCGTTTTTTCAAATAATAAAAATTAAAAGCCGACAAACATATCGTATAATAGATGGCCGCCATACGTTTTCTGATCGTAAATTATGCTTAAATATTATA
This sequence comes from Euprymna scolopes, assembly GCF_053919585.1. Lineage (NCBI taxonomy): Eukaryota > Metazoa > Mollusca > Cephalopoda > Sepiida > Sepiolidae > Euprymna > Euprymna scolopes. The sequence continues at coordinate 59,160,981 of NC_136489.1, read as the reverse complement.
GTTTGATTTATGCAAATTCGTATAATTATATTGTAATTCTTTATCGATCATTATTAGGACAGACAATATTCCTATCATTGTTTTGACTCTCGAGTATATATCCGAGACAGTTAGACATATTTAATCAATCGGGAACGACATCACCCTATGTAAAAACGTATAAGATATTAACTGATATGTACCCGCGAGTCAAAATAATGAAAAGAATACTCTCTTGCCATCGCCCTACTCATTATATACTATATTATACTCAATATATAGAAGTGATTTTAAAAGTAAAAAACAGCAAAAAAACAAACAAACAAACAAACAAACAAAAAAAACATCTGACTTGGGTGACATCATCTGGAATCAAAAGCAAATCATATAACTCTTCAGCCTTAGTAATTACCTTTTAAAGTATCGTCAGATGGATGAGAAAGTGTGAAAATAACTGATAGATGTATATTTTATCATGCGTTTAAGATTACATCTTCTGCAAAGTTCCACTTTTCTTTCAATTTTTATCTTTTTAGCAAATATTTTATCGGCTAAACACCCGGAAAACATCGGTCCATAAAAAAGTGCAATTGTTTGACCCGCCTCGTTCCGATCTGCAACATTGCATCTCGGAAGTTTGAACAAATAGAGACAGACCGACACACAGATAGTCGGTTTTATAAATGAGAATTAAACAGATTGATTCCTAGACATGCAGATAGGAACGATTATACGCGTAATTAAAAACACAAAATGAAAATGCATTAATTAATTCTAATTATGTTAAGTACGCCATATTTGATTCTCGCGTTTTCTCTATCTCCATGTCATTATTCTCATTATTCCTCTCCCTTATCATTATTCTTTCTCTCCTCGTCTATTTCCCTGACTCATTAGCTCACCCTCCTCTTTATCCTTCTGAGAGAATGGACACTTCTATGTGAATTGCAAAGACTAAACGACAATATCATCAACTGATCTTGGGGCACACCCTTTTGCCGCCTCATTCATCATAACCCGTGTACAAACACGTTCTTTAATTTTTAGTCAAAACAAGTTTTCAGATTTTTAATAATACAAAATTAAACAAAGCGCCCTTCTGTGATGCATGGCACCAGATTTGGTGAATGAATCGCCACCCGTTCGGTTCAGGTTTCAAGAAGTCAGGAGCATATATTGTAGACGTCGGCACTCACGCAGCATGGTTCGCAAACAAAAAAAAAAATCAGTAGGTAACGAGAAAAGAAATAAGAGCGTCGCTATCAAACATCCGAGCCGGGTTGACGCACAGGGCGATCACAATATCAAACGGGTTCACATTAGTAGAACTAAGCGTTTGACAAAGTTTTAATGGTCAGAATTGATATCAAAACATGATAACTTTAGATATTTAATGGGAATTTACTTTTCAATGAAACTATTAAACAAAAACGAATCCCAGCGTGCATGTATACTGTTAATATAATATTGTTGTAAATATTAAATACTCATAAATATTTTATTCGATAATTTACAAAATTCTCCATTTCTTTCATTTGTACCATGATTTCCAAATCTCATCTTTCAATATTTTACACTATTTCCCTTCATAATTCATGGTACTGTCTTCCTGACCCAAAATACACCAAACATTTACATTATTGTTTTTATCCTTTTGCAAAAATACATAATGTCAGCAAAGTAAAAACAATCCTCTACAAAGCAAACTAAATGCAATGAATAAATAAATTTAGAGATAAAGAATTTAAAAAAAAAATACTTGGATTCTGCATAAAATAAATTACTGGTTGGTATCTGGAAGCGTATTAATTCACTGGGAGAGATGCAACCCTAGTCTTCGTTAAGCCATGCACCTAGGAGGGAAACTGATGTAAAAACCTGCGGTCTTGTGGCAACAAGGATTAGCAGTAATACCAAAAGGTGTGGTTGGTTTTACAAAAAACCTTCACCACTATAAACAAATCATCTGTGTAGATTTCCGAGCAACTTCGTTGTTCTGGCGGAAACTCATACGTCGTAATCGACGGGAGAGTCCATATATACGTTCACGACTTCATTCATCCGAACACTCTTTATTGTCTAATTTTTGCACCCGAATTATGTGTTTATTGTTTATCAATCCCTTTTATTCTTGTGGCAATTGGTTGGCCGAAGGGAAACGGTTTACCAAATGGAGTATAAGCCTGGGTTTTTATCTCCCGACCAGCAGGAATTAGCACTGATGATTGCGTAAGGAAAAAACGCTAGTGTTTGTAGGTGTAAAAGAATAATTATTATTTAATTATATATATATATATATATATATATATATATATATATATTATTTACTTTAATTGTAGCTTTATTATTTATAACTAGCGGGGCGGCGACAGCTTTGCTTAGTCGTAAAATACGCTTAAATATGATATTTTAATTTGTCCAGATTTCGTGTTGATTATTATGCGAAAGTGAAAACAAAAGTATTCGGGTGCCATCAGCGAGAATCGAAACCGAAAGCAAAACTGTAGAACCTAAAGTTCGTAACTTTGCCACCGTACCAACGTGACAAGACCATGAACTGATTAGATATAAACTAAGACGAATGTACAAAATGTATAACGATTTTTTCACTTTTGTACTTTTTTGACCCCTTAAAACTATTTTAACCGGCTAAAGACCCTCCCCACCCAAAAAAAATCGGCCCATAAAAACTCTAATCATTTAACTCTCCTAGCGCAGCTCTGTGACTTTTGGTATCGGTAGAAATCGAGTTGGAAAATATGGAGACAGACATTTAGACAGACAGCCTTTTATATATTAGACTAGAGAGGGGGCGCCCAGCTTTAGCGAGTCACAAAATACGCTTAAATATAATATTTAAATTTTTCCAGATTTCGTATATATTATTATATTGTGCTTTCAAAAGTAAAATATATTTGGGTGCCATCAGCTAGAATCGAAACCGAATGCACACTGTAGCATACAAACCTGGTAATATTACCTCTGTACCAACGTGACACGCATATGAACTGATTAAGAATAAACTAAGATGAATGTGCTAAATGTATAACGATTATTTCGATTTCGACCCCTTTTTGACCCCTTAAAAACTATTTTTACCAGCTAAAGACCCATAAAAGAACGTTTCATAAAAGATCTAATCATTTGAGGTCCCTAGCGCCGGCTCTGCGTCTTTTATTTCGGAAGAGACAGTTTGAAAATATGAAGACAGACAGACAGACATAGTGAGTTTTATAAATTAGAATAATGGTTCACATATTATTAAAAAAAAATTACTAGGTTTTGCTTTGAAGGTGATCGTCACCAAGCATATGTACTGATTCTACGAGTTGTTTCAGTCTGTTGTTTTTCTTTGTATATAAATTCAACTTCGTCCCAAAAGAGTAACTACTTCCCCATTATCCAGATATATAATATCAAGCTCAATTTGTAAATAGCATATCTTTTGCTTTGACTTCATAAAGTTTAATATGTGATTTTATTGATAAACGCGTAGATTGCAGAGACGTACGTTCAGAGCATGTGTTCACATTTTTGTTGTTGTTTCTTTCCTAAGAAGGCAGAAAAGTGGGTGATGAGAGGCAGTCAAATGATGAAGCAAGCATCTGAATTGGTTTGACCTTTCGAATTACTAAATGTCAGTTTTTTTTATGCCCGACAATTATCATATCTCTCATTAACCATACATCAAATTGTCGCTTCCCCGCTGCAATTCCCACTGTTCTTTCCTTTGGAAATATTTCTTTCAAGCGACGCCGTCTACTCTGTTGCTGACATAAAAAAAGACAGGCAATCTACTTAGAGCCTAAGTACGTTAATCGAGCGAATGAATGTGAGCTACACACTGACGTACGATTATCTATTTACATTTGCAAATATATACGGTTATGCTCTCACTAGCAAATGATACTATAAGGGCGAGTCAAAAACGTTTGTAATATTTTCTGTACGCGATAGTTGGTTGCATCTACATATCATGTGGCCGGAGCAGCCTGAAAAGAGTGGAGGACGCGAACCATGGTTGTTAGATACCATGATAGATTGTACGCTAAAACTCTTCTTGCTTTAGTCCATTGCCCGTTTGAACGCCGTACAAAAAGTTGCGCAGTGTTTTCTAATCTGATTGTGTTTAACAAGTAAAGAAGTCGATGGTTTGTATTCAAGTGAGAGAGCTGAAGAATCTTGTAAATACGATAATCCACGTCAATTCGACTTTATAGAAGTAAACATTGTTGTTACTTTACACGACCAAGCAGCGGCATGTTGGTTTCATCACGGGATGCAATTTTATACTGAAAATATTTTAGGGGAGTAGATGTTTACACCTTGTCAAAGCGTTATGAGTCCGTTCAGTCTCGTGCCCGAAGATATTTTATTGAATTTGTAGGAAGAAAACATGGCAGCTATAACTGCTGTTGTTATGAGTGGAGTCAGGAGACAACACCGCCTGACTTTAAGAACATATACAGGATTTGAGTATAATTATGCTGCGTTTTCCACATTGGAGGTGATCAATTATCATGGCCCGGAAACCATACGAGAATACGGGTTTAGTATTGAGCAGATGGCGAGTCAAGATCAGTTATGTGGAACTTGTGTAGGACTAGATTGGTAAAGAACAATGGTCGACGCCAAGGAGAAATCAATAGTAAACGGCTGTTGTGATAACGCAAATTCTTTTGTAAAGGTTATCAAAAGAGGTTGCGAGTGCTCGAAATTTGAGGAGACTTGTTGTCACTTCGACTCCAGGGAACACCACAAGTTGTTCTCAAAGAGCAATCTTTGATGATGGCTTGGTGAATACTCCTAGTGAGTAAATAATAATAATAACAATAATAATAATAATAATAATAATAATAATAATAATAATAATAATAATAATAATAATACGAGCAATATAAACAATGCCTAAAAACTTTTTAAAAAAGAATATGAGAGATTGGAATTAGGGTGAAGGCTGATAAGATACGATAGATAACAATTATGAAAACGGTTTAAATATTAAGGAAAACACAGGCGCAAGTCAAACATACAGAAACTTCTACATATATAAACACAAAGGAACATTACACAGAATCATAAAAACTGAAACTGTATAATTGTTAGTTAACCCTCTTTCCCCTGCCTCCCCTCGCCTCTTTGTGTGTGTACGTGTGTCACCATAAACTGACGCAATCGAAAAGAGTCGAAGAGAATGGAAAAACCAAGAATAGAAAGCACCAGCCAGATCTCCGCTGGATGAGTGCACAGAGGACTGGCATCTTGAAGAGGCTTATTGCCACCACAATTATAGTGAAGACCAATGGTCGCCGCCAACTAGAAATCAATGGTAATCGACTGTTGCGATAACGCAAATGCATCTGCCAAGGCTATCGAAATGGGTGGAGAAAAAACACTCCACAATTTTTTTTTTCGAAGAGAAACCGTTGATGACGGCCTGTGTGAATCCTTCTAGTGACTTAATAATAATAATAATAATAATAACAATAATAATAATTATTATTATTATTATTATTATTATTATTATTATTATTATTATTATTATTATTATTATTATTATTATTATTATAAACGTAGAAGAATTATGAGACTGAAGGACAAAATCGATGGCAAAACTCTATATCCTTTATCGGCTTGTGTTTATATTGTGTCATATGATAAATATCTCCTGCCTTGAGGAGCGTACTGCATGGTCCGATCGCTTTGCTGTCTCCAGAAGCCGTCTGACGCCGTTTATCGCCTACGGGAGGGAAAGAGAAATCTCCATCAGACTTCGACCTTCCCTTGCCTTTAAAAGCACTTCCTTTACCGCAGACAATTTCTCACCTTAGAAGGACGTATGCTGTCCTGTGATTTTGTTTATTCGTTTTTATTCTTTGACAACCACTCGCCCTCTCTACTTGCTCATTTCTCTGCCTCTTATTTTGTACTTTGTGACCCATGACTAAAATTAAATGAACAGATAAAAGCGATTATTTTTGCTGCTGTTAAATACCAAAATGGCGGAGTCGTAAATCTTGCAAACAAATCATGTGATCAAACGAGAAACAAACGGCTACGAATACGTGCGTTGATTTGCGTGTTCTTTACACGTAGTTTGGTGACTTTAGGTTTATTATATAAGACACGCTTCTCTCAGAGTATTGCCTGTGAATAAATGTATTGCTGCTGCTCTGGTCATATAACTCTATATTTGTTTTGTTTATTTTTCATTTCTATAAAGTTCTGTTTTCAATTTATAATTGAAATGCAAATTCGCCTTTGCTGTTTATGAACGTCAAACGTATAAAAATCTTAAACACATGTTTGTGAATTTACTCTTATAATAGTAACATGATCAATGATTTCATCGAAAGCGTTTACTCGAGAGATGTTTGATTTGGATGTAAATATGTTTTCAATCTCAGAGTGCAGGTCTTGGAGGAGCTTGATTTTCTGCACATAAAAATTTATGTTGGAAGTTTTTCATGAAAAATTATGAGTGTAGTAGTGAAGTATGCAGCTTATTATAAAAGCGGCAGAACTAGTTAAATTGTAAAAAATTTAAATAGCAATGATAATAACATGTGTACTTATAATGATGATAATAATGATAATGATAATTATCTCTCTCTCTCTCTCTCTCTATATATATATATATATATATATATATATATATATATATATATTATTGAGCCTTTTGGGTAAAATGTAGTGTTTTCAGATACAGCAAAGGGCTCTCAGTCAGTGAAAAGGCACACTTCTATACTATTTTGTTTCGAAATCCATGTGCCATTTGCAATGAGGTTGAATTTTCATTAAATTTAAAATAGACCTTGAACGTTTTATTATGAAGAACAAGATGTGTAATATGGAAATAGCGAAAAGTGGAACACTAATCTTTTTGTGTAGATTTTAGATAAATAACAAAACGGCAGAGTTCATTATTGATGAAAGGATGATTACAAATTTAGGAGTAAAGAACAAACAGTCAGACCCATTACTGTTTTTTTTTTCATTTAAAGGTCGAATAAAAATAAGACTACAAGAAAGTAAGGTTAGCTGGAGTATGTATTGTGATGAAAAATAGAATAATGTGTTGCTACGGATTTATATCTCCTGGACCCCCAAATTCAACACAGATTACACCGTTCCTGTAATTATATGGTCGCTGTTCGTTTGGCGGTGGAAGTATAGTTATGTGCAGTTCTAGGAGGTCTACCTTCCCAGGCATTGCCTTTTCTCTCTGAGAAGTTGTTAGTTTATTGCTAATCGCCTGAGACGCCCTTACCAAGGAATACCGACCGGGATGCCCACACACGTTTTGCAGGTCAGAGTGACCCTCAACTGAGGCGCTGACTTCTTAACCCAAATTTCTGACCCTGGTGTCTAAATTCTTGCAGTGGGCGAATACTAAACAACATGCGTTGCTTGAGACGTCTTTTGGATTTCTGATAGGATATATGTCTGATAACACAGTTATCAGTATTCATAGTCTCGAGAGGAGCTTTAGTAACGCAGTCGAGTAGAACAACATTACGCTTATTAAACATCAAACATTTTAAGTAATGAAACGCACTAATAACATGTATATGTATTCCATTTTTTTTCTCAAAGTAAGCGATCCCTCCTATCCTCAATAAGCAGTGTCAATAAAGTTTACAAATATTGTCAATATGAAGACCTACTCATCTTCACCGTTCCTTTTTGCACGTATTTACATTTTCACACTTTCATATCGCTTGCCTAAATCTCTTCTTTTTTTAATCTTCGAGACTTCCGCGCCAAAGCAATATTATTGAAACGGATTGCCTATGCACGTGATAACCTGTGTAGAAAGGATAAATGGGGCTAGTAGTTAGTGAACGGTGAAATCGTCAAACGTGTTTATATGGGAATTTTTACATTCTAAGTTTATTGAATGAATGATTAAAGTTATCAAGTCAATTGTACGATCGCCGTAGATAGGAAGTCACCTGGAAATTACAAGAAAGTGAGGAAGGCGCATTGAAGATAAAATAAATATGTTTAAAAAAAAAGGTAAAGAATGAATAAAAACAAAAAGAACGCATGATTAAAAGGGGAAATAAAAAATAAAGAGTAACAAATAGAAAAAATGTAGGAAAGAAAAAGGTAAATGTGTAAAATAATTATTAGTAGAAATAAAGAAATAATAAAACGAAGATAAAGAAGGAAAATAAAAACGATGAAATGGAAATGGGCAAGTAAAATAAAACAAACTTTTGGGAAAAATCTAAAATAGAGAAAAACATAATGAAAAAAAAAAGGAAAAAAAACGATAAAATGAAATACAGAGAAAAAGAGAGAATAAAACACTTAACATTATTATCTACATAATTTGAACAAAACTAACGTAGAAAATTAGTATAAAATGACCAATGAAGAAAATAATTTTAAATGAAATGAAAGGTTAAAAAATAGGACATTATTTTTTTAATATAAAATGAACTATTTTTTACAATAGAGGTTACCACATATCAAGTCCATACAAATATATTCCAATTATTCCAATACACTTTGTGTATTGTAGTAATTGAGACAGAAGCGTGGTACTTGCTTGTGGTGGAAATTTATTATGATTCGATCATTTACGAGGACCGTTCGATAAAACCTGTTTACGTTTGACTG
>NC_136489.1:59144874-59147374 GCF_053919585.1 Euprymna scolopes | reverse complement strand
ACACATTCCATAGCCAAATAATTTGATCTAAAACATCATTAACACACGATTAATGGAAACTAAAAGAAGGTCGACGCTCACCAAAAAATCGAGATGTGAAGTATAAATAAGGTAGGATGTGTAAATATATGTGACTTGTTTAGATTGTGTTTGAATGAATAGATATAACTTTAAATTATAAGTATCCCTCAAACTTGCTAAACTGTCAAAGCGAAAGATCAATCTACTGTAAGTTCAAAATAAATTTATTTTCGGATAATTAAATACATAACAAATGTTAAAATGGTATTAAAAAATTAATTATGTTCCTCCAAATCTAAAACAGCAACGAAATAAAGATTAAATATGAAAGAAACTATTCCAATCATGCTGGTGTGAAAATAATATCACCTGTTAACGTGATATATTTATAAATTGGTTGCCCTCAACACAAAGCACAACGAATTTTAAAAAATGTGAAATAGAGTTCAGTTTTGCCTTCGTTTGAGAGATAATCCATAATTGGCTAATGAAAACATAAACCTCTGAGAAAGAAAAAACAAGGTATCTGATTGGTTTATTAACTAGGCTAAACATGACGTGTGTATATATATATATATATATATATATATATATATATATATATATATATATATATATATGGGGGTGTATACATCTGCATATATATATATACATATATATATTAATTTTATTTATACAAACATTAATGGCTACATATGTGCATACATGTTTCTGTAATCACCCACGTCGGGGGATTACGTCTTCAGGCCAAGAACCACCTTCAAAAGTGACATTTCCACCAAATACATTTTTCTATTTCATTTATCAAGTTAAAAATACAACCTGGGTGGGAGTCAAAAAAAAAAAAAAAAAAAAAAAAAAACGGTAAAAGGATGAGTGAGGTCTATGAAGATGATAAACATCTTTTTTCTTTTCCCCCTCCCCCATCTAACTTAACTTTTGGCTTTTTATGGCATAGGGTAATTGAGAGTTTCGTTTTCTTGTCTTAGAGTCTGTAAGTTAATAACCTTAGCTATGGTCAACCAAGTACTGACCGGTGCCTTTTTAATCTACCTCCACCCACACATACACGCAACACACACATAACACATCCATACACAGACACTGCCAACACACACAGTATACACACATTAATCCATATATTCAAAAGCGAATCCATGCTAGACACTTTTTGTTTTATTTACTGAAACTAGACAATGATTCTGAAACTACGTAGAAGATAAAGTAAAAGTTACATTAAGGTAAATAAAAAATATAAATAAATAAAACTTATTAATAAGCATTTCCCACCAAATAATATATTACATAAAATATTTAATAAAAATACATTAAAATTAAGTTACAGCTGTAGTGATAATTTGGAAAGGATTATAAAAAAGCATAATGGAAGAATTTTAAAGACGACTAATAGAGAAGGGGAGAATACTAGTGCAAACACTGCGGTGAATAAATGTAACTGTAAAAAACCTGAGGAATGCCCGATAAAAAATGAATGTCTGACCTCATCGGTGGTATACCAAGCAAGGATATTCCCGGTGGAGAACCCAAGGGACGAAAGATTCTACATAGGGAGTACACAAATGACTTTCAAAAATAGATTCTATGGACATACACGCTCGATGAATAATCAAACATATGAAAAGGACACTTCCTTATCGTTATATTACTGGAAATTAGTTAGAGAAAATAAAACACCTAGTATAGAATGGAATATTATTAGAAGGGCCAATACTTGCCACTCATTGAACTCACCATGTCTATTATGCTTATCAGAAAAACTTGAGATAACTAGGTTTAAAGACCGAGAAAAATTATTGAATATTAAACAAGAAACTGCTATATCCTGCAAACATTTCAGAATACATGCACTTAAGGAACTCTAAATTAGGATAATGGAACTGCTATAAGTACAACTAACCCCCATCAAATAACCCCCCCACAAAGAGGATAAGTGAGGTCGCAACTATAATCATACCCATATGGGTTACGTAAGTCACTTAATATTCTACTTCATCGAGCAGTTATGGTATTACTAGCCGAAATAAGTACCTGTATGAAGGTATATTTGAACTAAATGAGTAATAGATCGTTTTGAGTGAAGCTCGTAATAATGTATGCATATGGATATTTTTGGGTGTGTGCATGTATGGATATATGATCTTTATATACCCGGGTAGGAAAAATAATTTATTAATATAAAAAAAAAGAAAAAAAAAAATAGAAGAAATAAATAGATGAAAGAAAGTAAGGAATGAAGGGTGAATGGAAGAGAAAGGAATAAGGTTATTAGAGTGAATAAGCAAAGATGAAGGTAAGTACTACAATATATAAGCTTATATACTAGGTTTGTATAACCTAAATACTCTGATTTCTGTCATATGTTATTATATATTATTATTGTGTCGTGATACATCTTATGTATACCTGCCTTACCATCGAAAGAATCTTTGTTAAATATGAGGATAACCCTATGAACTTC
>NC_136489.1:59042374-59142374 GCF_053919585.1 Euprymna scolopes | reverse complement strand
GCACATTAGGGTTAAGGTTTGGGTTAGAAGGGAGGCGAAGACGCTGGAGCCTTCCATGCAGTTTTTCATACTGGACACAGCGTTTTACTTTTTTGCTAAGAAAAAGAATTTCGTTTAAGCCGACGGATGTGTTTCTATTTGCGTATTTATTTATTGCCCATTGTAAACATAATGTTACGTATAAATTGTTTTTTATTTACAGTTTCAGACAGCCTGTTTATTCATATCTGTAACTTTAACTTCAATCCTAAATGTAAATGTCACTTAATATTATACAGGGAAAAAATTAACAATTTTGCAAATCTATTTTTCATCGATTCGTGTTACAAAAAAATTAAGCACTTGTATGTAGATGTTTTTCAGATATATCGGCCTTTTTATAATACAAAGTGAATATACTGTGTTGAATCATATTGCTTACAGAATATGATCATTTATATATAAAGGCGCATTATGTGTGTTTCTGTGAGTGTGAGTTTGTTCACTGTGGATTCCGAAACGGCTGGGCCGATTGTTTTTTAAATTTCGTACAATTTATGTCTGGGAGCGTTCTTAGGTATGTTTGCTATCGGAAATCGATAATTGAAAACAATCGGATTAAATATAGAATAAATCGATTTTTAGCAAAGTTAAGACCCTTGTACAGCCGACCATTATAAGTGCATTTGAGATATGTTATAACCTCAAAAGTAGAAGGACTCTGCGTCTAAAATCAACTAAAGGTTCTCTGGTAAGGGTTGTTCGAAATTAATGTTTTTGTTTAAAACCAAATTTAACCATAATACTTGACTTTTGCATCAAGCCATTATATAACATTAAGTTTATGTAATCAGCAGGAGGCGTATTAAATCTTATGTTTAAAATCTTTATCCCAATTTGTATTAGATTCTGATTCTTGAAAAGTTAACGTCCATGTTATCTTGCTTAATGAGTATTTAATGACTATGGATGGAATTAAATCCTAATCTAAAATTGTAGTATTTTCACATGAATATTTCACTAAAAGCCTGTAAAATTCTTCTCAAAAAATGTATTGCAGTTAATGAAAAATAATTAAGAAATTTATGTGCGGAGTTTGAAACTAAGGACCACATCATGCAAAAAAAAAAGAAAAAAGATAAGAAAAAACACGCTATCAACTTACCCATAGTAGAGTTTTCACGGCCCGTTGTTCTATCATTGTTGCTAGTCGACGACATGGAAAAATTGGTTTTACCGATGATAAATAAATTAAAATAACGGTTTCGATTATCGATAATCATAGGAGGTATTCTGACACAAAACTTAACTAAGATCACTCCTAAACTTATACACTAAATTTCTGTAACTTTTGAAGTAAATCTGTTCAGCCATTTCGGAGTCTATAAGAAACAAAATCCCACACACAAGCAGATATAATTGCATTTATATAATTGTAGAGATTATATTGAACCCAATATATAGTAATGATTTAAAAAATTGAAATGAAAAAAAAACTCATGTGCCAACACCAAGAATCGAAACAAAAAACATTTAGTTTACGATTTACCTTTATCTGATGTAATTGTCTGAGCTATTAAAACAGGTTTGCTGCAAGGCTAAACATTTAAACAGGAACCGATATTTAGTACGTTACGCATGCATATTCGTAATGCCGTCGTTTGACATTTACCTGGCAAATTTCATTGTTTAATTTTCCAAATTTTGCACCGATTTTCCCCGGCTTAACGTCAAATATAATATTTCGCATGGATTCAAAGTGTTCTGCTAGCGGTTAAAACAAAAGTATCCCATTTCTAGACAACTGTATTTTCATCAGAAAACATTGAGTTTATATATCATCTTGTTCGAAAACAAATAAATATTGTTTGCTCATTGCATTTATCAAACGATCTAAGAATGCATTTATCAAACAATCCCTAAACTGGAACGGCCACACCCAGTCCTCTCTATGTTCATAAACTGTAAAAGAATAATTTATACAATAGAGAGAAAGGTGTCACTTGTAAAGTAAGTGATTTCTGCTTACATCTTTCTACGTGGTCAAATATGTCATGCACGTATGCTATTTTATCATTTGTATTATGAGGCTTTGTCCGCAGATTTTCTCATTGAGGAGTAAAAATTCCCATGCGTACACAAACAGACGCATTTTGCAGTTTGTATCAAAGCGTTTTGTCCACATCATATGAATGTGCATGCGCGCGTGACAACATGTGGAACTTACAGTTAAATGCGTTTCAAAGCAGAAGTAAACCGTCCAAATGTGTGTGTATATATATATATATATATATATATATATATATATATATATATATATATATATATATATTAAACAGCTGTCTTTAGATTATACATTTGTTTTCCACTTGTATAGTGAGCTTCATAGAAGGGGCAATAATAGTTTCACTTAGCGAAAAACATTACGTTTAGTAATTGAAATAAATTCTTCACGGTATCTGATTATGTAAATGTAAACAGAAAAAGCAGGGACGCTATGATTTTTTGTACCGTCGCAATCTAAACACACAAGAGGACCAGGTAAACCGAACAACTATTTGGATAACTATGTGCACACACACACACACACACACACACACACACACACACACACACACATATATATATATATATATATATATATATATATATATATATATATATTGCTTTTAAAATAAAAAATTTAAAAAATATTATATTTTAAAAACAGTATATATTCCTATCCCCATTTGGGGGGGGGGTACAAAATTGGTGAAAGGGAAAATTACTCTCAATTCGAATTTAGGTAAAAATGCACTTTCGTATAAATATTGAATTCATTCAAAAAGTATCGCAAAAACAAAAGGAAATTAAATAACATATATATATATATATATATATATATATATATATATGTATATAAAGCTGTGTGTGTGTGTGTGTGGTCACGAATAGGCTCTTATATGGTTGACTATTTAAAAAAAACTGATTACATATAATGATAGAAGATGTATCGAGACACAGGAATGGGTATGTTTGATCTGGCAGAACGGTGGTTTATTAAAATTATGGGGTGTGCGTTCGCGCCTGGTCCACAAAGTATGGAAATAAAAAATTTAAAAATGAAAAAAAAAACGTGTACAAGTGTTTTTGATATAGATGTACATAGAAATAATTTGATAAGTATGTTTTAACTTAAATAGAGATACTTTAATAATTATGTTTCAGTTTGAAGAACTACGGTATAATAAACTATGTGGTGTTTGTTCGCACCTGACCTCCATAGAATGGAAATATTTCACAAAGTTCAACAAAATATTGTGCTAAGTTTTCAGTGTGAACAGATATGGTATAATAAATTATGGGATTTATCTATTTTATTTTTACTTTCATCATATTTTGCTTTGGTTTTGATATCCCCAAATTCGAAGCTATCTCTTTACAACTCTTATTTTTCATAACCTATCATACTTTTATAAATCAGAGTCCATTTTCTGTAGGCTGTTTTTGAACCCAGTTAACGACGGATACTTTTGCTAGTATATATATATATATATATATATATATATATATATATATATATATATAACCATTATGCCTGGATAAAGCTTTACTAGTGTCTTTTAAACAGTAGATATAACAGAAACACGTGAATATTTGAGTAAAAACCCGGTGCTTATACCAAGAGCCAGTTAGGGTGTTGAGAAATGACAAATACGAAGAAGTAAGGAGCGGGGAAACGATTAAAATACACATTGTACCAATACTACTTGAAACAATAGGATGTGATCTCGAAATATTGTTTAAATTAGAATCATAACTTAACCCCTTGTTGTGTGATGACAAAAAGTCTATATTTCAAAATCAAAAATGTAGTTCATATTACAGTTTATTTCTTTTAGTATGTTAAGATGCTCAATTCTGGACCTTTTAAATTGCTGAAATAAATAAATTGTAAGATAAACAACATCTTAGAATTTTGAATATAGACTTTTAAGCATTTATTTATATATGCTCTGTAGTTATATTTTATATACATCGAGCTTCATAAATAACAAGGTTGGTATACATTTTCTCATATAAGAAGTCTTGTATATATACATTAAAGGTGTGCATATATACTATAATTTTAACAGGTATACATATATATATATATATACATACACACATACATACCTATATATATATATATATATATATATATATATATATATATATATATATATATATATATAAGTAATAGGGTATAGCATAAAAGTCTAAATCACAAGATTTCCAGTTACGGAATAGTTGGAAATCTTCTCAATTTTAATATAATTTCTCTCTGATAGGTTTATAAGAGTAGTGGTTAATGGGCAGAAATCAGAAGGTCACAGTATTAATGCCGGCATATCCCAGGGTGTTATCTTCGGACCAACTCTCTTCCTGAACACCATCAATGATCTCCCAAATCACATTCTTAGATCGTTCGTATGTATTTATTCAGACTACATCACAATCCCTGGCAACACTTTAAAAGCCAGGACTGACTAAGATCTTTTTGATTCTCTTTCCTCTGATCTTGAACAAGTGGTGCTAGGGGAAAATGGTCGCGGGTTATTTTTAATGCAACAACTAAGTTTCACTTTTTTCCATTATACAACGCTCTGACCTAAACATCTGAGTCTGACCTTGACTCATGATCTGAAATGGATACATCAAATCTGTTGCCACGGTCACTAGAAACATGGTTTGGTCATTCTATCGCTCCAGTAGATGTCTCACTGCCGATTCAATCCTCTAGCAGTATAAGAGCCAAGTACGTCCTAGGATAGAGTAGTTTTGCCACAGTTAGATAGGAGTAGCTCGGAGTACTCTATCATGCTTTTACAGAGTTCAAAACCGACTTCGAAACTTATTAGAGGTATGCCCTTTTCTCTTCCCTGCAAACTCTTTCTCACAGAAGAGACGTTGCGAGCTCGTCTCTGCTCTATCGATATTGCCATGGCAAATGCTTGTTTGAGCTCCAATCTATAGTCACCTTTTGCAAACCTTCAGAAAAAAAAAACACTTATCTAGATAAAACTATTATCAATCATTTTTCCCACCTTCTATCGATACCGAAAAGTTAACAACTCCCTTTCTTAGAACTACCCACCTATGGAAGTCTGAACCACTGGTCTGCTTTTCAACTGATTACAATATTGTCGTCAGAATATGTGTGTGAGGAGACTTCCCAAACTATATACTCAACGGATTTTTTATCTACAGACTTATAATTTGGTATATACGGTATTCAGACGCGTGAAAAATATAACCGGTTACCGTCCAGTTGAAAAAGGCTGCTAAAGGATTTTTATCTGTTTGTCAACTGTTTCACGAATGTGCAGGCATGAATCGCTCGCATGACAGATTACTCATGTTTAGAATAAGTAGGTTTGAAAACAATTTTAAAGACCGTGTATTTATTTTTATTTGCAAGAAGTGAACTTTTTAGAAAAATCTCAAGACTATATATATATATATATATATGTGTGTGTGTGTGTGTATATATATATATATATATATATATATATATATATATATATATGATTAGTTTCTTATGTTTATAAGTTGGATATCTGGTAATTAAATTGCAACAAGTAAATAAAATACGTTTAGAAATCCAGCCAACACGAAGATTTTTACATAAACAATATAAACGAATGTCTATTAATTTAAATCAATATATTTCGGCGGATACTCGCGATTATGAAGATTTTTTCTTACGCTGCATGGTTACACTACTAGACGGGATAAATCCGTTTGGTGTTGTTCAACGGTGGTTTTTTTTATATATATAGTCCAGGATTATACTTGACATTGACCAACGTTTTAAACACTAGAAACTAATCAAATATTCCTCTCGGCACATGCTAAGTGTAATCCTGAACTTTATATAAGAGAAATCACGGTTGAACACGGCCAAACTGATTTACTACACCTAGCAGTGTCACCGTGCGGTGTCAGAAAAAAATCTTGGTAAAGGCGAGTATCCGCTGAAATATATTGATTAAAATATATTAACATTCATTTGTATTGTTTACTTTATAATGTTCGCGTTGGTTTGCTTTCTAAACGTATTTTATATACGTGTTTTAAGTCTATTATATATATATATGTATATATATATATATATATATATATATATATATATATATATATATTACACTGTAAAAAGCCGCACAAACGGGCAAAAACTCGAAGACTTTGTAGATCTCTCCATTTGTGCTTTTAATACTATACATTTTGGATTTTTATCCTGTTTATAATAAAATCTGGACGGTTCAACGCTTGAGGGTCCAGCTCAACGAAGTTCCCAGCCACTATTATGGTCATGGGTGTTGTTTCTAATGAGGCCACATTATGCCACCTCACATCTTCGAAGTCGGCTTGAAAGTCAACACCAAAGATGTGCTTAAAAGGGTCGTTATCCCTGGTGCAATTAGGTGGTTGTTGACAGACACTGGGTGTGGCAGCAGGTCTCAGCGCCGCCCTACAAGTCCAAAGAGACCCAGGATTGGTTTCAAAAACAGTGCTACGACTTTGTACTCTTTACTTACTGGCACCCCTCCTCCCCCAACCGGAACTCGCTGGATTACTTTGTTAGGTCATACGTCGAGAACATCACCAACATGACCTGCCACAATACAAAAGCCCGTCTGATAGCCGCGACGCTTGTGAGAAAAAGCATGTTCTCAGTTCCGGACCCGTATCTAAACGGTGTCTGTGGCTGAAGGCATCTAGATTTAATATATGTCAGCTCTACTACATAATCAAGTTAGCTGAATTGATTTTTTTCAATAAAAGTTTTAAAATAAAGCTGTAGTGTTTTCTTTGTAGGACGACGCATTGATCGTTTTACCCTGGAGAACTTGATATCTTTCTTTGATACCTCAACCCTCTGAAAAGATGACGTTAAAAATAAGCCGTTTCAGACTTAGCGGAATAAGTCATCCAATAAGTGACTAAGCTTATTCGTGAAGTTGCTATTATTTGAGGTATATCTACCTTCTTGTCTCTAAGCGGCAATCCTCATTTCCTGTTTTGCATTCTTGGCAGGCTGCAGGGCTAATGAGGTATCCATTTACCGGCCATTTCACTTGACGGTATTGTTTATCAACCCTGAGATTCCACGATCCTTCAACCTATTACCTTAAACAATGTGTGAAAGCGGAGTGTCAATTACAAAAGAGAAACAAGGAATATTATAACTATCTCAGCTGTTTCGATTTAGATAATTACGACAGGAACAGCTCGTTCGCACAGCGACGATCCGTATGTAAAAATATCAAGTTGACTTATAACGTGCACCTCATTATTCTACAGTTATTCGTTTCTATTTCTCAAGCTTTTTATAACACCGCTCTTTACACATACACACTTTCTCTTTCTCTCTCTCTCTCACACACACGCACACACACACATATACATATACATACATACATACATACATATGTGTGTGTGTCTGCCTGTGTTTGGAGTGGTGTCTTTGAGTGTGCATGTGTGTTATTGTAGAAATCAATAACAACTGAATAGGTGATACACATTCTATTATAGAAGTATTCGTTGACGAGAAGTATAAAATGTATTTTCAATCTACATGAATATATATATATATATATATATATATATATATATATACAGTATCGTCCAAAACTAAGGGACACAATTTTTAAACCTAATATTTGTAAGAAATGACAACTTTGAAAAGCTGAAATTTTGACAACTGGTAGTCGTTATCATCCATAATAATATACAAAAATTTAAATCATTTGCAGACAGATAGACATAGTCCCTTTTATATATTAGATTACTTGAGGTTAATAGCAAAAGACAAGTCGTAAAAAAAGAATTTAGAATATAGCCTTCTGTATTATTTGATTCTTACCTGAAATGGAGGTATACAGATTCACTATCTTCCGAAAGGATATAGAAAAAAAGATACCCTAGTCCCGATAGATTTCGCATCTATAGCGATTATGCTACCTTTTTCCACATATATTCACGTATATATATATATATATATATATATATATATATATATATATATATATATATATACATAATGGCAATAGTGTTTACTTTCCTAGAGGGACATCCGATGAAACAACATGTGTCTACCAAAAAGTGACCAATGAGTAAACAGAGCAGGTATATATAATTTATTTATACAAACATTGATGGCTATATATGTGCATACATGTTTCTGTAATCACCCGTGCTGGAGAGATTACGTCTTCAAGCCATGAATTATCTTTCCGAATATAATTCATGGCCTGAAGACGTAATCTCCCAAGCACGTGTGATTACAGAAACATGTATGCACATATATAGTCATCATCAATGGTTGTATAAATAAATTGTATATATATATATATATATATATATATATATATATATATATATATATATATACTAGCGGAGGTGACTATACTCGGTTAAATATGATATTTTAATTTGTCCAGATAACGTATATATTATTTGTGATTTCAAAAGTGAAAAATCACGTATTTGAGTGCAATCAGCCAGAATCGTAACCGAAAGCAAAACTGTAGCTAAAAATCTGGTAACGTAATTACTGTACCTACCTGGCAAAGACATGAACTGATTACAAATTAAAAACCAAAATAAAAAACTAAGATGAATGTACAAAATATATAACAATTTGTCCAATTTTCACCCCATTTTGACCTCTTAAAAACTCGGTAACCGGCTAAAGGCCCTTAAAGGAACAGTCCATGGAAAATCCAATCATTTGGGCGGGGGGGGGGGGGTCCTAGCACTTCTCTGCGCTTTTTCGATAAAGTTTAAAATATGGAGACAGACAGACATATAGCCTTTTATATATATATATATATATATATATATATATATATATATATATATATATATATATATATATAATTTTAAGGAGATTAGAACAGCAGTCTAGAGAGCAGAGTGTATTTTAATGTAATAGTAAAATCACTAATGTAATTAAAATACAAGAAAAACAGTGCTCGTTGTAATGTAGATATATAATAAGCTCAATAGGCATATGCATATATCCTAGAGCTATTTTACTAAGATGATTGGTGATTTATAATTAAAATTAAAAATTAAAAATCGGTTTCATAAGTAGGAACAAAACAAAATCAATTAATTGTACGATTTTTGACCCCTTAAAAACTCTTTTAACAGGCTAAGGGCCCGTAATGGAACAGTCACTGAAAAATCTAACAAATGCTTTGACGATGATACTTACGAATTTTAAAAGGCGAACCATTATAAGATACATCTGCCTTACTTAAAAAGGTTTAATTTTGGTGTTTTAAAAAAAAACACCTATTATCTTCGCTGATGGGAGATTTTGTTACAAAAAACTTTATGTCAAAAATATTGTCCATGACTTAGTGCTTACCTCAATAAAAACATCGTTTCCGAAAAGATCGTACAATTTATTGATTTTGCTTTGTTCCTCCTTATGAAACTGATTTTTAATTTTTAATTTTAATTTTAATTATAAATTACCAATCATCTTATTATATATATATATGTGTGTGTGTGTGTGTATGCGTGTTTGTGTGTGTGTGTGTGTGTGTGTGCCATATATGTACGGTATAATCACGGTAATACACCGGTTCTCGCTAAATTTCAAAGTTAAACAACAGTAAGTCTAGCAATTATCAGGTGGTAAATCATTAAGGAATGCTAGGAGCTGTATCTACTAGGCCTGAACATAGAAATCTCCAGATTTGTATCTGGGTTTACGTTAAAACCATTGAAATAGACGCACTCTTAGTCCTTGTTGACATGCATTTAGGATATATATATGTATATATATATAATTGTATATATATGTATATATGTATGTATATATATGTATATATATGTATATATATATATATATATATATATATATATATATATATATATATATATATACAGTGAGAGAGCGGGGGGTATATTCCATACAAAAGTCACTGGATAAATGCAGATAATTATTTTGAAAATGCTGTGCACTGTTCTAAAAATTAACTTTGAGACTATAAAGAAATGCCTGTAAATCCGACAGAATACGCAGAACGACATGACACCATGAATTTCTCTATGTTTAGAAATGCTAACTATTCTAAATCTAGAAGAAAAATGCTCATACACGAAAGCTTTATTTAATAAAAACTCAGGTTTACAAATGAGAAAAATTGTTTAAATAAATTTGAAATATAATTCGAGATAAATACTCATGGGGACGACTCGCAATTGCGAACACGCCCCAAATGATTGATCTATTTCTGGCTTTTATGTTTTGTTTTGAGAACAGATGCAATACATAAAAAAAATGGCTTTAAAAATATTTTTCATAATGAATTCACCATTCAGTCGTTTATTTCTCAAAATCAAAATTTGAGCGCTGGAACAAATAGTTAAAAACTCAATATATATATATATATATATATATATATATATATATATATATATATATATTTTTATATATATATATATATATATATATATATATATATGTGTGTGTGTGTGTGCGCGCGCATGCGTGCGCGCGCGTGTGTGTAAATGGCAAAAAGAACAAAAGTTTCCTCTGCGATGCGAAAATATGTTATAAAAAATGGAGGTCATCTTGAAAAATAATCCATTCCCTGGTAAAATACGAGGCTTTTCATTGCAAAATTAGCCTTATTAACTGAATAGTCAGCGTACATACCAATTTCCGGTTGATAATTTAATACGCTTATTTCAGAATTTATTTTTATCAGGGGAGATAAATATAAAATCATCATGTTGAAGATATTATTTCTAATTTGCATATTCTGTTTTTACAAGTCTCTAATAAAAATAAAATAATAAATAATAAAATCTTAGCCAAAAAGTAAAGGATCTACAGAACAATGTTTTTTTTTTAATTTTTATTTTATGACCCGCATAAATAAAACCGAATTTAATTTATTGTTGTATTTTTTTTTCTTCATGAGGGTGGTTACTGTAGTATCGATTCTGTGGTCATTAGAATCTTGATCCAAGAATCGACCCCTTATTTTCTAAGAAGATGGGAATACGTTATTACACCGTCCTTTGAGGGAATAGATAATAAAATATCTGTTCTGATGTCATGAAATAGTCTTCTCAGCAAATAGGTAGGAGTAATCTATTATCTTGTCTATTTCCATCCTATTATACGTAGCAGGCATTACTTTCGGCTTTCATGGAAATATCGTAAAAGGTATTGCTACCTTTATTTTGGCAGGGCGTATCGCACTATCTGTTTTATTGTAATGGTTCCATTGTACCAGGCACCACCCCTCCTTTGTGATATCTTTCTTATAAATATCACCAGGTCCCATGGGGGGGGGGGTAAGAATCATCTAAAGTTCAGTCTCGACATTTAGAGTATAGTATATGTGTATATTTTCCTCCCAAGCATTACCACCTCTTCGCGAGGGATGCTATAAGATATTGTTGTTTCCCACGATACCATGTTACTAAGAATAAGATCATTTGTTTACGGAGTCCATAGTTTTCTATCCTTTTGTCATAATAAAAACCTCGAACGCCTTAACTTTTTTAAGTATCTGTTCATCAGGACATGCACTTCTCTTCCTTTAGGTTGCAGTTTTTGTAGATCATTTATCATTATGTCATCTTTTCAACGGAGCAAATATATAGAACTAGCATTTCAGCCCGGCCTTGCCCGGGTATTTGGATGTGTATGTTGAGCAACAAAAGAAAAAGTGGTAGTAGGAAGGCAGACTCGAACCCGTACCGAAAACGAGGAAAAGAACGGGGTAAAAACCTAACGTTTATGCTGTTACGACCATCGCCAAACCGGAAGCGACATTTTTTTTAAAATTAAGGCTAGACAATCTAAAGGAGAGGATAACTTTAAAAAATATCGGCGAAAAAAGTGACCCCCCCTTGTAGAAAACTGCCTAGTTGAAGGGGAAGATATTAATGTTTTTAGCCAATTTTTCGATATTTGTCGTATGAAAGTTCGCACTTTTAAACGATACTGATCTTGGTAAAATCCCTCGCCTCTATTGAAAGTTCTAGGCAGACATGCAAACATACATACATACATTTATATATTGGTAACTAAAAATTTTCGACCCAAACCGATGAAAAAGCTTGTCCTATCTCTGAATATCCTTTATGTAAAATTTTTAATGTTTAGACCAGAAATTGTCTGAGTAATTTGGAAGAGACCGCAGAGGTCAATTTTTTAAAACTTGACCCCTTTTATTGACCCCTTAACATTTATTGTTTTGGGCTCAAATAAAGTTATTTAGTTAGATCCATGTACAAGGAATCTATATCTAAAGTTTCACGTGCTTAGACCCAAAATTGTCGGAGGAGTTTGGTAGAGTTCTCAAAGATCAAATCGTTGAACTTTGTCCCCTTAATCGCCAAATTTCTGTCTGAAAATCAATCACAAAGATTTTCCCATATCTCAGTACCCTTTATATCAAATTTCGAATCTGTAGGCTTAAAATTGACAGAGTTATAGCGTAGGGAAATGTTCATAGACACACAGACACTTTCACTTATATATATATATATATATATATATATATATATATATAGATAGATAGATAGATAGATAGATAGATAGATTTCTAATACAGAGAAGAAAATTAATTTAAACAACGCAAAAAATAACTAATTAAATAAATAAAAAAAATTAAACTGATTGCTTGACCCACTTAAAATTTAACATGTTTTAATGAGTTTGTATAATTTGATGATAATTGTATTTTAATTTTACTAATTTTAACAAGTGTGACGCGTCCGGGCTAGCATTATCGTAAAATACGCTTCAATGTTTTTTATTTATGGAGATTTCGTATTTATTAATTCGGAACCAATTCTCTATTGGATATTATATGGTACCTAGTATATAGTACTGATTTCAAAAGTTTTAGGAAAATGGCGTATGAATGAATTTTCGTATGGGAAAAAAGTAATAGAAAAAATATCAGCAAGTTAAAATGAACATTTTGCATTTGATCTTGCCGACATATTTCTGGACTCGTTATTCATCGTATTTCTATTTGTCCGTCACGCTTTAGTGTGAAGTATTATTTTTGCTTTCTTACGCCTTAGTATAGAAGCATTTTTTTCGTTGACCTGTCACAATTAAATTAGAAGTAGTAGTTTGTTGATATTTTGCGCTTAGGCTTATGTATTTTATGTTTTTATTAAGTCGTGTTTAAATTCTTTACAAAAAAATCCATTCGTTGGGCACCGGCATGTTCTAAATTTTCAGAATATCCGTTTTTGTTCTAAATATGCGACGAAAAAAAAACTCTCCCTACTTTGTTAAGAAGGTTGACGTATGTGCACAGAAAAGCTAGTCATGCATAAATTGCGGCTGAATTTGAACAGAAGCTGATTGTAGTTGGTCGGGTTATCCGGTGCAAGGGAGAGTTGCTCAAAGCTGATCTATTTCAAGTTAATCAGTGCAACTGATTTCCTTCGCAGGTTTTTCTCGTTAATGAAAATATTAGACCACTTGAAACAAGAAATTAACGACGTTCGGAAGCTGATGTAATAATTGGATACTCTCATGAAAAAAAAAACTTTTTCATTTAAAAAAGGATTGCTGAAATAATCGACAAATAGTATCGCCGCCACTTTATAATCTCCGTTTTTAATTCACCCTGAATATGACAGCGGGAAACTTCAATAAATCTATAATATTTTTTCTTCCGTATATACATATAAAGTTTTATCACACGAATTGAAAAATATGACAGAATTTAAGAAATAAATTATCAAAAATCAGTTGTCAATCACTTTTCGCACCATCATAATAACAGATGTGAGATCGACATGACTGAACGTCTTTATATTAGTTAAACGAAACTGACTTTTCTCTCTTTCATTCGCTTTCTTTCTTTTATTCGCTCAAACGCTCTCGATCAGGTGCATTATAAATTTTCTACCGGGAAAGTTCCCTGTTATTAAGGCCTGAAAGAAATTTGAGGATAAGAGTTAATGACCGTGAGGTGGTCAGTGAGATAATAACATATTCGTCGTTAGTTGTTGAAATTGAGGAGAATCTTATTATTTAAAGGGACGGTGTAAAAAGAACTTGTTTCCATTGAATTTGACCATGACCTAGTCGTATTCAGAACCTTACGAGACAGATTCCCCTTAGTAATTTTGAATTTTCTATCGATAATTCGACTTACGCAAGTGCTAAATCTACGATATTTTTTAACTTAAGTATTTGTATGAATTAAGACAACAATTATTATTATTATACTTATAATTATTATTATTATTATTATTATTATTATTATTATTATTATTATCATCATCATCATCATTATCTTTTTACAGCATTCTCAGTTTCTTTAGATTCTCTCTCTTTCTCTCTCTCTCTTTCTATACACACACACACACATATATATGTGTGCGTATATATATATATGTATATATATATATATATATATATATATATATATATTCGACTAGAATGAAAATTCGTGAATCTGATCTGAACGATTATTCAATCGATTTTCCGATGTCTGCATTCATGTGTGCATATCTTTAGCCAGATATGAAACATGCACACACACACACACATACACACACACACACACACACACACACACACATATATATATATATATATATATAGGGGGGGGTTGTACGGCATAATCACATTGATACACCGATTCTTGTTACATCACCGAAGTAAAGCAACGCTGAGTATGGCCAATACAAGATAGCTGACCACTTTGGAAATTCTAAGCGTTGCATGTAAGGGGACGTTGACGCCTCGTACAAGAGTTGTAAAAGCCTGTCGCTATCTCACATAACAGGGGGCATACATGCAACAGGGGACCACATATAAATTTCATATTCCCAGGCAATTTCCTCCTTTTGAGGAAGAAAATTAAACCCGCATAGAGTCAGTGCCGTTACCATTTTCATATATATATATATATATATATATATATATATATATATATATATATATATATATATATATATATATATATATATATATATAAGTGAGGGTGTGGGCGTACGTATGTGTAAAATATACGTATATGCCTGGAATTATTATGTTTTTGTAATTTGAAAATTCGAAAACCACTACGTTGGTTAAAACTTAAAACTCGTAATACTGATGTTTGATTAAGAGAAACTAATAGTAGGTCGAAATTGAAGTAGTAAAGTCGCTGTTGACCAAAAAGTCCGTTAATCTTTGGATATACCGGAAATTGGAAAATAAAGCACGAAGATGGGGCAAACAGATCATGATTTATATAATCCAAAAAGCAATGTTAAGAAGGCAAGTTCATATTGTGAAACTCATTTGCTTGACACATTACATGTATGTTGTGGAAAAAATGAATAGTGACGTGTTACTTAAAAGAGCCATTTTGTAACTTGGAAAATTTGTTCTATGAAGAGCTGCCCTGTTCGCATTATTCTAATTAATGAACTATTCTATTCGTATGTGTTAACATTGGAAAAACTATTGTTCACAAGTTGTTACTAAGAAAACCTAAGATTTTGATTAATTAGCAGCAATATCAGTGTCTCTTCCTCGTAAAATTATATATATATATATATACATATATATATATATATATATATATATATATATATATATATATATATATGTATATTATATATATATATTGTTGCCAGGGTCGCTGGAAAAATGGTGGGATTCTTCTACCGCTCCAGTAGATATCTCACTGCTGATGCAATTCTCTATCTATATAAAAGCCAAGTACGCTCAAGGATGGAGTATTGCTACCATATCTGGGCAGGAGCTGCTAAAAAGAGCTTATCCTGCCTTGACAGAGTACAAAATAGACTTAGTAGCCTAGTGGGGGATGCCCTTTTCTCTTCCCTGCAACCTCTCTCCCACAGAAGAGACGTTGCGAGCCCGTCGTTGTTTTATCGTTATTTCCATGGGAAGTGCTCATCTTAACTCAAACCTCGGGTCCCTACCTCGCCAATCTTTGACGAAAACCATCCGTTTAGCTGAAACCTCTGTCAGTAATTTTCCCTAGTCTTTATCTGTGCCTAAATCAAAACGTAGATTCTATAAACAAAGCTTCTTTCTTAGAAGTGCCAGCCTGTGGAACTCTCTTCCGTTTGTCTGTTTCCCACCTGACTACAACTTGGATGTCTTCAAGTCCAACATAAACAAGTTCCTGTTAAACCGCCCCCTTAAGTAAGACACTTTATCAAATCTCCATCACTAGCAATTACTACGATATTATCCCGTTGATTACTGTACACACAATAACCCTTATCCCCGAGTGCCCTCCTGGCCTTGATAAGTGGTGAGTTCTTTGTATATATATATATATATATATATATATATATATATATATATATATATATATATATATATATATATATATATATTAGGGACGCAATTACAGGTTCTTTCAAGATATGCCATACATCAAGTTGTTATAAATCCTGATACGATTACATAAAAATGCAAGATTCTTTCCAGCTGTATAAAAAGAAATTCCATTGAAATGAACTATTGAAATCTCGATTATGTATGTTCAAAAGTTATTAATTCATATAATTGCGTTAGTGATTTATGATGGAGTTTGATATATTTTTTAGCTAATTTCCAGACGAATGTATACTAAACGGTATAACAATTTCTAAAATATCGTATACGCACACACACACATACGCACACACACACCAACCCCCACACACACACACACACACACACACACACACACACACACACATATATATATATATATATATAATAGGGTATACATATTATAATGTATATATTTTTGGTTATGTAATCCGACTTAAGAAGTAATCTAAATGCGTATTGCATTAAAGGTAGTAAAGTTTAATTATAGAGCAGTTATTAATTGAAATGTTTTCTGCATAATAAAAGTTTCGTATAAATCAAACGTTTTCTTTATTTTTTTTTTAAATAAAATTGTTTCTCCATAGCAAATATATAAAATAAATTACTAATAACAATATTCGAATTTTATAGAAAAAAATATCTTCAGGTCGTGCACAGTCAAAAGACATCGTCCGGATATTTTTTGAGAAAGTATAAATTTCCAATCAGTCATTTTTGGACCTTTATCACGTTTCTAAAAAATTTCCGCGATTTTTTATGTCAAATATGATGATTTATATAACGATTTTTATACCAACTATGTTCAGTTTGAGTTAATCATGATGAAACAAATGTAATGTTTTATCAGGAGACCAAATTTTCTCTTCATACGAAACCTTTTCTGAATGTCTCTGAATTTTAATATATATATATATATATATATGTATATATATATATATATATGTATATATATACATACATATATATAAATATATATATATATTATAGAGAGTAATAGACAAAAAGTCTAAAAGAGCAACGTTTAAATCTATATATTAATATGATAGCGTGTGTGTTATTTTCTGTGTCACGCTTATGTCCGAGTCGTTTAATTGTGATGTACTTCCATTTTTTTAATAAGTAATTTTACCAAGAATTCTTCATAAGTTTTGGTTTCGGTTTCGATGATAGCTGATGGCACTCCAATAATCTATTTTTTAAAGTTAATTTTATCAAGAATTCTTCATAAGCCTTGGTTGCGGTTTCGACTTTAGTAATCTATATTTTTATAAATCAATTATCAAGAATTTTTGATTTGGTTTCGGTTTCGATTATAGTTGAAGGAACTAAAATTACCCCCCCCCACACACACATATATATATACATATATATATATATGCATGTATATATATATACATATATATATATATATATATATATATATATAGTTATCCACATTCAGTACTCTTTCGCTGTTTCACAACTCATCAGTGCGGCTACACAGGTAACTACCTCAAGCCTGGATTGAGGCCTGACCATCTGTACGACAGTCAAGGCTCCAAACCACTACGCTATCGGCGCCTGCTATATGAGTCATGAGTTTATCGATGTTTTGACATCGTCCGAACTACCTAAGTTCGATTTTTTTTACACAAAGAGCATCGCTTATACGCTAATAGCAATTCGTGTATTCTCAACGTTTGGGATTCGGTTCGGACACAAGCTGATTAACCCAAGTCACAGTTTATTTTTAAATTTTTAAAATCGCAACTTTATAATATATAAAAATCGATAGCACATTAACTCTGTTATAATTATACGAAATCTCCAAGAAGTAAACATTTTTACAGTTTGAACAAAATAGCTACAATAATATGAGGGCGTCTCCATTTACACTAATATCAATATATTGCATGCCAGCATCAACATATTACATATGAATCTGTCCCCTCTAGAATTCCCACAGGTCCACTGGTTAATATATTAATACTTTAAAATGCTGTGGCGAAGTACTGCAGATATATGGTAATATAGGACACGTTGAGTAGTCAGGTCTTTCGACCTTCATTCTATTTTTAGATATATATGCACATTTATTTTTTTAAATAATCATAATACCAACAATAAAGGTATTTAAATAAATATATTTAATATATAAATATAATATATATATATATATATATATATATATATATATATATATATATATATATATATATATAAAGCTGAACGTCTGTGTGTGTGTCTGGCCACGAATAGGCTCCTATACGGTTTACTATTATAGAAAACTGATTACATATAATGATAGAAGATGTATCGAGACACAGGAATAGGTATGTTTGATCTGGCTTAATGATAATTCATTAAAATTGTGGGGTCTGCGTACGCGCCTGGTCCACAAGTACAGAAGTAAAAAAAATTTAAAAATTAAAAAGAACATTTACAAGTGTTTTCGATATAGATATACATAAGGATACTTTGATAAGTATGTTTTAACTTAAATAGGGACGGTATAATAAAATTGTGGGGTCTACGTGCACGCCTGTCCTCCATAGAATGGAAATAGGCACACACTTTAATAAATACTTTTCATATCTATCTGCGTAAGTATACTTTGATAATTATGTTTCAGTTTGAAGAAATATGGTATAATAAAATTATGGGGTGTTCGTTCGCGCCTGACCTCCATAGAATAAAAATATGTCACAAAGTTTAACAATATAGATCCAGAGAATATTGTGATACGTGTTTCAGTGTGAACAGGTATGGTATAATAAATTATAGAGTTTATCTATTTTATTTTTACTTTCATCATATTTTGCTTTGATTTTGATACCCCCAAATTCGAAGCTATCTCTTTACAACCCTTCCTTTTTATAACCTATCATACTTTCATGGATCAGAGTTCATTTTTTTGTTTTTGGACTCAGTCAACAACGGGTACTTTTGCTAGTATATATATATATATATATATATATATATATATATATATATATATATATACCTTTATTATTTCTGAACTATTTATTTTAATATTTTTAGGTACATAACATTTTTTACATGAACACGTTTTTCTGGTTTCTCCCGTAATGAGTATGGATCGCCCGTAAAGAAGGATCCAATCTGCAACAACATCATTAGCATCTTCCCAATGAATTAAGATTTTTATCGTATGTAACAGAAGATCCGTTGCTGTTATTTTTCCAAAGCATTCATTATTTTTTATATTTTAAGTTTCGCTTCCTAAGCATTGAAGAAATGAACTTTTATTTTCATTTTTTGACGTCCTCCTTTTTTTTATACAGGACGGTTTTTTATTCATTTTTTTTTTTTTATCAAACACTTAAATAATTTAGTCAAGCACGATTTTTATCGCTTTAAAAAAGGAACTGTTATTATTTGTTAGTGGTATATAAAACATTTTCTAAAATTTATATAGGTAACTCTTGCTCAAATTAATCTGACAAGATTTCGGAGCTCATTTGTAAAAAGTGTATCCGATGTTGGGTGTATATATCCACCCAACATCGGATACACTTTGTCAACACCGAGAAATCTTTTGGACTACATCCACCAAAACACATTCAACGCACCAACGAATCCGGCTGCCCGGTATACTTTTCGAAAAATTAATAAGGAGCAATACGCTTTTGCTATATGGGAACTATTTTCTGCCCACTTGGATGTATAACCCCGAAGGACATTGTACTCCTTCCGATAATGGACTGCCCAGGCTGTATCAGATTCTTTTTTCGTATAATTTTTCCATATAATTATCCACAACCACTCCAAAAACTATTTTCAATAATTGTGCTGAAAAGCAAAATAAGCGTCCATTCACAGCTGAACATTTTGCTAACCGCATTTCATTTTCTCTGATGATATGACCATTATTGAAAATCCATGGATTAAGGAAATTAACATAACCCCTTCTGTATATTCCTTTTGTCAAACAATGAATTTTTAATTCCAATATATGTGTACATATGTTGTTTTTTTTTTTACCACGAAACTTATACATTGCTCTATTCTTAAATATTGAACTTTTCCTTTTTGGCTAGGATCACCTTGAAAGTATTACTTCGAGTAATATCTATAAGGATTTTTCATCTGAATTCTATCAGTGTCTTATCTCATATATGAATATATATATATATATATATATATATATATGTGTGTGTGTGTGTGTGTGTGTGTATAGATCATCGTGTATATATATATATATATATATATATGTGCATAGCTCATCGTATAACGATTAGCTCACTGTCTGACTGACGTAAATGAACATTTAAAATGAAAATGTTTCAATTCAACGTTATTTCACGCGGTTAATGGTAGCCGAATGGATTAGGTCTTCTCTAATCGAGCCAGAGATGTCTCGTGTTGCGGGGTTCAACTCGTTCGACTGGTATTAATCGTGACACTCTGCACTAAAGATTCTCGAAAGGATGAAACACTAGTGTCTGTAGGTATTTACTTATTGTAGTAAAAAATAATTATATATATATATATATATATATATATATATATATATATATAAACGAGTGCTCACATAAATATATATATATGCATATATATATATATGTGTGTGTGTGTGTGTGTGTGTGTTTTACAGAGGGGTAATTGCAGGTGGCAGAATTGGTTCTGGAAAGCACGGCCGGCTGTCTGGGCTTGCGAGGATTACGTCAGTAGAAGCCGGACCCAGGAGGGTCGCTAAAGACAGCGATCCTGGATTCAGGTTCGCCACGAATTACGACAAAGGAGTTCAAATCAAGTGACGTAAAATTTCAGGGGATAGATATCAGCGGGACTGGCCGACATTTAAGACAATACGTGAAGGAATTTTCTGACATCATCCGTCCCAATATAAGAGAGATATCCAAAACAACGAGGGAGAAGCAGCGACCGCACACAGGGAATTAGGCACATTATCTCTCTCCCATGTTTCACACAAACGACCCCGCAACCCCCATGCTGTCAGTGTTGTCACTAGACACTAACATGTCTAATCATTTACTCCTGTCACATGTTATTTAAAAGTACAATGGATTATTTGGTGTTTACGTCTAAGTGTGGAGACATGCCTGATGGTTCGGATTCAAACAACCCCCGACCATTGATTCGGTCAATCTTATAAATAACACACCATATATATATATATATATATATATATATATATATATATATATATATATATATATATATATATATATATATAATAGGTAATGACAATGCTTTTTGATAGCAAAAGATGGTTCGATACGAGACAAAATGAACAGAATTAGTGGCAATATTGAGAGACCGATATATATATATATATATATATATATATATATATATATATATAGTTGGTTTCCTGTTGTCAACTGTTGATAAATAGCAAATCAAATAGATTACGTATATAAAACACGTTTTTAAGACATCTGACGCAAAAATAATACACAATTAAAAAATAGCATTTATCAATATATTTCTGCGACAGATTATATCGATAAATATTATTTTTAAATTGTTAATTTTTTGCATTAGATTGTTTGAATACGTATTTTATATACGTGATTTAATATATATATATATATATATATATATATATATTATATATATGCATATATAATCGTAAAATTTGCGTACGAATGTGTTAATATTTAGCAAACATATGACTCACTTTTTAACTAATTAAACATTTTTTATCGGATTTAAAACAGGGTGTAATTGTTTGATTAAGTATTATTACTCGGAACATGTAGGCGGTGGTAACTTCCTGTAAAAATTCAGACAGTTCCGGTATTTCTAAAAATTTGACAATAGTTATAAATGAATAAATATTCCCTAAACTTCACGTTCTTTCAATTACTTAAGGGCGTTCAGGATGTATAATTTGAACATAATGACCATGTGAAACTTTCTTTTTTTTAATTCGAATTATATTGGATTCGTAATCCTTTGATAGCTGTTAGCATTGTACTTTGATCATCATTTTTTTCTAAAATCCCTAAAATTATGCTCATTATACATTGTATGGAATAAAATAAATAATATCGTCTGATGGTAATTGGAAAAATATTCTAGACATTACATTTATTTACGTGATATTTGGATTTTGATCAATGTAATATGTGGTTTAAGATGTTTTGTCCAGGGGATTATTTTCCTGTTCACGGATATCTATTTTTCTAGTTATATATGCATATGAAAAGAAACATTTCGACTAATAATAAAAAAAAACACGGTTTATTTTCTGTTCTGACTCGCTTACAAAGAAATATTGCCATATATTTTGAAAGACTCATTTGAAATTATATAGCCTAATATGTATGAAATATGTATCTGTATATATAGCCTAATATCCGATCATTTGGGTAGTGGTGATTAGACTTGTGAAGTTGTGCAGAGGTTTACTCTTATGACCCCTCTGATTTTGTAGTCACAGGGAGTCTGTCCGAAATCCAGTACAGGTTTCGCGTTTTGCAAAGAGATTTTCGAGGTTGAAAAATATCGCTTAACGAAGGTAAGAGGTTGCATCTGCTGAAACGCCGCGAGTGTAACATCCAAGATGAGTACAGAAGTTCCATAATTCAAATAACACAAAAGAAAAAAGCTGTGATCGGATTAAATATGAAATTTGATGAAATCGATTCAAATGAATAATATTTACGAGACGAAACGCAGTTAAATGTACATTGTAGTAAGATAGTAATTAATCATAACATTATAAGAAAACAACTACTTTGGCTTTATATATAAGATTTTAATGAAATCACGTTAAATTAAAGCGTAAAAGAAATCCTTAACGCACCTTAAAGATCGAATGACAACAACCGATCATATGACGTCGATATAAGCCAGGATTAATATGCCAACCTACATAATTAATACGCAGGAATTTGATATAAGACCGCATTTCCACGCCAAATTCTGATGTTTTTTTTTTTAAATAATTAGAATATAATGAATTATTTAAGAAACCGTGTACTTTCCATGCATTCAATTACAATACAATAAAATATTATTAAACATGAGATATGTTTTTTTGTTAATAATTATGAAATTGTACTATAGAGGAGGGGGTAATGCTAGGGCGAATGCCATCATGGACGCAGGAGAGATACTAGACAACCTTCTTTTCATGGTATAAATTTGTATATATATATATATATATATATATATAAATATATATATATATATATTAGCAAAAGTACCCGACGTGGACTGGGTTCAAAAACAGCCTAAAGAAAATAGACTCTGATTTATGAAAGTATAATAGGTTATGAAAAGGAAGGGTTGTAAAGAGATAGCTTCGAATTCGGGGATATCAAAACCAAAGCAAAATATGATGGAAGTTAAAAAAATAGATAGGCCCCATAATTTATTATACCGTACCTGTTCACACTGAAACACTTATCACAATATTCTGTCGATCTATATTAAAAAACCTAGTTAAACTTTGTTACATATTTCCATTCTATGGAGGTCAGGCACGAACGAACGCCTCATAATTTTATTATACCATATTTCTTCAAGCTGAAACATAATTATTAAAGTATACTTACGCAGATAGATATGAAAAGTCTTTATTAAAGTGTGTGCCTATTTCCATTCTATGGAGGACAGGCGCGAACGCAGACCCCAAAATTTTATTATACCATCCCTAGTTAAGTTAAAACATACTTTTCAAAGTATTCTTATGTACATCAATATCAAAAACACTTGTTAACTTTTCTTTTTTTTTAATTTTTAAATATTTTATTTCTGTACTTTGTGGAGCAGTCACAAACACAGACCCCACAATTTTTATGAACCACCGTTCTGCCTGATCTAACATACCCATTCCTGTGTCTCGATACATCTTCTATCATTATATGTAATCAGTTTTTTTAACACAGTCAACCATATAGGAGACTATTCGTGACCACACACACACACACACACACACACGCACACACACACATTCAGCTTTATATTATGGATATATATATATATTTATATATATATATATATATATATATATATATATATATATATATATATATGAGGAAGAGAGAGAAAGAGAGAGATAAGAATGCATTCTTATTTTAGCGATACAACGATATAATAGTGACTCATTGAATTTTCCAGCATCTTTTTATATCTCTCTATCAGTAAAATATTCTATAAAATTTTTACATGGATTATGTTTGTTAAACGGGTGCTATAAATAGTTAATTCGGTTTGCAAAACTCGATATTTGCATTACTATATAATTTACCCAAATTTTACTTTAAAAAAAGTATTTTATTAGAAAGGAAGATAACTCTAGGAAAGTGTATAAAACAATTGAATGTATTACTTTTTATTGCTTGAAGACATTTATTCTTATTTTACATGGTGATTTTCGATACTTGACATTTATTTTGTACCAAGCCAGGTTTTAAAATCGTTTTTCTTTTCATTCGCCGATTCTTTGCGATATTACTGCAAATGTCGGTTTATACATTTTAACTATTGATACATTTAAACGTATTTCGTCATTTAAATGACTTAATTGACCTCATATATTTACCCTTAATTATAAATTTTAATAAGATAAGATACGTTTCTGATTTCTAGGAGATTTTAATTAAATTATTTCAGTGTAGATGAAATTACTTTATTCTTCATAGCATTTGACTAAAAGTAAAACCTTAACCTGATTGTGGTGGACACAACATGAACACCCTACAATCGTGGATTAAATAAATACTAAATGCATTCTTTATTTCTAAATAAATGTTCCCAAGATCGAAAAGCTATATTCGAAAAGTTCGCATTGTGGATAGGTCGAAAAGTTATACAAATAAAAGTCAAGATTAGAATAATAATCTGAATAATAAAAATAAATCTTCATCCCAGAAAAAAAAAACACAACTAAATTTCATTAGGAGAAAAACTATTAGATTTTTTTTGTTTCATGGAACAAGGCGAAAGAATTCGCATCTCAAAAAAATGCAGCGGAAAATGACTAAATTTGAAAAGGTTACGAAAAGTAAGAAAAGTCAAAAATAACTCATTGAAATTTGGAAGATTTTTTTATCTTTCATAACATCAATACTATTGCTGAGTCTCTATTGACTTGCATTCTTACTAGAGTAAATTGGAGCAAAAATAAAAATTGAATTAATCTAGAAACGCAGATCTTTTACTGAACGATTGCAAGGTTGTTCTCTCTAACTGCCTACCACGTCGGTTGACACTCAATATGCGGCCCCAGACACATATAGCTCTCAATACGTGGCACCAGGCAATATTGGCTCTCAATATGCGGCACCAGACACAGCTGGTTCTCAATATGCGGCACCAGACAAATCTTGTTAAAGATACGTGGCACCAAACGCAGCTGTCTCTCAACACACGACACCAAAGAAAGCTGGCTCTCAATATGGGGAAGCAGGCAATGCTAACTTTCAACACGCAGCATCAGTCATAGTTGGTTCTTCGATTCGCTTCACTAGACAAAGCTAGCTATTATTACACTGCATTATCCACAGCTTGAAAGTTACGTGCTTGTCCAGCTTAACTTTTCAAACGCCACACGACTTTTCTTTTTCTTCTCTTTCTTTTCCTCTCTTTATTTTCAATCTTTATTCCTATATATGTATTGCATTCTATGTTCAATTCACGGTTGAAATTGTTGACTCGGCATGTGAGCCGTCATTTAATGGTGGAGCCAGACTATATTACACGAGATCGTAGTAGGATAAGCATAACATCCAAACAGATACAACACTTAGTTCCTTAACCCCAACAGTTCCAAGTTAGTTGATACGTAACGACTAAGACACACTAAGTGTCGAAATAAAAATAAAAATGTCTCTAGAATAGTGAGAGGAAGAGACGTGCCGCCAACGCTTAAGCAATAACCAGAACAAACGATCAGTATTAAATGATATACAGAAGGGCGTAAACTGAGGAACGGCCGACGGTATTAATTGGAATGCCTGCATAATTTAATTCTACTCTGTTTATTTAATGGTTGTTTAGCGTTAATAAGATCACAGCTATAATAATATTACCATAAAATATTTTGCTTATTGTACATTTTACAGATTTTCCTCTTTAGTTCAAGGAAAATAGAAAAGGAAAAAGTAATAAAAAACACCACAGATGTAAGATCAATTATTTAGAAACACAATATTATTTTAAGGTTATGTGGTATTGGAATATTATTTGTAGACCTATTCGGATAGGTTTAAAATGGATATATACACAGTATAAGCTTCAATCGGTGAAATAATCATAAGAAATAGCGGCCATCTATAGAGAAGTTCATATAACCTTGAACTTCTCTGTGGACATAATAAGCATGTCGAATGTGATAACGCGCTATTGACCCTCTCTTTACATAGACAGTGAATCTCTCTAAAATATTTTACGCATTTGTCATTATTTCTAATCAAACAATCTATTGCTTATGTAATCTATCAAGCTACAATTATAAGTTGCTAATCATGAATGTATACAACATTCAATCAAATAATTCGACCACTACTATAAGTATTTCAATAGAATATGCTTTGATGACTAATTCTGTTTAAAGCACAATTAAAGCATTATACTTAATTTGTGCATTGTGCTCATTCAATGTAAACAGCAACAACACACCAATTTAGCAACAAAATTCCACCCCGTCACTGTAGAATTCTTTGATGCCTGAAAGATTTCTACTGTAATATCTTCTTCTCTATGACTGGTAGAGTTTGAAATTCTCCCCATGTTACTTGTTTCTTTGCAGAAATTTAAATATAATGTAAACCGGGATCTCGCTCATCTCATCTAAACATGGTCCCGAATTGTAACCCCTTTACGTCCAAGTGGAAATATGTTTTTTTTGACGTGACTATAAACAATAATAATAATAATGATAATAATGATAATAATAATAATAATAATAATAATAATAATAATAATAATAATAATAAAACAGAGAAATATAGCCAAAATTTCTGATCGAAATAAATATATTTGGAAGGGGGTAATGGAAAGATTAAGCATATATTTTGTAGCATTAGGAAAATGTAAGGGGAGAATATAAGGAGAATAGAAGTGAAATTGTGACTCTGTGTGTCTGTATATGTACATTTCCCTACCAAACTACTCTGCCAATTTTCAGTCTACAGACTTGAGATTTTAATCGGGTTTCGACCAGAAATTTGTTTGTCAACGGGTCAACGATTGACCTTTGAAAGCTCTACCAAACTCCTGTGCCAATTTTGGGTCAAAACACTTGAAATTTTAAATGTAGGTTACTCGGACATGGATTGAACGTTTTAATTTGCTTTGAGCCCAAAACAATAGATGTTAAGGAGTCAAAATTGGTGTCAATGAAAAAAAAGTTGACATCTGCGGTCTCTACCAAATTATTCAAGCATTTTTTGGTCTAAACATTTGAAATTTTACATAAAGTGTATTCATACAAAATGAACTCGTTTTTATCGGTTTTTGGCCATAAATATGGCTGCCTAGAGGTCAAAGTAAAAAAGTTTTGACCTTTGCGGTCTCTAGCAAACTATAAAGCCAATTTAGGATCTAAACATTTGAAATTTTATATAAAGGATATTCAGACATGCAGTAAGCTTTTTAGTCAGGTTTTGAGCGAAAATTCGACTGCCAAGAGGTTAAAGTTGAAAGACTTGACCTTTGCAGACTCTATCGAACTCCTCTCTCAATTTTGGATCTAAACACTTGGAATTTTAGATGTAGGTTTCCTGGACACGAGTAAAACTTTTTAATATATATACACATATGCACATAAAAGTTATGAGCAGCATATAGAGCCCGAGCCCGAGCAAAGCCGGGCTGAACTGCTAGTGTATATATAAAGTAAAATGCGGTCACGCACTTTTAAAGGCATTTTTTAAAAATAAAATTTAAATGAGAAATTTGAAAACTTTAAAGTGTCGGAAATAAGGATAAAATCACTTTTATTTACTATTTTTGTCGTAAATGTTAGTCCCACATTTCGCTAAAAAATAGATTCATACGGGAAGAAAGTCCTGTTCGTGATTTTTTTTCTTCATTTTGGTGTTATGGATAAGGTAATGCCTTGGAGTAGAAGATAATATTTCGCTAAAAATAGCATCATCAGGGTAGGAAGTCCCACTCAGATCGAAACGGAAGCTAACGCACGTGGGACCACCCGAACAACACGTCTATCCCTCTGCCTTCTACTCCGAGGCATCACTTCTCTCATAACACCAAAATGAAGAAAAGAAAAAAAATCACGGACCTGATGAAGCTATTTTTAGCGAAATATTGCATTTGCAGCAACAAAATAAAAGTAAATACAAATGACTTATGATTATTTCTGACACTTCACAGTTAAAAATTTGTGATTTGAAAAAGTTAAATTTATATATACAGGGTGTCCGTAAAGTTACTATACAGTCTTATTGTTTTAATCAAGCATGACTGTATAGTACCTTTACGGACACCCTGCATATATATATATATATATATATATATATATATATATATATATATATATATATATTATACGTGCGTGTGTTTCTTTGTCATTTTACTATTATAGGCTCAGCCTTTGAGGAATTCGTCGTCGAATTATTCTCTCTGGCTGGACGATTTTTCATGAAATTACTTCTCATTTGTGTTGATGAAGATATTTACAGAATATTGTCTCTGAAACGTACGTACATTTAAACTTTGATTCTAAATGTTTTAAATACTTTTTAAAGGAATTTAACATAACGTGTAATACCGAGAAACGCTGGGTACATGCAAATTACGTGTTTATTATTTAAGAGAAATTTCTCATTACTATATATTAGGTTTAAAATAATAATCGATAGAGAAATATCTCTTAAATAATAAACAAGTAATTTGCATGAACTATAATATCATATTTAAGCGTATCTTATGATGGGCAACGCTGGACCGCCTACTAGTATACACACAGATATATATATATATATATATATATATATATATATATATATATATATATATTGTATAATATATACAGGAATTTACATCGGTAGTCGGTACCGACGGTTTCAGGCCCAGTATGTGAGGACTGCTCTTAATGTCCGCCTCAGGCTCTCTTCAGCCGACTCTCATCTGTCTTTAACCGGAATGTATTATATTTTAAAAGCATCCAAGGAGATGGATGCTTAAATGTAAGAAATGAATGCTTGAAGGAATGTATACATAGAAGAGGATCGCTTCTTATAAATTGGGATAGAAAAAAAAGATAGAACGTGAAGATAAAAAAAAAAATTAAAAAATTAGTTATGGACACATGTCAAAATATTTTAACTTATTTTATATCATTGTAGATTTTATCACCTATTTTAAACGAGATCTAGAGAGAATTTTTAAGTTTAAAATTTTAAATGTTTTAAAACGTGTTTTTAAATAGATCTCATTATACTTAATATACTTAAATATAAAAACGCCAATTTTTGACACCTTTTAGACCTATTTCAATCTAAGATTTATTACCGTTTTTAAAACGAAATTACATATAATTTTAAAGCAACGGTTTAAATAATTTTAAACGTGAAACGAGACTTAAATATAAACATATGCCATATTTTTACACAATTTAAGTCTATTTTAACTAAATATTATTACCGTAATTAAAACGAAACTAGAGGTTAATTTAAAATAAATCTTAAACTTTTTTAAACGCAAAGCGATACTTAAATATTAGTATATACCATCCCCTGGGCACTTCCTATCTCTATTTCAATATAATTTATTACCCTATTTTTAAACGAGATTAGACATAACTTCAAAATGAATTTTTAAACGCTTTTAAACGAGACTTAAACTGAATGACAGGGGGGATGCTTAAAGAAAAATAATAATATAGAAGACATCATCCCATACTTTTTAATTTATTGCTTCAAATGTATTACTTTATTAAAATAGCATACAAAAAAAAAAGATAAAATAAATAAATAAAAATTATGGTGTGCATATATAGAGTTCCGGTTCCGGTTAAAGACAGATGAGAGTCGGCTGAAGAGAGCCTGAGGCGGACATTAAGAGCAGTCCTCACATACTGGGCTTGAAACCGTCAGTACCGAATACCGATGTAAATTCCTGTATATATTATACAAAAAATATATTGCTCTTATTTCGAGAAAGGTTTTTCCCTAATAATAGAGCACTGTATGGGATTTCCTTTTCTACAAAAATGTACAAGTATATATATATATATATATATATATATTTACACACACACATATATATATATATATATATATATATATATATATATATATATATATATATTGGTGGGTGGGTGTGTTTATCGATGTGTGCGAACGTCGCCAATGAGGTTTATTTTCTAAACTGGATTCAATCCATTCACTCTCCAATTTTGAGAAAAGTTGCGGTTAAGAAAATCAACGGAAAAATCTGTGTCAGCATTTGATGTCCTCTAATCGTTACGTATAATCGTTCGTTGTGTCGTCACTCCTTGATCAGCGAGGCGCTGAGTCCGTTTTGAAACGTTATCCGTCCTAATCTGTCTATTAGTCTCTTACCAGCTGAAGGGTCACGAATATTCCAAGTGATCGAATTGATACATTGCTATATCTCGTGTTAAAGATTGCGAGCATTGGCTTTCTTTTCTTTCCTACTTGTGGGTCTGCTTTGCTTCTTAGTACTCCCATAAAGATACCTTTATCGACACAAATAGGCTATAACTTCTAAAGCATACCGTCATTTCAACTCTTACTAAAATCGTTTCTTATGTTCTTGTTTGTTTGTTTGTTTGTTTGTTTCATTTTTTTGTAGAGCTGGTATTTTACTTTTTTGTTCATTGGTTTATAATTCCTGGTAACTTGTCTTTAACGGCAGCGACTACCATTGACCTAATCTCAGGAAAATCTCCTTCCCCCCAATATGGTACTCTGAGTTTAGACAAAAAAGCAAATCACCTTATTATAGAAGTATTTCTTCTCCAATAATCTTGAATAAAACAGATGCATTCTGGTATCGGAAAACATACTTACCTTGATCTTAGAAGCGATACTTAAATTCTATCAAACAATTCTTATTAAATGATAATCATGAAGGCGTTTTGCAGATGTGGATATTAAAGCAATATCAACACTGATGACAACATTCGATCCTATGTGATATAAAAATGATTATGACCTGTAATGGTAAGTGGAACGCTCGAGTTTTGTGGCGTGTATTGGGTTTAATGGACGAAGAAGTAACACACGATTTTTAGTGTCAATGTTAATTATATTTTATGAATGGTAACTATGGAGAAGAAAACGCCATAAACAATAAAAATTGTGTATAGCTGAACAAAGGTGAGAGACGGATAAAAATTAATGCATGGGATGGCATGATGCACTTTTTGAAAGATACAAACAAAAATGGATACGTAACTGATATTCCTGTGGAAGTATTTGTATGTATCCTGTAAATATGTAATAATATAATGGGGCGCCATTTCACAATAGGATTGACATTTTGGAGTTAAATGATCTATGGTGTATATATATATATATATATATATATATATATATATATATATATATATATATATATATATATATATATACGTCTTTCAGTTGCTTTAAATCTATGAATTCTTTTTCAGTTTCATTTCTTTTGAACAGTCATATTTAAATAAACTTACTTTAAGCAGTGCCATTAAATTGTGTAGTCTAGATTATATATACAAGCAAATAAGTAAATCCAGTACTCATTTCATTAGTCTGCTGAGAACGCTCTCACACTATATAG
This sequence comes from Euprymna scolopes, assembly GCF_053919585.1. NCBI lineage: Eukaryota > Metazoa > Mollusca > Cephalopoda > Sepiida > Sepiolidae > Euprymna > Euprymna scolopes. The sequence goes on along the minus strand of NC_136489.1, from coordinate 59,110,297 downwards.
TAAATTCGGCTCACAACAATTGTAACGAAAATTAATAGGTTCTACTCATGATATTGAACTCTGTTGCCGAAATACGTAAATCATTAAACACTGTAAGAAGAAAAATGCTTAATATTTATAATTATAAGCCCTTTTATGATTATTAAGATTGAGTCTAATTTGGAGAAATAATAAAAAGCAATCAAATAACGATGTGTAACATTTCGACGTCTGATCGTTAGAATATTTGTTGACTGTATACTATTTTATTCCCGCATTTAGCATTTATACGTGTCAATAACAGCTGGTCCAGACGTAACCTCTTAGCTAATGAAATGAAAGGTTAACTTTGTAATTTGGTCCAAATCTCCCGACCAGCAGTAGTTATTACTTCCTGCACTCATGATTGCAAAAGCATGGGACACCAGCGTCTGTAAGTATCAATATAATTATTAATATTAATATTTGCAATTACACACACTCACACACACGCTCGTACATATATATATATATATATATATATATATATATATGCATTAATATAGAATATAAAATAAATAAGAAAACTATAAAAATATATACTAATGTATATAGATGTATCGCTGTAGTTCTCCCATTTCCCTCTCACGATAGTTTTAATATATTACCATTTTCCTCTCACGCACAATTTTTTTCGCTCCTAATGTAGCTATCGCTAGACGTCACATCCCTAATATGTTACCTACCATCTTTCCTCGTTGTCTAATGAGAAATATTAGGCTTCCAAATACCATGGGATAAAAAATTTTACTCACCCTCTACTCCTACTTGATAAATTATCCTTAATATATAAACGAACAAATCTATATGCTTTTGTCTATATTTTTGTATTCTCGTTTTCTTTATATTCTATAGATGCTCCAAAGCAATTTGTTGAGCTTTGCGTTATCACGATTAGTCTCCTCTTAAAGAATCGATCTAATCCTTTTAACTCCCATATATATATATATATATATATATATATATATATATATATATATACACGCACATATATATGCATACATACATGCATACATATATAATATATATATATATATATATTATGGATAAATGTTTGAAACGGATCATTCATCGCAAGTTACTTTACCATATATAAACTAAACATGATTACGTTGGCTCATTTAATTAGATCAATGAAATAAAACAGCATTTAGTCTGGTCAATACTAGGAGAGTAAGCATGTGTTACAGGTGCTGTATAACAGAGATGTCGAAATATTGCTGCAAAAATAAAGTCCTGAAGATCCTTTTGCAACTAAATAAGTAGAACCTACTAATGTGTTCACACGACGGGACAATTACTCACTGGGCGAAGGTTTTGTTCTTAATCACGTGGCAAATCTCTCGATACAGTATGTGTAGTTCACAAAATTCATTCGTACTCATGCATAACTGGACATCTTCAGGCGTTTTCAATGGCATTCAGATGTAAGATAATGCAGTAGGCTCGGCTTAATATGATCGCGACTTAGCTGATTTCATGATCTGTATTATTATATATTGAACAACACCTCATTAATTGTGATGGATTTTTTAAATATTTCGCTCATAACACTTTGCTGAGCTATGATATAAAATCTGATTTTTTTTAGCCATTCTCTCCTTTAAAATTGCTTTAGAATTATACACATTTCATATCCGTTCACAAGCTGGTGTTTGATCGATATTAGTTCGATCGCCTGTTTGATCTCACAGTGCCAATATTCTAAAAAGATATCCGGCATAGAACATCATTTACTATTGATCCCAGAGAAAGAGAAGGTTGCATTTTAGAGCGATCATCTAAATGGAACGTGACATATTTGTAAATGAACTTAATAAGCTTTTAATTCAAATAAATTGCTAATTAATTTTTAGTGAGACAGAAATCCTAATTTATTCAAAAGAAATGTTTAATAAAAGAGCAACAACACACTGCCAATCTGTGAAGGCAAAACTAGCTTTCATAATTATATACATCGAGAGGATTGACATATGAAGTCAAAACGTATTAAGTAAAAACGCAGATATAAATAATTAAACATTTGACGAGTTTTCACTTCTTTATCACATTTGGGAACACGTTGGCCGTTTCAAATAAATAACTCAAGAAATTAACAATGAATGGCGTTTGTAATTAAATGGAAGCTTTCAGATTATAATAAACTTGCGACAACTTAAACAAAGCAAATAATAATTTACTTCCTCTAGCCGAATGACATCTATTATTTTACTCCGAATTAATTCACCAGCTTTTCAAAAATTATTCGAAATTAAACGAAATTTGATAAATTCTTCAATTAATGGTGGCAGTTTAGTAAACATACACAATGCTATAAACGTTTTTATTATTTTCATATAAAATATAATTAAGTTAGGAAAGCTGATAATTAGAAAGAATGCAAGAAATAACGTTTACTCATTTAAAGACATTTTCAATCGATTTCTTTTGGCTACCTATAAATATAAAGTATCGTGGGGATAACGATGGTCAAGTGATTAACGATACGGACCGAGAAAAAAGTGGAAAAATTGATTAAGCATAATTATAATCAGATTGAAACCAACTCCTAGAAAAAAAAAACTGAGACTGAAGGACGTCATCATTGCAGAGTGAGAATAAAGCTAAAATATATGACGAATCAAAGTACATTGAAATTAAATAACTAAAGATTTCTCAATAAAGAAAATAAAATGTAATTTCTCTTCGTGAGTTATGTTTTTTTATTGGAATGGTTGTTTATTTTTTCACATAAAAACATAATTATGTTGTGTACTTAATGCAGAAATATATCTATTTCTTTACCTCAAATAAGAATGTTTCATTTGTGAAGAAATCTTCCAAATAATAAAAATGACCGACTATTAAGACTTTTCATCAGAATAAACTTTTACTAATGCTTCGATATATCGGCCTTTCGTTATTTCATTTTCTACACACAATACTACACCCCCATATATATATATATATATATATATATATATATATATATATATATATATATATATATATATATATATATATATATATATATATATATATACTACCATTCAGCCCGGCTTCGCTCGGGACCTATGTAATGTTCATAACTTTATATGCATAGGTAACCTACATAAAAAAATTCAAGTGTTTACACCAAAATTGGGCGGAGAAGTTTTTTAAGGTCAGCAAAGGTCAGCACTTTCAACTTTGACCTCTTGGCCGCCAAAATTTTGCCCCAAAACTGATAAAAAGGCTGCTGCATGTTTGAATATAATTTATCTAAAGGATCCTGGTTATAACCTTAAACTATATCAAGTGGTGAGGCCCCCGCTTGCGAGCTTTGGGGAGTGTAGGGCCACCCTTTAATTACCATTGCTCCCAGGTCCACTCTGACCCGGAGTGGTAGTACCTGTTAGGGTCCTAACTATGGGTTAAATAGAAACCGACTTGAAAACACGCAATATATTCTATTAAAATGTTTTCTTCAAAATATTTGGATTCGGCATTAAATGACTCGAAAAGGGTTGATATGCCGTAAAACAAAACCAACCAACCTTTAAGTAAAATTTCAAATATTTAGACCCAAATTGGCTGAAATCAAGTATTATATTTTCGTTCTAATATATCAACAGGAAAGTGTAAGGGAATAAATTGCGTTAATATTTTGCCACAAAATTCTATATAACTCCATAACGGAGCCGCACATTACAAATATCATTATCGTATTGTTTCTTTTCAATCTTTGATCAAATAATTGGCGGGGCGAGACCCAAAAATTTTAAGCCATTCAAAAAATATCGAAGAAATACATCATATAATGTTTAACATAATACGTCAAAGTATACTTATGCTTATATAATTGCACATATCCATTTCTCTACTTTATGAAAAAGGCTCAATTGTTTTGTAAAATAACTATGGAATCTCATATAAATCATAATTCATATATTAAATTAGTAGAATTAAATTGGTTGTTTCAATCTACAAAATCCCAGTTAATGAAAAAAAGACACCAAATTATGCTGTATTGTTTGCATTACTGAGATTAACATCCGTGAAGTCATTGCTATAAGACTTCTTCAACGCAGAACAGACGTTACGAGTCTGTTTTTGCTCTATCGATTATTTCATGGTAAATTCTCGTCTGAGCTTTAATCCAGTGTCCCCACTTGCCAAACACTCGAATAAAAAAACACTCGACTAACTACTAACAACAGTTATATCCACTCTCTACTCTGTATCTAAATCTAAACGCAGATTCCATAAAGCTTCTTTCCTAGAACTGCCCGCCTGTGGAACACTGTTCAACTAACCTGCTTCCCGTAAAAACGTTCTTGTTGGGTCGTCCTCTTAAATAATCCAAATCCTACACAATATACACCATTAACGATTACTACAGTACCACCTTATATTCATTAACCCTCAAACTCGATTGTTCATCGTGATTTAATAAGTGGTGACTCCCTTATATATATATATATATATATATATATATATATATATATATATGTGTGTGTGTGTGTGTGTGTGTGTGTGTGTGTGTGTGTGTGTGTGTGTGTGTGTGTGTGTGCTTTCTATCATTCACACTGAGGAAGATCGAAGGGTCGGTCGAAAATATGTGCTTTTGAAAGAAACATTCTTGTTTTTTTTTTTTCAAAAGACTTTTTGTATTCCTACACGTCAACGCAGGAAATAAATACAGAACAGATATAACATTTATATATTTTTCGTATTGATTTTTTATTCATACATATTTCTCTCTCTCTCTCCTCTCTCTCTCTCTCTCTCTCTCTCTCTCTCTCTCTGTTTATATATATATATATATATATATATATATATATATATATTGACCTCTTGTCTGTATGTGTAACCGTCGATATTCGTTTAGTACTTTTGTCCGACCATGTTAAATTGGGGCGAAAAACATAGCTATTTTAATAGTGCGTATCAAACTTTATCCTATTGTACTATCACAGAAGAAACATTTGTCAACTATGCGAATATATCCTTCCCTAATTATCTCAATTCGTGGTGTTGTTAAATCTTTATACTTATTTAAACCAAAGAAGCTGAGGCAATAAAATCTCGATTGTATGTACGACATAGATGGTATCTACATTAAGTGTAGATTGCGCATAATGTGGGCGAAACATTTATTTACGTACGATATTATTTATTGCTGTATTGCGTATTTGAATTCCGTCTTTATCTGATCCGACAAGAAGAGCCACTAAAGACGAAACCGCCTGATAAAGCAACGTGGAACTGACTGTAATACAAACAAGAATAGTATAAAATAAACTCATCAGATCCCATGTAAGTAAAACACGTTAACACAGGAGAGCTATTTACTTAAAGTATTGCCTACGTCAAATAGTAATGACAGAGGGGTAATTACGCCAAACACTGTATGCATCTTTTGTAGTGGGGGTGACGGTTGCTAAGTGGATAACGACACAAAATGAAAATCTGGGCGTGCCACGTTCGAATCCAATTCGTTTTGTCATAACATTTTTACTTAGTGATGTTGGTAAAACGTTCACAACAAATACTCACGTAGATAAAAACAACCACTACTATCTTTCCGCACTCCCTATTTGTTCCCAAAACTAAACGAAAATTCCATGAAAATAAGAGATTCTCTCAAAGAGCTATCTGCTTATGACACATGCAACCATTCCATAAGCAACCGATGTCTTTCTAGAAAGATGTCTAACTCGAAGTATATCGGTGAAACAAAAGCTACCAAAAATCATCTGATTTCAGACGAAATGACTGAATGCTGTCAGGAAATAACAACACTTATCTATTGCATACGAACATTTGATTTGATCCATAGTTGAGACCCCATAAGGACTAAAACGCCAAAAGACTACCTAGTCTTTATATTGAATAGGAATCGTAATTTAATATAATGTTAAAATAGTACTTTCTCAATCCGCACATGTTTGTTCTTTTTTTTTTTAATTGGAAGATCAACCCATATGAAAACTCGTACGTCACTTAAGGAAAAGGGTTATGTGTTAGGTAGATGCTGAGGCAAGAGCAGACACAGTAGACCTTAGGTATGTCTAGATTATCTTAATGGACGATTCAGTAGGAGTTTATTCACATTAGACTTGAAGATGATCATGTTATAGTCGGCCGGGAAACAAACCAACAGCATTGCCTTTCATAAGCAGATAGCTCTGTGAGAGAAACACTTCTCATGGAATTTTTGTTAAGTTTTGGGCACAAATTGTGAGTGCGAAAAGATGTTTTATCTGCGCGAGTATTTGTTGCGAACGTATTACAAAAGGAAACTATCAAGTGGATCTCAGTCGAATATCTACCATAAAAGTATCGATACAGTACTTGTAAAAATGAGTTGTAAAAGTGATATTCTCCTGAAGGTTAAAGTTCCGATCCCAGGAAATACGTATGCGAATTACTTAAGACCTCTATCTGTCGGAAATGGAGCATAATATCCCCGTGAAGTAAATAAAAGTTTGACAGAAACATCCCGCGTTCGACTGAATCAGCATTTCATAATATTAGTTGGAACAAATGTCGTTTAACCTCATAACTAAAAGAGGATATATTGATATATAGTGAACCCTATAACAAAAATGATAGTGCTAACTCCAGATGACTAAAACCTCGCCAGTCGAACCCAAATTCAGTCCCCATAACCACGCGCGTAGGTGTATATTAGCTCCAGTCAATAAAGAATTCTCTTTTAAACCTAACGAGTAAATTGTGCATGACATTCCAATAAAAGCAAATACAGTTTCTGGATATTTTTGGTTGGAATGTACGTAGAAATCTGACTTTTCTGGCGATAAATGATTCAGCTTAATAGGCAGACTCCACCTCGGTACATTTATATAAGCAAGAACGAACACACACACGCACATGCGTATACACTTACGTATTCATATAAGATATTAAGCTGTCTTATGAGACTTGACGGTTGAGCGTAAGTAGACTTAAACTGACACGTCAATCTTAGATCCTGAGTAGCAAATGTTTAGTTTATATTGTTGTACCATGTTATTGCTTGCATCATACGTCGCAAAACTTGATAGAAAAAAAGTATAGTACCACGAAGACAACTGGTAATATGGAATGTAAATCTTTGATTTCAACCAAAATATCCAAATCAGCAAAGGAAATAATCCATTTTAATATTTGAAGTAGATAAAATCTATTTCTCTCTTACAATTTAAACTTTGTGTCTTTACACATGTTGGTTTAAAAATTTTCAATCTCATTAAACATTTTCAATCTCATTAAAAATTTTCAATCTCATTAAAAATTTTCAATCTCATTAAACATTTTCAATCTCATAAAAAGTTTCAATCTCATTAAAAATTTTCAATCTCATTAAACAGTTTCAATCTCGTTAAACATTTTCAATCTCATTAAAAATTTTCAATTTCATTAAACATTTTCAATCTCATTAAAAATTTTCAATCTCATTAAAAATTTTCAATCTCATTAAACATTTTCAATCTCATAAAAAGTTTCAATCTCATTAAAAATAAAAATCTGAAAATTTACAATGCATCTCATTCAACGTCTGGTCGGAAAACTTCGTATATATATATATATATATATATATATATATATATATATATATATATATATATATATATGCTAGCATGGTGACACGACGTTGCTGGGATAAAATGATGATTAACGAATCTTTCACACTCACATATTTTTATTGTTATCGCAATAAATGAAATCGCTCATTTTTCAATTAAGTCGATTGATTTCCTGCTGTAGTTGAGAAGCAATAGTGATGCACCAGGAGAAAACTAACATGCCTCTAACTATATCTTATTTCACAATATATTATGGTTTACATTGCACAGTAGATAACCTACTGGTAATTTTTTAAATTATTTTTTATATATAATGGCTTGAAGTAATATACTCAAATTGTAATCTGAACAGAAATATTCATTTCGAATGCGCCTCTGTCATATGTGAGAACCTACTGTTTATTTTAAATGTCCAGTCTTTTGGCTTGTGTTGTAATAAAACTTCTCAAATTCACTTGTGATGTTAGGTTCTGTAAGGTGTTAACTTCGGTACAAATCACCTGTTCCTTCTTTCATGGGATTATTTCGATAATTATCGAAGACCTTCTGATACAAAATCTATATAAAAATACTGACAAGTACACGAAGATCTTTCGTGCCAAATTTTGTAGAAATCGGCTCAGCCGTTTCCGATTTTATGGGTAACAAACAGACACACACAAGCATAGAAAGTTTCTTTTGCATAATATATATATATATATATATATATGTGTGTGTGTGTGTGTGTGCGCGCGCGAGCGCGCGTGTGTGTGTGTGTGTGTGTGTGTGCCTGTATGGAAGTCAGAATAAACCAATATAAATTTACAAATTTTACAAGTTTAATAATATCGAAAAGCCCACGTATTAATTGTATGAAATTTAAAACTAAGTATTGCAACTATTGAATTTTCAAAATCTGAAAGATTCATCATTCTCTTCAATCAAATCAGAAGACAGTTAAAAAGAGGTGATGAAAAGTATAAAAAGGATTATACATCAATTGTGGTTAAAGGCAGGTTTTCTATAGTTAATCTCAAGCATATATAATGTGATGTTAAACGTATTATCCATTTAAATATGAAATTGTAAATTTCCAAAATAAATATATTGGAGACAAAATGGTGGAACAGTCAAAATTCAGTATATGTAAAGAGTTCGCCTCTAATAACTTTCGTCGAAGTAGTATTAGTTATTTGAAAAGTGAGAGAATTTGGCCCATTTTTTCGGATTTCAGTATGTTGATCTTTGAACATTTATTATTAAATATTTCAATAAACGAGTCGTCTTCTGAACAGTCGGTCCTTTGATAATACAGGGGCGTCTTCGAAATAAAATATTTTTAGAGCACAATTAAACAATGATACTTGACGTTTGCTTTTTAAACTTTATATGAAGCCATTATTTACAGATAATTTTATAAAATCAACGGAAGATTTTCTACAGTGCAATGTGCACTGCAATGTATTGTGGACTAAGTCACTGCGGGAAAGAACATATGAAGCTCCCTCCCAGTACATTGCGGGGAAAAAGGGCTGTTCCCCATTAGAGCAGACAATGAATCGATTTCATTAAAAATGCGCGATTTCACTGATTTCGATGACAGTAGATGTAACATTTGTTGATCCTAATTCATTCCCGGACAACGTCGTGTCTCCTTGCTATTAACATATATAATAATATGCTTTTAAAGACTTAACTGGGCAGTGTGGTCCAATAATAAAAATACACATACTTATACATAAATGCATACGATTATACAGGGTGTTTCAAAAGTCTTGGGAACATTACAAGTTATTAAAAATCGTTATGTTCCCAAGACTTCTGAAACACCCTGTATATATTCATGTATATTGTACATATATATATATATATATATATATATATATGTGTGTATATATATATATATAGTATACATATTCATATTTATATACATATAGCGACTACATAATCAATTCTAAAATTGGTTATCTAAATAAACATCCATTTTATGATCATCTTGGCTATAATGTGGGTGTTAATTTTACGTTAAATTACCATAGAAAATTGATCACACACTTTTTAAAACTACAATTCATATGATTTAAATTACTATTTCCTGGGATTTAAACTGTTATTTTCGTTTTCAACACCCTCGAAAACCTATAATTTTAGTAATTTTAAAAGATACTGCACCTTTACCAATGTTTCAATCATAGTCCTTTGTTTTCTTAGTTTTTCATATGAATTAAAATAAGCTGATATTTCTTCAAAACATCTGGCCTTGATGGAGGGGAGACTAAAACTTTCTGCTATAGTTTCAAATGATCTGAAATAACAACAAAGGGGAATTGATTCCAAATGTTATACCTTCCCTTATTGGTTTTCATACATAAAGTAAACTTCACAGTGTATAAGGATTATTTGATACTGGAGACGTTCATAATCTTACCTTATCTTTTAAAAGAGGGGAGATATAACATATGAGAAATATTTGGAATCAAGTCTCCCCTTTCTGTTATTTTAGATCATTTGACACCATAGCAGAAAGTATTAGTCTCCCCTCCATCGACGCCAGATGTTTCGGGTATATATATATATATATATATATATATATATATATATATATATATATATATATATATATATATATATATATATATATATATGGTAATGTGATTGATAATTTAAAATTAGAATTAAAAATTAAAAATCTGTTTCATAAGAAGTAACACAACAAAGTCAATAATTTGTACGATCGTTTCGGAAACGATGATTTTATTGCGATAGACATTTAGTCATGGACAATAATTTTGAGACATAGTTTTTTTTTAAACAAAGTTTCCTCATCAGCAAAAGCATTGGGTGGGGTTTTTTATACATAAAAGACACCATAAATAAACATAGCATTTTTTTAAGTAAGACAGATGTATTTTTAATTGTTCGCCTTTTGAAAACCGTAATTATCGTCAAAGCATTCATTTAGATGTTGATTGTAGCTTAAGTATACACACACACACACACACACACACATATATATATATATATATATATATATGTACATTATATATATATATGTGTGTGTGTGTGTGTTTAGACAAAAGATTTTGAAACATCAGTTGGAAATATATACTGATTTAAAACCACCTGAACAGTGAGAATTATATTTATTTTTTTTTCTCTCACTGGTTTTCCAACTGAAACTAATTTCCCTCTTTCCTCATTCGATTCTTAGCTTTTAATTTATCATTCTGACGTTTCCTCTTAGAGCGTCAGACGATAAGGCTTTAAGGAAATTTTAACAATTCCACCTGCCCGTTGTTTTTGTTTCTTTGATCTTTTTATTTTCCATAAATTAAATTATGTTCCCTCTGAAATTTCTCCTTCCATTTTGCTGTACCAAGAATTTACATATATATATATATATATATATATATATATATATATATATATATATATATATATATATATATTATAATAAATGGAGTAGAACCTCGGGATACGGTACTAAAATATATAATTTAATAACATTATAAATAACACCGTAAGACAGAGCAAATTCCGAAACCAAGTGCCCGAAAACATCGTATTCCACATCGTGGCATGAAAAAACGCATCCTAGGGTCATCGCATCCCGGGGTTCCACTGTAATATAAAACTACTGATTTGACTAAGTAAAAACTTCGATTTAATTAATTGATTTTATTTTTATTTATTTATTCTTAAATAGCAATTAATATTATTAAAATCTGTCGTATGGAAAATTTTTGTAATCAGAGCTACTTACGTACAACAAATAAAGAGAGCCTCGTTTTTGCGTAATGTTAAAGATTTGGTGACATAATTCATCGAAAAAGAAAGTTGTAAGGGGAAAATAATATGATCGTGTTGCTTAAAAAGATCCAGATAGTTCGGATAGATTTCGATAAAAAAAAAACAGATATTAAAGTACAACGTTTGTTTTGGTTTCCTAAAGTTTTTAGTTTATATAATTTTACGAGTTGACAGGACGCTATCATGTATGTATTTTTAAATTATGGGTATGCACGTTCTGTAATCTCAATTATGATAACCAACTGAAATATTTTTATTCATTTCTATAGTCAATTATATTATTTTTATTCATTTCTATAGTCAATTATAGACAATTGAAATATTTCAGAAATTTGTAACCAAAAACATAAAAGATACAAAGTTATTTTTCATATTACTTTGCAATGGAATTGCAATAAAACATAAATTATGCAGGCGTATGCTTTAATTCTATAACAGGTGGTTTGACACAGAATCTGACTGGGTTGGGCTGATTTCCAAAAAAACAGAAACATTCTAAAACCAAAAACGGTGCCCGAGTAAAAGCTTATTTGATTGATGTCCTCGCAGTAGTTTTATAAGGTCTTACAACTTTATATGAACTGAACATCTTTATATGGACTAAACATCTTTATATGAACTAAACAACTTTATATGAACTAAACAACTTTATATGAACTAAACAACTTCATATGAACTAAACAACTTTATATGAACTAAACAACTTTATATGAACTAAAAAACTTTATATGGACTAAATAACTTTATATGAACTAAACAACTTTATATGAACAAAACAACTTTATATGAACTAAACAACTTTATATGAACTAAACAATTTTATATGAACTAAACAACTTTATATGGACTAAACAACTTTATATGAACTAAACAACTTTATATGAACTAAAAAACTTTATATGAACTAAACAACTTTATATGGACTAAACAACTTTATATGAACTAAACAACTTTATATGAACTAAACAACTTTATATGAACTAAACAACTTTCTATGAACTAAACAACTTTATATGGACTAAACAACTTTATATGAACTGAACATCTTTATATGGACTAAACAACTTTATATGAACTAAACAACTTTATATGGACTAAACAACTTTATATGAACTGAACATCTTTATATGAACTAAACAACTTTATATGAACTAAACAACTTTATATGGACTAAACAATTTTATATGAACTGAACATCTTTATATGAAATAAACAACTTTATATGAACTAAACAACTTTATATGGACTACACAACTTTATATGAACTGAACATCTTTATATGAACTAAACAATTTATATGAACTAAACAACTTAATATGGACTAAACAACTTTATATGAACTAAACAACTTTATATGGACTAAACAACTTTATATGGACTAAACAACTTTATATGAACTAAACAACTTTATATGAACTAAAAAACTTTATATGGACTAAAAACTTTATATGGACTAAACAACTTTATATGAACTAAACAACTTTATATGAACTAAACAACTTCATATCAACTAAACAACTTTATATGAACTAAACAACTTTATATGGACTAAACAACTTCATATGAACTAAACAACTTTATATGAACTAAATAACGTTATATGAACTAAACAACTTCATATGAACTAAACAACTTTATATGAACTAAACAACTTTATATGAACTAAACAACTTTATATGGACTAAACAACTTCATATTAACTAAACAACTTTATATGATCTAAACAACTTTATATGAACTAAACAAAATTATATGAACTAAACAACTTTATATGGACTAAACAACTTTATATGGACTAAATAACTTTATATGGACTAAACATCTTTATATGAACTAAACAACTTTATATGAACTAAACAACTTCATATAAACTAAACAACTTTATATGAACTAAACAACTTTATATGAACTAAAAAACTTCATATGAACTAAACAACTTTATATGAACTAAATAACTTTATATGAACTAAACAACTTTATATGAACTAAACAACTTTATATGAACAAAACAACTTTATATGAACTAAACAACTTCATATGAACTAAACAACTTTATATGAACTAAACAACTTTATATGAACTAAACAACTTCATATGAACTAAACAACTTTATATGAAGTAAATACCGTTATATGAACTAAACAACTTTATATGAACTAAACAACTTTATATGAACTAAGCAACTTTATATGGACACAATAACTTTATATGAACTAAACAACTTTATATGAAATAAACAACTTTATATGAACTAAACAACTTTATATGGACTAAACAACTTTATATGGACTAAACAACTTTATATGAACTAAACAACTTTATATGAACTAAAAGACTTCATATGAACTAAACAACTTTATATGAACTAAACAACTTCATATGAACTAAACAACTTTATATGAACGAAATAACGTTATATGAACTAAACAACTTCATATGAACTAAACAACTTTATATGAACTACACAACTTTATATGAACTAATCAACTTTATATGGACTAAACAACTTCATATGAACTAAACAACTTTATATGAACTAAACAACTTTATATGAACTAAACAACTTTATATGAACTAAACAACTTTATATGAACTAAATAACTTTATATGAACTAAACAACTTTATATGAACTAAACAACTTTATATGAACTAAAAAACTTTATATGGACTAAAAACTTTACATGGACTAAACAACTCTATATGAACTAAACAACTTTATATGAACTAAACAACTTCATATGAACTAAACAACTTTATATGGACTAAACAACTTCATACGAACTCAACAACTTTATATGAACTAAACAACTTTATATGAACTAAACGACATGATATGGACTAAACAACTTGATATGGACTAAAAAACTTTATATGGACTAAATAACTTTATATGAACTAAACAACTTTATATGGACTAAACAACTTTATATGGACTAAACAACTTTATATGAACTGAACAACTTTATATGGACTAACAATTTATATGGACTTAACAACTTGATATGGACTAAACAGCTTGATATAGACTAAACAACTTTATATGAACTAAACAATTTGATATGGACTAAACAACTTTATATGAACTAAACAACTTTATATGGAATAAACAACTTTATATGGACTAAACAACTTTATATGAACTAAACAACTTTATATGAACTAAACAACTTGATATGGTCTAAACAACTTGATATGGACTAAACAACTTTATATGGACTAAACAACTTTCTTTGAACTAAACCACTTTATATGAACTAAACAACTTGATATGGACTAAACAACTTGATATGGACTAAACAACTTTATATGAACTAAACAACTTTATATGGACTAAGCAACTTTATATGAACTAAACAACTTTATATGAACTAAACAACTTTATATGGACTAAACAATTTTATATGAACTAAACAACTTTATATGGATAAACAACTTGATATGGACTAAACAACTTGATATGGACTAAACAACTTTATATGAACTAAACAACTTCATATGGACTAAACAACTTTATATGAACTAAACAACTTTATATGAACTAAACAACTTGATATGGACTAAACAACTTCATATGGACTAAACAACTTTATATGGACTAAACAACTTTATATGGACTAAAAACATGATATGGACTTAACAACTTGATACGAACTAAACAACTTTATATGAACTAAACAACTTTATATGGACTAAAGACTTTATATGGACTAAACAGCTTTATATGAACTAAACAACTTGATATGGACTAAACAACTTTATATGGACTAAACAACTTTATATGAACTACACAACTTTATATGAACTTAACAACTTTATATGAACTAAACAACTTTATATGGACTAAACAACTTTATATGGACTAAACAACTTTATATGGACTAAACAACGTGATATGGACTAAACAACTTTATATGAACTAAACAACTTTATATTAACTAAACAAATTTATATGAACTAAACAACTTTATATGGACTAAGCAACCTTATATGAACTAAACAACTTTATATGAACTAAACAACTTTATATGGACTAAACAACTTTATATGGACTAAACAACTTTATATGAACTAAACAACTTTATATGGACTAAACAACTTTTTATGGAATAAACAACTTTATATGGACTACACAACTTTATATTGACTAAACAACTTCTTATGAACTAAACAACTTTATATGAACTAAACAACTTTATATGAATTAAACAACTTGATATGGACTAAACAACTTGATATGGACTAAACAACTTTATATGAACTAAACAACTTTATATGGACTAAACAACTCTATGTGGACTAAACAACTTTATATGAACTAAACAACTTTATATGGACTAAAAAACTTTATATGGACTAAACAACTTTATATGGACTAAACAATTTTATATGAACTAAACAACTTTATATGGACAAAACAACTTTATATGAACTAAACAACTTTATATGGACTAAACAACTTTATATGAACTAAACAACCTAAATGAACTAAACAATTTTATATGAACTAAACAACCTGATGTGGACTAAACAACTTTATATTGACTAAACAACTTTATATGAACTACACAACTTTGTATGAACTAAAAACTTTATATGAACTAAACAACTTGATATGGACTAAACAACTTGATATGGACTAAAAAACTTTATATGAACCAAACAACTTTATATGGACTAAACAACTTTATATGGACTAAACAACTTTATATGAACTAAACAACTTTATATGGACTAAAAAATTTATATGGACTAAACAACTTTATATGAACTAAACAACTTTATATAAACTAAACAACTTCATATGAACTAAACAACTTTATATGGACTAAACAACTTCATATGAACTAAACAACTTTATATGAACTAAACAACTTTATATGAACTAAACAACATGATATGGACTAAACAACTTGATATGGACTAAACAACTTTATATGGACTAAACAACTTTATATGAACTAAACAACTTTATATGGACTAAACAACTTTATATGAACTAAACAACTTTATATGGACTAAGCAACCTTATATGAACTAAACAACTTTATATGAACTAAACAACTTTATATGGACTAAACAACTTTATATGGACTAAACAACTTTATATGAACTAAACAACTTTATATGGACTAAACAACTTTTTATGGACTAAACAACTTTATATGGACTACACAACTTTATATTGACTAAACAACTTCTTATGAACTAAACAACTTTATATGAACTAAACAACTTTATATGAATTAAACAACTTGATATGGACTAAACAACTTGATATGGACTAAACAACTTTATATGAACTAAACAACTTTATATGGACTAAACAACTCTATGTGGACTAAACAACTTGATATGGACTAAACAACTTTATATGGACTAAAAAACTTTATATGGACTAAACAACTTTATATGGACTAAACAATTTTATATGAACTAAACAACTTTATATGGACAAAACAACTTTATATGAACTAAACAACTTTATATGGACTAAACAACTTTATATGAACTAAACACACCTAAATGAACTAAACAATTTTATATGAACTAAACAACTTGATGTGGACTAAACAACTTTATATTGACTAAACAACTTTATATGAACTACACAACTTTGTATGAACTAAAAACTTTATATGAACTAAACAACTTGATATGGACTAAACAACTTGATATGGACTAAAAAACTTTATATGAACCAAACAACTTTATAGGGACTAAACAACTTTATATGGACAAAACAACTTTATATGAACTAAACAACTTTATATGGACTAAAAAATTTATATGGACTAAACAACTTTATATGAACTAAACAACTTTATATGAACTAAACAACTTAATATGAACTAAACAACTTTATATGGACTAAACAACTTCATATGAACTAAACAACTTTATATGGACAAAACAACTTTATATGAACTAAACAACATGATATGGACTAAACAACTTGATATGGACTAAACAACTTTATATGGACTAAACAACTTTATATGAACTAAACAACTTTATATGGACTAAACAACTTTATATGAACTAAACAACTTTATATGAACTAAACAACTTTATATGGACTTACAATTTATATTGACTAAACAACTTGATATGGACTAAACAGCTTGATATGGACTAAACAACTTTATATGAACTAAACAATTTGATATGGACTAAACAACTTTATATGAACCAAACAACTTTATATGGACTAAACAACTTTATATGAACTAAACAACTTTATATGAACTAAACAACTTGATATGGACTACACAACTTGATATGGACTAAACAACTTTATATGGACTAAACAACTTTATATGAACTAAACAACTTGATATGGACTAAACAACTTTATATGGACTAAGCAACTTTATATGAAATAAACAACTTTATATGAACTAAACAACTTTATATGGACTAAACAACTTTATATGAACTAAACAACCTAAATTAACTAAACAACTTTATATGAACTAAACAACTTTATATGAACTAAACAACATGATATGGACTAAACAACTTGATATGGACTAAACAACTTTATATGGACTAAACAACTTTATATGAACTAAACAACTTTATATGGACTAAACAATTTTATATGAACTAAACAACTTTATATGGACTAAACAACTTCATTTGGACTAAACAATTTTATATGGACTAAACAATTTTATATGGACTAAACAACTTTATATGAACTAAACAACTTCATATGGACTAAACAACTTTATATGAACTAAACAACTTTATATGAACTAAACAACTTGATATGGACTAAACAACTTTATATGGACTAAACAACTTGATATGGACTTAACAACTTGATACGGATTAAACAACTTTATATGAACTAAACAACTTTATATGGACTGAACTACTTCATATGAACTAAACAACTTTATATGGACTAAAACTTTATATGGACTAAACAAATTTATATGAACTAAACAACTTGGTATTGACTAAACAACTTTATATGGACTAAACAACTTTATATGAACTAAACAACATTATATGAACTAAACAACTTTATATGAACTAAACAACTTTATATGGACTAAACAACTTTATATGGACTTAACAACTTTATATGGACTAAACAACTTTATATGGACTAAACAACTTTATATGAACTAAACAACTTCATATGAACTACACAACTTTATATGAACTAATAAACTTTATATGGACTAAACAACTTTATATGAACTAAACAACTTTATATGAACTAAACAGCTTTATATGGCCTAAACAACTTGATATGGACTAAACAACTTGATATGGACTAAGCAACTTTATATGGACTAAACAACTTTATATGAACTAAACAACTTTATATGGACTAAGCAACCTTATATGAAATAAAAAACTTTATATGAACTAAACAACTTTATATGGACTAAACAACTTTATATGGACTAAACAACTTTATATGAACTAAACAACTTTATATGGACTAAACAACTTTATATGGACTAAACAACTTTATATGGACTAAACAACTTTATATTGACTAAACAACTTTTTATGAACTAAACAACTTTATATGAACTAAACAACTTAATATGAATTAAACAACTTGATATGGACTAAACAACTTGATATGGACTAAACAACATTATATGAACTAAACAACTTTATATGGACTAAACAACTCTATGTGGACTAAACAACTTTATATGGACTAAACAACTTTATATCGACTAAACAACTTTATATGGACTAAACAACTTTATATGGACTAAACAATTTTATATGAACTAAACAACTTTATATGGAAAAAACAACTTTATATGAACTAAACAACTTTATATGGACTAAACAACTTTATATGAACTAAACAACCTTTATGAACTAAACAATTTTATATGAACTAAACAACTTGATATGGACTAAACAACTTTATATGAACTAAACAACTTTATATGAACTACACAACTTTATATGAACTAAACAACTTTATATGAACTAAACAACTTGATATGGACTAAACAACTTGATATGGACTAAACAACTTTATATGAACCAAACAACTTTATATGGACTAAACAACTTTATATGGACTAAACAACTTTATATGGACTAAACAACTTTATATGAACTAAACAACTTTATATGAACTAAACAACTTTATATTGACTACAGAACTTGATATGGACTAAACAACTTTGTATTGACTAAACAACTTTTTATGAACTAAACAACTTTATATGAACTAAACAACTTTATATGAATTAAACAACTTGATATGGACTAAACAACTTGATATGGACTAAACAACTTTATATGAACTAAACAACTTTATATGGACTAAACAACTTGATATGGACTAAAAAACTTTATATGGACTAAACAACTTTATATGGACTAAACAACTTTATATGGACTAAACAATTTTATATGAACTAAACAACTTTATATGGACAAAACAACTTTATATGAACTAAACAACTTTATATGGACTAAACAATTTTATATCAACTAAACAACCTAAATGAACTAAACAACTTTATATGAACTAAACAACTTTATATGGACTAAACAACTTTATATGGACTAAACAACTTTATATGGACTAAACGACTTTATATGAACTAAACATTTTTATATGAACTAAACAACTTTATATGGACTAAAAACTTTATATTGACTAAACAGCTTGATATGGACTAAACGACTTTATATGGACTAAACAACTTTATATGGACTAAACAACTTCATATGGACTAAACAACTTTATATGGACTAAACAACTTTATATAAACTAAACAACTTTATATGGACTAAACAACTTTATATGAACTAAACAACTTTATATGGACTAAACAACTTTATATGAACTAAACAATTTTATATGGACTTAACAACTTTATATGGACTAAACAACTTTATATAAACAACTTTATATGAACTAAACAACTTTATATGGACTAAACAACTTTATAAGAACTAAACAACTTTATATGGACTAAGCAACTTTATATGAACTACACAACTTTATATGGACTTTACAACTTGATATGGACTAAACAACTTTATATGGACTAAACAACTTTATATGAACTAAACAACTTTATATGGACTAAACTACTTTATATGGACTAAACAACTTTATATGAACTAAACAACTTTATATGGACTAAACAACTTTATATGAACTAAACAACTTTATATGGACTGAACAACTTTATATGAACTAAGCAACTTTATATGAACTAAACAACTTTATATGGACTAAACAACTTTATATGAACTAAACAACTTTATATCGACTAAGCAACTTTATATAGACTAAACAACTTTATATGGAGTAAACAACTTTATATGGACTAAACAACTAGCCAACCGAATTGAGGTATTTAGAAACCACGTAATTTATTATGGGACATCGCCTGATCGAAAAAAACAAAGTATCCACCCTCCCTCAAGCTATTTACTTACCCCCTTTATTTGAAAAAAAAAGTAAAACCTTTAAACTTTTGGCCATGTCAAACGATCAACCACTGGCTTACTAAAATAACGCTTTGCGGGTATGTTAGAAGGCAAAAAAGGCAGAGGAAATCCAAGAAAGTTGAAATAAAATCTTCCTGATCGGATATCTCTCAAAGTTCAGATTCCATTAACCAACTTGTCCTGAATCGAAAGTGACGATGAAAATAAAGTTACGTGGAATCGCAATCAGCACCGAGCAGAAGATGATGACAATTCTGTAAAATTACCCGTTGCATGCTATCCTGAGAATATTGATGTTATCCTGAGAATGTGAACTGTTCCATGCATTCGGTAATAATCACAATTCACACACAGAGCTTCGTTTGAACACCGAAGATGTTTGACGTTGATGGGACCTTTTTTTACTTTCAAATGTTCGAGCATAAAGCTAAAATCTTATCCAATGAATATCACGTTTAATAATTATTTTCTTTAACGTTAAAAACATAATTTTTATATATTTTCTAGCTAAATATATCTATATTTGTCGCATACCCGTTGATTTTGACATATGAGATCCGCCACACCTAAATTGTTTGGAAATAAACAAGGAATTTGTTTACAGTAATGAAATCTTTGTGCAGAACAAACCACATATTGAGTACTACTGCTAATCTCAGTCGATGCAATGGCTGTCATAGGGAAGTAGACCTCAGAGTTATACTTGTGTTTGATGCATGTCTTAAGGAAGACTGAGAGTAAATCACTTCTGGTAGATTAGACGCGCCCCACTTACTAACATGGCCATTTCTACGTCTGGAAACTTATTTAAGACATCTCGTACATAAGTACATGTAGATACATATATATTTACATTATATATATATATATATATATATATATACGTACATATATGGGTATGCATAAACATAACTATATATATGTGTGTGTGTGTGTGTGTGTGTGTGTGTGTGTGTGTGTGTGTGTGTGTGTGTGTGTGTGTGTGTGTACTAGTAGACGTACCCGTCGTTGACTGGGTTAAAAAAGAGCCTTCAAAATGGACTCTGACGTATGATACCATAAAAATATTATGAAAAGAGGATGTGTGTGTAAAGAAATAACTAATAAATTTTTGGGGATCGAAACCAAAATTATCACGGAAAAAAGAATGGTAATTTTAGTGTCGAAAAAATAATTAAAAGTTCAGTATCTGCTCTCCTCGTCAGTCAGAGGAAAGCAAATCCTTTTCGACTGACGTAATCCTCGCCTCTCACAATCTTCCTTTATACTCCATAAAATCCACTCTGTGTTTTAATGTGGTATACTCTATCTACTTCATTATTTAATTATTTTATTTATTTAATAATACTAAATGTATCGCCATCATTATGCTGTTTTTATTTTATTTTTCCTAAAATATAGCTAAAGAAAAATAATTTGTTTGAGAGTATTTTCGAAACCAATTTATTTGACTGAAATAGGATTTGACCATTGTTGTAATAATTTATGATAAAAAAATGGAAACGCCTAAACGCCTTTAGGTGACTTTACTACTAATAATAAAAAATCAGTTACTTAAAGGAGACAAGAACAGTGACAGAAAATAATATGAAATACTTTAACTTTTTTTATTTTTATCATAAATTATTTAAATAATGGTTAAATCCTATTTCGGTCACCTAACTCGATTTCGACATTACTCAAAACAACTATACTTTAGTAAAAAAAAAAAAAATTAAAAACAATTTTATGAAAGCCAGATAGAACCCATAATTTTAATATACCACACCTGCTCAAACTGAAAAACGTTTATTACAATATTCTTATTTGGATCTATATTTTGACAAAAAAAACTTGTTAAACTTTATGACATATTCTCATTCTATGAAGTTCAGACGCGAATGCAACCCCCATAATTTTATTATACCTTATTTCTTCAAACTGAAACATAATTATCATAGTATACCTACGCGGATAGATATCAAAAGTTTTTGTTAATGTTTGTGGCATATTTCCATTCTATGGAGGCCAGGCGCCATGGAGACCCCACATTTTCATCATACCATTTCTGTTCAAGCTAAAACATTCTAATCAAAAGATTCTAATGAGCATCTGTATCAAAAACGCTTGTAAGCATTTTTTTATTTTGTTTTATTTCTATACTTTGGGGGCGTACAGGCTCGTACGACAGCCCCACAATTTTTATCAAAACATCAATGTTCAAAATGAAACATAACCATTTTTGATTCTAGATACCCCTTTTATCATTCTATATAATCAGTTTCCTATAATAGTCAACCATATAGGAGCCTATTCGTGTGCATACAAACAGACAGACAGCAGTTCAGCTTTATTATATATATATATATATATATATATATATATATATATATATATATATATATATATATATTAGTGTTGAGATGATTAATCGGAATCAGAATCGGGAATCGAAAAATCGGAAAGTTTTGGGGGTATCAGAATCGGTATCAGAATCGGCAAAATTTGTGCCTATTTTCTAATGCCAAAAACGATTCTTGTAATTGCTTTTTTTAATTTGATTTTCTTCGACTAAACACCTTCTACTGTTGATAGTAATAGTCAAATAATTAATAATTATTCACTTTAAATTATCAGTAAAACTAAAATCGACAGATTATTCCTCATAAGTGGATCTTTACGTTTGAGAATATATCTGCATATTTAACATGTTTTTTTGTTTTACGGTAATCGTGATAAAATAAATATTTTATAGTTAAATATTTAGATATTTATACAGAATCGGAATCTATAATTGTATCGGAATCGGGAATTTTATACGGAATCGGTAATAGTATCGAGATTGAAAAAGTATTGGAAACGTCCAATCCCTAACATATATATATATATATATATATATATATATATATATATATATATATATATATATATATATAAATATATATATTATCTAGTGTGTAATATATTTTGGAATGAATAATATTCGTTTTCCAGAGCAAATGTCACTCGAACAATCCAACATTTTTTTTCATCAGCGTACTATATTTATTTTAATTATGATTATTATTTTTTATTTTTTGCATTACAACTTAAAGGAAAGGCACGTATTGGTTCATTCATATAAAGTATTTTTAAAACATTTACGTAGAAACATGGTTACGTAACTTTGATTCCACTTAAATAAGTTTGTGAGCCCCTGTATTCAATGAAATGAAGTCAATCTATTAAGCAATTTAATTTCAATTATTAGTTTCATTCGCGACAATTCAGAATTATAACTAAATGCCAATTCGACTAAAACGGTTTATATATGAACACATTAGTTTACCACATTCCCGTTTCTTAATGTATGGCAGATTAAGTTAAAATAAACATTATTTGATTATTTAATCAAAACGTCTTTTAGCAAATGATATTTGAAGCTCATTGCTTTTCATCAGAAAAGAAGAATAGAGAAAGTTATATAAAGTTAGAATATTAACCTAGTATTAAAAAATAAAAAATATACTATAGGTAAGCGCAGAATAAAAAGAGATACAATGTGAAGAAATATGCACGAAAAAAGAAGATTCAACGTATATGATTTATTATATATATATATATATATATATATATATATATTTATACACACATCTGAAAACTATGTATAAACATGGCATCTTTTATTATTTCTACATGAAGAAAGCAAGGTAAATTACATATACGCACATGTATATACAAATATGTATGAACATATGCGTATATTTACGCATGTAAATATAAATATAAATACACACACACATATATATATATATATATATATATATATATAATGGCTATGTATATGTATATATATATATATATATAATATATAATGGCTATGTAAAGAACAGAGCTATGTATATGTATATATATATATATATATATATAATATATAATGGCTATGTAAAGAACAAATTTAAACTTGTTCGAAAACATTATTTATTTTAGGCTATGAAATTAAAAAATAAAAATGAATGTGTCAGTTGACCGGTTTCGAAGCTCGCTCAACAGAGGTAAAATCGAACTTAATTACGTTTTAAAAAAAAACGGAGGGAACAATGAATCGGAGATGAAAAAGTAGGGGGGGAATATATGCATTAAAAAATATAAAAAAGGGGGGGATTAATTATTAAATAGAAACTAGATTAACCCTAAGAGATTCTCTTTTTGTTTGCAAAGAGAAGGTCTCGGAGTTTTAATATATATCGTTTCTAGAATTTTCAGATGGTAAAGAGAGTGCGACTTACTAAGGATGGAAAAAACGTCCACACTAAAATTCAAAGCGCAAATACGATTATTTATAAGGTGCTCCCTATAGATGAGCCATGGGTATTGTTCAAAACGTCCGAAGGTAGGTAGTTTCCATTTCGAATTTTTGATGGAACATGTTTTACCCTATTATCTAATCTTTGAGACGTTCGCCCGACGTAGCGCACACCGCAGCTACATTTAAATAAATAAATAATAGAATTGTTATGGTGGGCGGGGGAGAACGTCTTTACAAATTGAAGACAAAATGGGTTTACAAGAAAAAACAACACGGATATTTGATGCAAAGTAACATTTTGTACGACAGAAGAAATCTGCTTGGCAAATCTTTTACTAATATTACCTAGCCAAAGTAGGCGTAGGTAGATAGGACATTTGTCGACAGATGCCTGTTTAATTTTATTAAAATGAGAAATGTTATTTTTAATTGTAGATTCCACGATTTGCAATGGAAAACCATTATTGCAAAGAGTCTTGGTAATAAATTTGTTGAGCGAACTTCGAAACCGGTCAGCTGACGCATTCATTTTTATTTTTTAATTTCACAATCTAAAATAAATGTTTTCTAATAAGTTTAAATTTGATCTTTACATAGCCATATTAAAATTTTGTACCCCGCAAAAATATTTAAATATATATATATATATATATATATATATATATATATATATATATATATATATATATATATATATACTTAGTATATTCTTATGAAAAAAGAAGTCCATCAGAGTGCTCTATTATGAGAAAAAATAATAAAATAAGAGTGTATTAATCATATTTTTTCAGAAAATTTAGATAAGTCATCGGTACCCTCGGTTTCAGACCTAATATTAGGAGACCATTTTAGACCTACACAGCAAGCTCTCTTCAGCCGATAATCATCTGTTTTATAATTAGAATTGGAAACATACATATACATAACAAGATAGCGTGCAAGTCTTGTTTTTTAATCAATCTTATCTTTCAAATGACAGGATTATTTAGATTGTCCGTTCAATATTTTGGACGCAAACGAAAACAAAAAAAAGAAGGAAAAAGAAGAGGAAGCAGAATTTGTACTTACTATAATGTTTTTCTTAGATAATTCTAACATAGGAAACTATTTATCGCGTCACCTATGAGAGAATATTGTATATTAAGTTTTTTAATTTTTTTTCGGTCTTAAACGGAATTGATTTTATCCTAATTCAATTTCTAAACCAATCTAACGCAGGATTACTTTTTAAATGCTTGAATTTATATCCGAATGGATAATAATTCATATTTTTTTTAATTTATATTTAACTTAATCTTCCTTCTATATGTACTATATAACACATTTTTCCTTCAACCGCCTTTTCAATATGAGTAAATGTAAATTTCATTTAAATAGTCTTATAGAAGAATATCTTATATAAGTTGTATTCTAAACAAATTGCCCATCAGATTGGACAAATTTATTCAATTTAAAATCAAAATTTGAATTAAAATTAATATAAACTCCAAAATTCAAATTCAAATTAAAATTGAAATTCAAAATTCAAAATTTAAATTAATTTTAAAATCCAAATAAAAAAATACATTTCAGCATTCATATTTAAAATTTTAATATAGTCTTTGCCATCTTGGTACTCTAAACTAAAACGATTAATTATATTCTTCTTTTTAAATTATTCAATATAATAAAATAAAAACATTAAAAGTAAAAATTAAAATAGATTAAAAAAATAAATAAAACTAAAAATTGAATTCAGATTTTGTATTTTTTCTGTTCCCAGTTTTTAAGGAGTATTCTCCTTCTATGTATACAACTTTTCAGGCATTCGCCTCGCACGTTCAAACAGCTTTTTCCTGGATCATGAATTAACCGTAGAATATGGTATCTCTCAACATCGCAGAGCGAGCATTGCTTCAATTCTGAAGAGTGTGAGGGTGTGTGTTCAAGTTCATCAATTTAATAGTAAAAGGTGTCCCCTTTTGATCTCCCACATGCGGGTTGCTACGGTTGTTTTAATCCTTGCTTTCGCTCTAAATGAGTTCATATGTGAAAAGAATCTTTGTTTAAACGAACCTTGAGTCATTCCACTGTATGTCTTCGGCATTTTTTTTTTTTGCTAGTCAGTGATGGTAGCTTTGTATACAAGGGATTCATTAGTACAATTACCTTGCAGTGTGCACTCATTATTGGACTTGAAAAGCGACTTACGTTTACTATCTTTATCGATTCTCCAGAGATGATGGACTTAATCGATGATGTTTTCGAATAATTAACTGACTCGACCTGTTCATATTAAAGATATGTAGTCTGTGTTGAGGGATTTTCATTCAGAAGCCTAAGAAAAATTGCTCTACTTGCTCTACTCTAGTTTTAGTATTTAGGGAGAACGAAGGTAAAAATCAAATTATCTTCTTTCTTCTATATTTTTTATTTTCTTGTTTATTATGTGTCTGTTTGAATTTGGTGCTCTCGTTAAATCCACTTTCGAATTCCAACAGACTTATAATAAACAAGAAAATATTTTTTTTAAAAATAGCAGGCGTAATATAATTTGATTCTTACCTTCATTCTAACTTTATAGTAAAACTAGAGTAGGACATTTTTCTTAGCCTTATGGATAACCCTCCCCCCAAAAAAACACACAGACTACTTAAAATCTTTAATAAAAACAACATTTGGATCAATGTAACCTTCGATCTTCTTCAGATGTGTCATCAAATTGGTTGTTTTTGTTGAATAGTGAAAAAGAATGTTTTTGTTCTTTTCTGTTTAAACGAACGAGAGTCGTTAAGCATTCAAAATGTGTGGTGTGTTTTTTATGAAACGTTCAGAGCATAATTCTCATTTTAATATAAATCCGAACATGTGCCGATTTTTTGTAATGTTTTTAATTTTTTAGATAAGGATTGATAATTTGCATTATTTGATTCTTCTGATTCCTTTGATTGCTCGGATTATTCAGAAACATTACATACTCCTTTTTACAATGAGTCATTCGACGATTTTGCATAATGAAATACTGTTGTTTATTTATATCCATTGTTTTCGAACAAATCATTGTTTATTTTTTTTCATAATTTGGATAAAATATATTCAAATTATGAAAAGTGATTTTGAATTTTAGGATTTGTTTCTTATTTACGGATCTTTGCGAATCGACCTTTGTCAGTTCCATTATATTGATGTAACGAACATCTCTGATCGTCGTTTCATGGGAATACATTTGCTTTTCTAAA
Source organism: Euprymna scolopes (assembly GCF_053919585.1). Taxonomy (NCBI): domain Eukaryota; kingdom Metazoa; phylum Mollusca; class Cephalopoda; order Sepiida; family Sepiolidae; genus Euprymna; species Euprymna scolopes. The sequence continues at coordinate 59,081,998 of NC_136489.1, read as the reverse complement.
TAATCTGCCTTTTTTAAATTTATGCTTAAACTAATCTCATACATCTTTTTTAAATAGTATTTTATACGTTAAATGTAATTATTAGTTTTGTCATTAAATTATTACTTACATTAAGTTGTTATAAAAATAAAAACAATTTTTCTACAGTAACTCTTTTTTAATATCTTAGAAAATTAGTCGATGTGAATAGCTACAAAAGTTTCACTTTGATAATACAGTATAATCCCAGGATATGGCATTAAAATTGTTACAAAATACACTACAGTATATAATACACATGTATATAATAAAATAACACCGTAAGGCGAGGCAAATACCGTAACCATGAACCATATAAACATCGTATTCCACATCGTAACCTTAAAAGAAATGTATCCTAGGGCCACCGTATCCCGGGGTCCTACTGTACATAAATTTGTTTAAATTTTTAAAACAATAAATGACTTCTTTTTCAGTTGTTAAATGATTCCAAATTACTTTTAAACTTCTAAGGCTAACGACGTACTAAATTCTTTTTTCTTACTATAAAAGAAAGACTAAGATACCGAAATTAATTAGAATTAAATCAAAATTCATTTTGGTGGATTTTATTTCAAAATTTATTATTCTTTTTACAAATGAATTAAAAAAAAATGCACTTTATGTTATAATGTCTATCAATATTGGATGAAATGAAAAATAAAATCTACGTAATCATCAAAGTTCGTTAGCCTAAAAAAATCACAAAGAGAGGTGTCTCATGATTGTATTAATCTTGAGACGCCATTAAAACTAAAATTAATTTATCATGAAAAAAACATCATGTTTTATTTTAAATTGTAAATTATTAAAATCTTTTTTTGGTTTTATTTTTATTACATACATCCTTTTTTTCTGGACAAGCATGTGCAAATATCACCGAGACGTGAGCTGCTAAGTTATGAACCACATTTACAGGTGAAAGTTGGAAATGCTTATGCAAGATATTTGTTTACGTGGCATTTAAAGTTTATTGTTGATAAAATCAGGACAACAGGATACAAAATAAAGAAATATGAGACCTAGGATTAGGATATGCAGCATAAAATCACAGGTTCTCGTTAAGTTTGGTCATAACGAAATAGATGATTGTTTGGCAATTTCAAGTGCTGCACGTGCTTATTTTCGGCATTTTTCTCAGTTAGCCGGTACTTCTCTTAGCATCTGGAATCAAAATGTTTTGAATCGTAATATTTGTAGTTGTAATTGTGCAAACATTTCTTTCACGGCTATACGCACAGTTTCCGTAATAGACGAAATCTATGGTTTCATAAGACGGAATATAAGCCACATTTGTGGTCATTTTATTTCCATGATTAGAAGTGGAAGTAAAGTAATGAAAACTAGATTAAATAAATTAGTTCATAAAAATGTATATAAAAAGGAAAATTCCATGTTTTTGTTTCGAAATGAACAATTCAGTTTCGTCTTATTCGGGTTCTTTCGGCTACTGTTCTCATCTTGATTGTCAAAAATACAATTGCAAATTAATTAGAATCTCTATCCCGTCATCGCTGACAGAAGAGAGCATACTACCCTCGTGAAGTAAATAAAGAATTCCGTTAAAAATTCCATCCAAATTCCCGAATTCGACAGAAGCATTCCCGAAAAAAATACACATGAAGAAGATCGTAGATTACATCCACATGAACGTTGTGAAAATGACATTCACGTTCAGGACAGTAGTCGTAATAGCCCAAAAAATACGAAAACCTACCATTTTCCAAAAAATTAAAACTACTCATTTTGTTATAAAAAGGATATATTGCTCAACGCATGAAAATAAAATTAAAATCAATTAAAACTAATGTTTTACCGTGAAAGCTAGTAATTCTAAAACTGAATATATAATATTAGGTAGAAATGAGTTTTTTTTAAATATGCAATCGGTCAAAAATGTTACAATTTTAAATTTTAAACTTCTTAGTCATTTTAATATATATATATATATATACATATATATATATATATATATATATATATATATATACTAGCATGTGTGCCCGGCGTTGCCCGGGTATTTGGAGATGTACGTTGAGCAAAAAAAAAAGTGGTTAATTTTTTTAACTTTGACCCCTATTATGACCCCTTAAAATGGATTGTTTTTGGCCCACATTAAGTTATTAAGTTAGATCCATGTCCAATGAACCGATATTTAAAATTTCAAGTGTTTAGACCCAAAATTGTCGGAGGAGTTTGGTAGAGTTCTCAAAGACCAACCCGTTTAACTTTGACCCCTTAATCGACAAATTTATGACCGAAAACCGATCACATCGATTTCCCAAATCTCAGTACCTTGTATATTAAATATCGAGTCTGTAGACTTAAAATTTACAGTTATTGTGTTGGGAAATATAAACACACAGATACACAGATACACACACAGACATTTTCACTTATATATATATATATATATATATATATATATATATATATATATATATATATTAAAGAGAAATATAGGAAAGAGGGAGATAGAGTGTTAGTCGGACTTTCAAATTTAGCTTTATAATAGCAATATTCTATTTTGAATCGCCGTTTCATTTTCTTTTCGCGTCAGCGCATGTTCTTAAGAAGAAAATATATTTCAATTCAATTTCTTTGCAAATATAATTATTACTGAAAGTAATGTTTCGCAGGGAATCCGTTCTTATATTCTGCGGCCAAAAACGAAAATAATTTCCCAAGTATAGCCAAACCTGTGTAGAGATCATAACTCACATTTGAACTTTTTACTATATTTTCCATATTCATCTCAACCGGAAGTTCACTAAGATAAAGTGCATATGCAAATATACATTTTTGAAAATGTATTTCAAAGGGAAATCTGTATTAATGTATAACGATAACGTCGGGAGATTACGAAAGTTATGTTTAAAGGCATCTAACTTTCTCAAATTGCAAAACACGAAATCAGCAAGATGCTAGAAAATATTAAACGTTTTCAAATGCTGTAGAAATGCAACATTTTTATTGAATGAACCCAACATTTTAATTGAATGAAGGCAACATTTTTATTGTGATGAAACAACAAAAACGATGAAGATGGGGATAACAGTTCGCAAAAAGTGAATATATAAATATTGCTTTAACACAATTATTTACCAATGAAATTATGATAAATACTATTTTATTTAATTTTTTATTAAAATTTAATTTTTCTAAATCGGGGTTTATTTTGTGATTGACATTATATTTGAAATCTACTTGTAAGGTACTTGTACAGTTTAATAAAAAAAAATGAAAATATCGGAAAATGTTATATTGTTTGGACCGAACGCCTCCGAAAGCAACATTTTACAGCGGAAAAACACGTTTTTATGAGAGCGCAATGATGGTAGCCATCTGTGAATTTTTTAAACACAGCACTGGAAAGTAACTCCGTTTAAAGCGCCGACATTCTCTCCCCCATCTTTAATAATAGCTTTTCTTCCTAAAAATCGAAACATGACTACCTTTTGCTCAGTATCATAACAAATTGTCTTTTAGCTGTAAAAAAGTACTTGATTAAATTAAGTCAATTTTTTTTTCGGAGAACTTCATTCCGTAATGGATACGTACAATATAACCTTTTTTCGATATTTCATTTTTTTAATGTGTTTATTAAACTGTACACGTGCCAGTTGTAGAAAAATAATCTAACATGCGTACTCAAATAAATTAATTGTATTAAAACGTTATGTGGCAGCGATTAAAAGGAATATATTGATTTTAATACATTTTAACATTTAAACCACTATTTAAAAGAAATCTGGTACATACCATGGGCATTAATTAGAAAACTACATTGTCAAGTAGCATTTTCTTTTTTTTTTTTGTAGATTTCAAATTGTTTTCGTGGTTAAAAAAAAAACTTGGATTTAGGTAATCGTGTAAAACGTTATGTAAAGAATGTGAATCAATGAATACAAACACACACACACACATATACACATATATATTAGTAGTAAATAGATAAATAGATAGATAGATAGATATAGGTTAACATATATATATATATATATATATATATATATATATATATATATATATAATAGAAAAGAAGAACGTTAATTAGTTACCCGGTCGCAAAATTCGCTTAAATATATTTTGATTTCGTATTTATTAATATACGATTATATTGGAACCAATATACAGTAATGATTTAAAAAGTTTTTTTTTTTTAAGTAATGACTCGTGAGTCACCACCGAGAATCGAAACCAAAACGTTTACTTTTTCCTTTAACGTTAATGCCGAAGCTATAAAAACATTATTGCTGCAAGGTTAAAAATTGAAACTTAAACCAGTAACTATTATATTACGCATGAGTATTCGTAATGCTATAGTTCGACCGTCATCTGGCAAATTTCATTTTTTTTAATTTTCACACGTTTGCACCAATTTTACCCAGCTAAAACCAAAGCATAAAGTTTTGCAGTAGTTCGAATACCCTACATATTAAGTTTAATTTTTGTAGACTTTAAACTGACCGAGGAGTTTGGTAGGCAAATTTTTTTAAACAAATATATATAAATGCATACATTAATATATATTGAAATAGGTTTGTATTTACTATAATATTTTTACCAAATATTACGCAAGTATAAATCATGTAGAATATCTGCATGAAAATAAGTTCACGTAATAGTTAATTAAGGAGCATAATTCCATCATAAAGCCGAAAAAATTCTAGAAGATTAATTAAAATAAATGTTTTAAAGAATATGCAAATTAGTTAGATATATTGCCGATGAAGGCAACGCCACGAACCATATATAACGAAATTATATTTCCTTTTTAAATTAATAGAAAACAGGATTTTGCATATGAATATCAATACACAAAAACAAGATTATAGGAGTATATATATATATATATATATATATATATATATATATGTAATCTTGTTTATATATATATATATATATATATATATATATATAATGTAAATCTTCCTTCCTATATATGTATATATTTAAATGTAAATATATATATATATATATATATATATATATATATATATATATATATATATATATATATATATATATATATATATATAAAAGCAGTAATGTGTGTGAGAACAATTGTCAAATGATCGGCTTAATGAACTTTTGATCTACAGACGTAAAATTTGGTATATAGGGTATTCCGACACGTGGAAAACTTTTTAATCGCTTTTAATCTGTAAAAGGGCTGCGAAGAGGTTAAAATCCGTGTGTCAACTGTTTCATGCGGGTGCATGTGGCAATCATTCATAGGACAGTTTACAATCAGGATAATGACGTTTTAAAAACTTTTTAAAGCTCGTGGCCAGTTAGCCTAATGGTTAGGGTATTTGACCCCCTGTCTCTACGTGTCGTATTCGATTGCAACTCGATTACTTTAATTTTAATTTTTTTTTTACTTACAACTGCTTTTTTTTTCTTTGTGTGTGTGTGTGTGTGTGTGTGTGTGTGTGTGCGTGTGTGTGTGTGTGCGTGTTTTAACTGTTTAATAAAAACATAAATTAGCATTTGTGTCAGGTTCTTTCCGTTTTTTTTTACAAAACTTTTAAAAATTTGTTGAAGTAATTTAACGTAACGTTTAATGACGGGCAACGTATATATAGAACGAATGTTAGTTCTTTAATTTATTTGTAACCAATCGACTCATACGATTTTTGTATAAACTGGCAACTTTTACATGATTCATTAACGTATAGATATTCAAAATCAGAATAATATTCAGCAGAAACCTAATTTAGATATCTAGAATTTTTTTCCTTGCTTTTATGGAGTATTATTTTTTAACACTGTTGGAGAAGCATGAGATAAAATACTGGTTTGTTTTATATTCCCTAAAAAATCTTTTAACTAGTAAACAAGAGGTGAACACTATAAGAACTAGCGTGTAATCATTAAATGAATCTAATCCTGTAATAAACCAAGATCAATAGACTTACCCAATCAAATACTTGGGACGTTTTAAATAATATTTTTAGGTTGAACACCTTTCAAAGCAATATAAATACATATACAGGTATTCTTGCATTATTACATAAATGATGACTGAATAAACGTTTAATTCATAAAGGTTTATTAACTATAAATATCAAACAAAATACATGCGAAACTATTCTTTAATTTAGTAATGAAAATATGCTTGAAATTATTACGAGTTTTGTGTAAGCATTAATTAAGTAAAAAACAAAATCACGCACTTGTATTCTTTCTGTCTCCCATAATCATCGTTAATTTAGACAAGTTTCTAATATACTTCTAATATATCCGTGAGTTTTTAGAGAGAATGGTGACTCTAATTATTTTGTGATGATTAATTTAGCAATCAAAGTTACATATCATGTTCGTACACATCGTATAAACGTATTCAAATGAGCAAAATAAAAAGTAATTTTAATTCAATTCGAAACATATTCAAAGAAAATACTATTTTGTACGCCTTCAGTATGTTTACAAATATGTTCAACTACTATTTTTCATTATTACCGCAAAGTCGTATGAACATTTGTAGGCCTTTTTAGCCAAGGAGTCATATGTAGTCTATTATATATGTATATATATATATATATATATATATATATATATACATATATAATTTTTATATGCTTTTATAAGTTTCCAGACAGTTTGTACAGCCATTTGAAATTGTCGTTGACTTTGGAAAATTCAGTGTCGTTGACGTTGGAAAATTCAGTATACCATATATTATTAGATTACTGACAACTTTTTGATTACAGGTTCAAAAGAACAGCTAGAGCAGGAATTGGAATACACCCTACTATAGCCTGATTGCCCCAGCTGGTGAACTTCAAAAATACAATCTTGACAGGAAAATCGATATGTAATACAAATCTGTTTTAAACTTGGATAAAATGCCAGAAAAATGTATGAAATCCCTCAGACTGTTTTTATTATCTTTCATGAATCGAGTCTCATTTATTGAATTGCATAAGAGGTTCAAGGAAGGCAGGGAGGCTCTGAAGGATGATGCGAGTATTGGTAGGAGTAACAAGGTCAAAACACCAGATTTATTTGGTCAAATCCAATATTTTATAGATAAGGACTGTCGTCTTTCTATAGAGATAATAAGTGCATAATTTGATGTCAGTGTGGGAACTGTTACACAATTATTCGCGAGGAACTAAGATGCGGAATATTCGCGCGAAGTTTGTCTCAAGGCTGTTTAGAGAAGATCACACACTTTTTTGACCAAGATGGGCATCAAGAAAATCCTTCACCCGCCTTATAGTCCAGACCTTGCTCCCTTTGACTTTTGCTAATTCCTTAAATTGAAGGAAAACCATAGAGACTGTCATTATGCGACAATTGAGAAGATGAAAGAGGCTGTGAGGATGGCAAGTTACACGCTCACAAAAAGACTTCCATGGTGTCTTCCAGATGTTGTTGCAACGGTGCAACGAATGTATTGCAGCTGCAGGAGATTATTCGAAGGAGTCTAGAGTAGTATGTATCGATAATAGTGTCCGTACAAAAAAGTTGGAAACTAATTGAAGACTCCTCGCATATATATATATATATATATATATATATATATGTGTGTGTGTGTGTGAGTGTGTGTGTGTGTGTTTGTGTGTGTGTTAAATATATTTCATAACAACATGTTCAACGCAATGAAATAGTTTTATTTGAAGGTGAATGTGTCTCGTGTTCAGTAGTTTATCCAAAGGTGTAAGGAAACAAGTCATTTAAATGTGTTTTTAAATCTGTATGTAAACATCCGAATGGATTCCAAAAATAAATATTTAACAAATAATAAAACGGTATAACTAGCAAAATATTATACAATGAAAATTCTATTTTTCATCATATCATATGTATATGTTCGAAGTAAAGAAATTCAGAATTAAGAAAAAAATGTAAATGCTAATAGCATTGATAGAATAATAGAGAGACATTAGAGATTATGTAAAAAATGAATTGTTAAAGTAAAGAGAACGATATAGATAAGAATAGAGTTAATGCTAATGATATAGAATATAACATTAATCGAATTAAAATAATTAAGAATAGATTGAATACGATGAAGAAAGAAGTAAGTCAGTATTGATATAATTTATTTTTCAAGGAAATCGCTAATTATCAAGATCCGAAACAACTCGAGGATAAGGTTTAATAAGTTTAAAGTGGTAACTGATCGTTAACGATCGAATATTCAGTAGAATTTGGTCAACAAGAATTTGTTTTAATTGAATTTGCTCAACAAGAATTTGTTTTAATTGAACTTGAAGACGACCATGTTGTAGTTAGCGAACAAGCGGAACACATTTTCATTGACGGACAGTTTTATTAAAGAAGCCATTGCATTGATTTTTTTTTAAGATTTAAGCACAAATATAGAGTTTGGGAAATTGTTAATAGTGGCTGTAGAGAGACGCGTATTTATTGTGAATATTTCGCGATGTACGATCATAGATTGACGCTCAGACGAGCACCTGATATGCAAATAACGCTACAGAAGGGATAGAGTGGCAATGTCTCTTATGTGAGAAGGAGGTTGCAGATATGAGAAAAGGGCAAATTCTATTAAGTTTTGAAGCCAATTTTGAACTCTATGAAGACAGGCTATTTTCTCCGAGCAGCTTCTCTCCAGAAATAAATTAAATATAACTTGAATAATCTTATCATATCTTAAGAATAAAAAAAACAATGTCATAATAAAAAGTAAATAATAATGCTATTAAGTAAAACTTAAAAGTGATTTCATAAATTATAAATGGAATGAATTTGAATAAGTAGAAATACTGATACAATTATCATAATTAATAATACTGTTATCATGAAAAATATCCCTAGTAATACAATGAATTAAGTATAACGTAAACAGCAATAGCACAAACGCCGTATAACATTTTAAAAAATATCATGATTAAAAATAAAGTGGATCTCAGGAAGTAGAATAATAATGTCATAAATTAAGAATGCAGAATAATCTCATAAATTTAGAAAAAAATTAATAGTAATATCGTAAATCTAAGACAAGGTTTATAGCACTGTCATAAATTGAAAATAACACGATGCGTAATCTCATAATCATGATTGTTTATGAGACATTGCAAGATTAAAGACAATTTAAAATTACTTCTTCAGAATTTTTACGACAAATATGGTTCGGAATCGATAGGTGTCTTGCAATTTCTCAATCTTCACACACGTAAATATCCAATTTATCATAAATAAAAAATGTCCCGTAAATTTGGTAACAAAGTGTGCAATTTTCTCCCTCCTCGATCACTACTATTGAAATAATTAAAGTAACGATTATTTTTAGATTTGGGGAGAGGTTACTAAGTGCAGTTTTGGATATATGTTAAAAGATGAATTTTCGTCAATCTATTGGAAATTCGCAAATCTTTTCGGGCGATAAATCAAAACATTCTTTTTTTCTCTTGTTAGGCATTACTTGTTTTCTATGAATAATACGGAATTGAAATTTTGAATAAAATTTGGTAAAAAAATAAATAAATAAAAATAGGACTTATTTCATAATTTTTCTAACAAACAGCGATTAGCGTGACACAAAATCGACCTTTTCGAATAATTTTACTCAGAAAATTTCGTTGTTCATGTTTAATTAACTTTATGTAAATTTCATTACGTCTTACAATATTGAGACAGTTTTTCTTTGAATCACATTTTTATTAATAAAATATTGACTTGCTTTTTTTATTATTCACTCTGAAAGATGCTCTTTAAAAGATATTCTTGGATAATATATTTGCCATTAAGGACAATTATTTTCTCTTTCATTAAGAATTCATTTGTTTCAACAGATTTATTTCGGGTTGTCTTCATGAGTTAAAATCTTATTGTATTTTAATGAAGATAATCGAAATTGAATCTGGAACAAAATAAAATTATTATCATTATCATTTTGTATGTTTGATATGCTAATGTGATTTGATTGACGTGTTCTCTAGTGTATATATGAAAGAAAAGTTAAACTACTAGAAATCAATACAATGCAGAAGTGTAACAGATGGATACAATAAACTGTACAGATTCATCTTTATTAATACAAAATATTTGGTTCTTATATTTCATTCTGGTAAATACTTACACTCTTATTTTTAATGCTTATCCTTATATTTTACTTCTTTTTACTTTTATAAAAATGTAAGAAAAAATACATTGTATAAACCAAATGGAAACTGCATAGCTTACTCCATCGATATATGTTTACAATTCCCATGAGGTTGTGTCTATCCGTTACACGCTTGTGTTACATTGTCTTCTATAAATCTCCGTTATATTACATCATAAAATCGTTCATATACTGAATACATAAATAGTATTTATATTTTAATACAATTCACATATTTGCTGCCCAAAGGTACCTTTCTACAACTACTAAAAGAACGAAATATGCATCTTGAAGCGTGTTATTAATCCAACACTTTCCAGTTTTCAATTCATTGAGAAAATGATTTTCCCATCTATCTATCTATCTATCTATCTATTTTAACTATTGATTAAAAAGAACTTTGTCTGTGTATGTGTACGTTGATTGCCTATAGACTCGTAAACGGCTGACTTTTTTTAAATTTCACCTGAAGTTACTTAATGCATCTAATAAGTATCGAAAATCGATAATTGAAAAATTGAATTTAAGACGGAGTCCGATTTTCACAACAGTTAACACTTTTATACAACCTAACATTACAAGTGCATCTGCGAAGTTTTATCACCGCACAAGTAGAAAGCAGAAAAGGTTCATCCAATAATATCAACTGTCGATTCTTTTATAGGATATGAGCGCGTTCAAAATGAATTTTCCTTTTAGAGAATAATTGAACTATTATACTTGACGTTTTACTTTCATTCAATTGTAAAAATTATTTTATAAAATCAACAGTTGGTTCTGTGATAAGACAAGGGTGCGTTCGAAGTTAATATTTTTGTTTACAGCGCAATTGAACTATGATACTTGACTTTTGCATATTAAACTTCAAGTGAAGCCATTGTTCCCAAATATTTTAATAAAATAAACAGAAGAGTCTCTACAGTCCAATGTAGACTACAATGTATTTTGGATTAAGTCACTGAAGGCAGGCATGTGAAACTTCTCAAGGTGCACTGGGGGAAAGGTTCCCTAACTTGAGCAGGCAATCAATCGGTTTGATTAAAAATTAGACCATTTTACCGATTTCGATAACAATATAAGTACGGATGGATGGAACATTTGTTGATCCACATTCAATCCTGGACAACTTAGAGTCTTCCTGCTAGTGGGTAAATAAATATTATGAAATTGAAGTACGAAACGAATGTTAAAAAAAACAATCAGTTTCTATTAAACTAATCTCAGTAATCCAAAATTGAGTTATGAAATCCCAAGATAGTAAATGGTCGCGACAAAAGTTTAAAACAAATAACAAATCAATTATTTGCAAGAATATCTTGTCTTAATTCATAATCATTTATTCAATGCATATTACAAGAAAAAAACACGCGGGCAGCAGAAGTCTGTTGCTTATATACATTTATATAAATATCCGTCCCAGAAACCATCTTAATATGTAATAAACGGTCGAAACTTATGGAAATTCGTTATCCACTGTTCCACCATAAAATAATTCGAAACAATATAAAAATATTATACGCCTATATCGAATAAGTAGGACGCATATTTTATTAAAATTATAATATCACAAAAAAGCATTGAATTTATTAAACCAAAGTTAGGTTTATAATTTAAACAATTACGAACGAATATTAGAGGAAATCGCACCAGTAGAAGGTAGAATAATGTTCTATACAGTGAAACCATGGTCTTCTGTTTTTCGTGAAGAGTAAATATGTCATTCGATCTAATTTAGCTTATAATACTTCAATCGATACTTCAAAATAATGTACGTAATTTGAACGCTGATAAACATTTATTCTTTGTTATGTTTACTGAATTTAAAATTGTAATTTATTCTTGTTAGTAAAGATGTAGTATCATTTTCTTGAATCCAAGAAGTAATTTATGTTATAGAATAAACATTAAAAGTCAGAAAAAATTTATTAATACAATTTTTAAATTATAGCATTCACTTTATCATTCAGGGCTTTATATATATATATATATACACTCATATGAAACACCCCCCACACAAACACGAACCGACACGCATATATATATATATATATACATACATTAATATATATTTCCATATGCATATTTATATAAATAAAAATAAAACATACACACACGTATATAAATATATATATATATATGTATATATATATATATATATATATATATATATGAGTTTTCTAGGGAAATTCACACACAAAGACACAAACACACACATAAACACACACACACACACACACACACACACACACACATATATATATATATATATGAGCTTTCTAGGGAAATTCACACACATATATATATATGTATGTATATATATATATATATATATATATATATATATATATATATATATATGAGTTTTCTAGGTAAATTCTTGGCCTGAAGACGTAATCTCCCAAATAACGGGCGATTACAGAAACGTGTATGCACATATGTAGCCATCAATGTTTGTATAAATAATATATATGTATATATATATATATATATATATATATATATATATATATATATATATATATATTATACATCTGCTTCTCTAATGGAGTTGCAGAGGAATATTCATGCACATACGTAGCCATTATTATTTGTATATATATATATATATATATATATATATATATATATGCATATATATATGTCGATTTTTTAGCAGCGAATTGTTTTCTTTAATTGCAGCTGTGGCAACTATTGGTCATTTTGAGTTAAGCTTGTTTTTTATATTCATTCTGAAGAGACTAATATCCGAGCAGCGTTTTGAAATTGTGCACATTTTAAAATCATTTTGAAACATTTGATGAACGAATTAACCATGTTCGTGTGATTTTATACCACTAGGTTTTTTTCTATGATAGATCAGACATTTGAAAGACAACATTGACGCGTTATGTCAGACTACAGGCTTTTTTAATGCGTAGACTTTCTAAAATCGAGCCTTTTGATTATACCATATAGGCACAAGCCACATGGGAGGAAAGGAATGAAGTTTTATTTCAATTAAAAATATCAATACTAAATCTATAGAATCTTTTAAATCAACCCATTATTTTTATAATAAAATATATTATGTTATCTGTTTTAATTTTATGATCACCGCCTTTCTAAAAACGTATGTTAACGTATAGCTAATGGGCGAAACACTAGGATCAATCCCAGGTATAGATATGACAAACACTTAAAGCATTACAATTGGCGTCCCCTCGCTTAATACTTCGTATTATCAGATGAGGATCAAATTGATTAATAATGTGATGTAGTAGCTAATTCAAAGGGAGCTTTTGGGTCTCCCTTTACTATAGTCGACATTTTACTTCCAATTTTATTATCCGTGACGTGGAACACAAAAAAGAAAGCACAAACGTATTTGTACATAAATGATGCGAATTATAATAGGGAAGACTTGAAACCAATTCACATTTCTGAAAGAGCTTGGATTATATTCTAAAACTATTACGAAATGTACAATTATTGATATCATTTTACTATTACCAATTTTCCTTTTTGCTTGTTCATAGATTTGAATTTACTTCAGCAATGCGCGTTAATAAAGTAGACGGGCGAGTAATTTACTTACGAATGTTGCAAAGAAAGTTCTAAGAAATAAAGACCTTATCTCTAGAATTATATAACAGGAACTCTGTCTCTGTGTCCGTGGATTCGTTTCCTATTGACTCTAAAACAACTTGACCGATGTTTTCAAAATTTCACATACATGTACCTTAAATTCCTGGGGGTGTTCTTAGATAGGTTTTACATTGGAATACCGCCGAAAAGTATAGAAAATCGATAACCGCAGAAATACCATGAAAGAAGCACCAGTCTAATTTAGATCACAGTTAACACTTTTATACAGCTTAACACCACAAGTATATTTGTGAAGTTTTACATCTGTCAAGAAGAACGGCCTGGCACATAAATTCAAAAATAAGGTCTTTGATAAGACAGGCGTGCGTTTAGAGCACAATTGAATAATTATATTTAACTTTTGAATTTTAAGTTTCAATTAAAATCATTATATAAAAAAAAAAAAACAATTCCATAAAATCCAAAGTAGGTTTTCTAAAGTGGAATGTAGACTATAATGAATTGTGGCCTGTTACTAGGAGGGAGTATGTGAAGTGACTTTACTGATGTCGATAACAAAGACAGTAATAAAAGTGGGCAAATTTCGTTTATCTTCATCTTGAGCAACGTTGAGTCTCTCCCTATTTATTTTAACTATAACTTCCAAATAATTTTATAATAAAAAATATTATTTGAAACACTGAATAAAAGGAGGATTTATTCTTTATGACAACATGATTTGTTAAATTAGTAAGCAAATTTTAACACCCCGTTTACACTAGTAACGCCTATATATATATATATATATATATATATATATATATATATATATATATATCAGAACCTTTACGGAGCTAGGAATCGATATTTTTTTACATTTCTTCGATGCCAAAAACAGTTATTTTAATTGTATTTTTTATTTGATTTTGTTTAAAATAAACACTCTCACTCCGGGTAGTAATAGTAAAGTAATGGATATTTATTGATTTTAAACTATCCTAAAACCTAAATTATATGCATTCTCATCGACAAGTGTATTTTTACGTTTGAGAAATATTTAACAATGTGTTCTTTTTTACAGTACTTGAGAAAAATATCAACTTTATAGTTACATATTAAGAGATTTACAAAGTAACGGATTCAGAATCGGTAATTGTATCGAAATCGGGAATTTAGTGAGGGATCGGTTATTGAGTAAGAATCAGGCAAAATATTGGAATCGTCTTATCATACACACACACACACATATATTATATATATATATATATATATATATATACATACATATAAATACATATATATCGACATATATATGTGCATATATATTCGGATATGTTCATGTTTATACATATATATATATATATATATATATATATATATATATATATACATATGCATACATATGTATGCATATACATATATATAAATATATATATATATATGTACATATATATATATATATACAAACATATATAGATATACTTGCGTATTCATATGAATATACATATACATATATATACGTATATATATACATATATCTATTCATATATTTATACATATATATATATATTAATATAATATATATATATATACACATATGTATATTGATATATATATATACATATATAAACATATATAACACGTGTATACATACATAAATACATATATATACATATAAATATATATACTTATACATACATACACATATATATGCATATATATACATATATACATATAATTATATACACATCTATATACGTAAATATATATGCATATACATATATATATGCATATATATATGCATATATACATATATAGGATGAGTACTTATATAGATATCGCAATGTTAATATAAAACTAATGCATTCATTTCTCAATATATATCATTATTAAAATCTGATGTAATAATATATTTAAGAATAAGCCTCCAATATAAGCAGACACTTATTCTCTATTATAATAACATATCACAATTATTTGTACTATTAAATAATGATCATTTATATATGAAGATGTTTTTTAGCCGTGCGTATAAAATTAATGTATATGGTAGGCGTAAGCTTGCGTGTATACGCTAGCAACTGTACCAACAATTAATTGCGCCGAGCTACATAACATTTTAATTATACGTCTAAACTGCAGAGGGCGTTATATGATATTGAATACGATGATTGTCATGATCATGCAAACATATTTATTTTGAAAAGCATCTTATGAGGCCATAGAAAGACGTGGGCCGTTTTTTTTTTTTTTTTTTTTTTTGCTCGTATAAATCCAGAAAAATGAGTTGGCAAAGCCAGTTTAATTATGAAAATAAACGATAAAATTAAAAATTACATACCGTCTCCTCGTTATCTCTCTCGAAACTAGTATCTCACCTCCTCCCCCGTTTTAAGTTAAGTATCATTTCCACTATTGGCGACAGTTACTATTGTTTTAATGGGCTATTCTAAACTAGACTTTTATTGTTAAAGTAGTTGACACTTTCGCCGTTGCCTAAATCATTTTTTTTCTTTTCTCTCTTTGTCTTCGTCAATATAAAAAAGAGGTTTTTTTTATCTTTAAATTAGAGACAGAAAAATAGAATTGAAGACCGTGTTGTAAGTAAATTGTAAATGACCGTTCGTTATAATAATGCTTACCAGGAGAACTATTTTAACGTGTATTTTTTAATGATAATTAGGGCTATTACAAGAGGATATTGTTTTTAATTTCGAGTATATATCCGACACGATTAGACATAGTTAATGAATTGAGAACTACATCACTTTATCTAAAAACATATAAGATATTAACTGATATATATACTCGAGAGTCAAAATAATGAAAAAGAATATTCTCTAGACACAACCACAATGATAATATAGTGGAAATATATATTTAGAACAATAACGTTGATTACTCCACCGTTGCTATAATCCAATAACTAGGACATCATTTAAAAATGTTTGATCGGTGCGTTTTTAAACATAACATTTATTTTAATTTTGGAGAACGCTTGCATTTTTTTCTTTATGTGTTACTTGATACGAGAATCATTCGAAAAGGTAAGACCTTCTGCATTTTAACTAAAAAACTAAAACGTCGGAGAGCAACAAAAATGTGAGTGGTACCATTAAGATAAGCGACCGTTTGTGTCTGGAAAGACATCTTTTTTACATAGTCGCCTTCATTCTTAATGCACTTTTGCCAGCCTTTTCTGATGCCTCAGACATAAAAGTTCAGAGCGCACGTTGTCACTTACATCTTTGTCGCAATTCCGAAATCGACAAACCCATCTCCTATCTGTCCAGATATCAGCTGCATCAGATTCGTAAACATTTAACAGGCCTTGGTGAATGTTAATTCTTTCATTTTTTTCTGCATAGTAGAAAGTCAATGACATATCTCCTCTGGCACATGTCCGTAACAGGGAGTTGTTTTCTTCGTCTCACACCGTCAATATCTGCAACAGATAGATGAAACTTTTGGGTTATAAATGGTTAGGTTCAGTTATCATAACAATTCAATTTTTGATCCCCTTTGGACTACTCCATCCAAAAAACAGGTATATACATAAATGTATTGTTTCGTCTAGGGTTCACAATACTAGTAGGGCAATTATAATGCAGATGTTCATTCATTACGATTTATAACCAGTCAGATATTCTTATCGAGGATAGGGATTTAAAAGGAATGGTTTCAGAAGAGCTCTTAAGTTTATTTGTTTTTACTCTATTTAAATGCTGGCGAAAAATATAGTGGCTTCTATGGAATAGATACTAAAAATATTCCTTATTTTTGATAATCCGACCCAAACAAATATTGTGTAGAAACTTTTAATATTAAAATCGATGACATGATGTTAATTAAAAGACAGGATATCAAAGTAAAAGTTTCTTGTTTTGATAAAAAATGGAATAATGTATTTTTCTATAAAAATCAGCGAATTTAAATATTACTCACATAACGCATTTATGTATTAATGTATATATATATATATATATATATATATTATGTATATATATTTATATATATATCAATATATTATATTCATGTATAATTATATAATAACATTTATGTATGAATGTCTTTCTGTATTATGCATTTTGTATCTATGTATTAAAGTAGTTATGCATTATGTATTTATTTGTGTCTATATCTATATGTATATCTATATATGTATATATATATATATATATATATATATATTAAAAATTTGTATTTATGATTTCCGTATCATCCCTCATGAATTTATTTATTAATCTCTAATAATATAGTTTTGTATTACTGCATTTATGTATTAATCCGTATTAATATAATGTATTTCTGCCACTTAAATATAAATTTCATCCATGCCACCTAAATACTTTTGTTTCATTTCCAGTAGGTCATGAACACATAAGTGCAATCATTATAACAAGTCAATTTCTGATCAAGTTGAGCGGAAAATAATAAAAATTACCCCTTGAATGACCCTCCTATTTATATTAATAGACTAGGGTTTATATTACTATATAGTTATATAGTGTATTTATGTATTATGCATCGTGTATTTCTACATAGATTTATATCGATATCATGTATTTTGTATGAATGTATTTGCGTTTCAATGTATCTATGCAATTTGTATTAATGTATTCATTTAATAAGCCATGTTAATATAATGCATTTATTCCATTCACATAAACATTTAGCTCACGTGACTTGAATTACTTTTGCTTCATTTTTAGTATAAAATTAGTCTGATTATAACCGCATTCCAAACTCAGTTACGATTTTTACATAACCACGGTTAAAAATCATAAAAAACGTAAAGGAAAGTGTCGGTAGAAATAGATACTCAAAGATCGCAAATTTAAATATGCATGTATAAAAAACATAGATGTCTTGAGGATATTAAATATCCGTAGAATGCGTTTTCATGTGAAACAGTGTATACTGATTAGGTTTACTGCAGTAAAATAGAATGTTACTGTTTTTAAATGATATCGATACGTTTCTATATTACGATCTGTTCTAAATACTAACATTAATTAGATTTAAAGTAAGTTTTAAAGAACAAAAATATATATTTAAGAAAATAAATATCAATTATTATTTTGATATAAGATGCATTTATTTTTTTCGAACTATTAGTTCTAAAATATACTGAACTCTAAGCCACAAAGTGTTCGAATAAAAAATGGCAATTCCTATTTGTTCAGAGTTATTGATTTCAGTTCCCGTTTCACTGCCAGCTTGTATGTTCTATCCGTATCTAATCACATGCGAAAAGATTGCAAATGAGTAGTTTAATTTTTTGATTAAATTCTAGAAATCCTTAATAAAAAGATTGTTACATATAAGGTTGATTATTTTTTAATATTTCCAATCATTCAGTTCAGATTAAATACTTGAGAAATATTTTGAAGAATTTTGCTCTTACAATACAAAAAAAAAAAAATCGTTATTTCTGTGAATTTCAATGTTTAAAACAAAATAAAAATTAACTATTTTCCGTTTTGTTTTCAAATAAAATTAAAACTAAACATAAAATACTTAATAAAAATTATATATAAGTTGTTTTAGCTGATAAATATTACAGGAATTATATTAAATAAAGTTATACCATAAAATGTATTTTCATAAAGAATATAAATTATTAAACAACTGCTGAAAAATAAAGAAAACTGCATAAATCTTTGATTCTTTGGTAAGTAAGACATAAGAATACTCATTTGTATACAAATATTAATCCCTAAATACGTTGGCCTTGAAAAGAAAAGTTAGGCACGAACTTATTTATTGATGTAGAGATTATATATCTCCCCGACATTTTTGATTCGGGACATAACTAGGAATCTATTTACTACAGAAGAAGTTCTTATCCGCTGACCGAGGACAAGACAAAATATACTATGCTCCCACCCCGAAGGCCAAACAAGAGTAGTTTTCTGATAGGATCCAATATGAGAGAGTTGAGCAAGATTGGGGTGGGGTATAGACCCTTGCGTTTACGCTGAGCAGGTGGATATAGGCGCCATGACTTTGTATGATTTAGTATGATGACAGTGATCCAGGTAACTGTTTAAACATGCATCGATAGTCACTGGTAGTATTTGTTCCTCTTGATTTGCTAGTTTATATTTAGAACAGAATAATTTGAAAATAGTTGAACAATAAAGAAATAAAGCTGAATAGTAGTTTTCCATTTCTGTTAATGAAACTATTAAATCTACAATGCATGGAGCGCTAGATTGGTCGCAAACCTTAGTGTGGCAAAGGATGCAGACTATACTAACTGAACCCTGCTCACATATCTAAAATTTCAAAACAAAGTATATGTTTTTGAATTCTAAGATAAAAGTAAAATCATTATCATCATCAATTTGTTAATTAATTATTTTTCTTTTTTAAGGGAAAACATATTTCGGATTTGTATCGACAATATTCAATACACAAAATTTATAATCACCGGAAATTATCTTCACCTGAAATATCTTAATTCATGCGGATTACGTATCTATTATTTCAGTGTCAATTCTATATTGAATATTATATATATATATATATATATATATATATATATATATATATATATATATTGTACTGGTTTCAAAAGTTATAAAAAATGTTCTTGGATGCCATCAGCTAAAGTCGAATCCAGGGCATTTTCTATTGTTTGAGCTCTCAATAGATAGATAAGAAACATTTAAAATTCAACCATTTCCTGCTGTGAATGAATTTGCGCATGCGCAAGTGTAATAAAAATATACATTTAGTATTTTAATTTGCCGACATATTTCTCTATGCATTATTTAAACAACGCTCATTCTAATTAGAAACCATCCTTAATTTCAGTGTTATTCGACCAATAGTTTAATAGTTTAATTTGTCGACAGAAACATACATACATTTACATTTTTATTTTTATAGATTAAACAAAATAATAAAAATGTCTAACTTACATGACACCAAAATGCATTATAGTGGTATTAAATATTGATTATGCTAACTCACGTTTGTTTAACTGCGATATGTTTTTGTGTGACATTGTAAAGCAGGAGAATTGGGTTATATTTTTTATGTAGAACTGGACCGTGGTTTCCAGGAAAATATAACTTAAAGAGATTTCAAAGTATCTTTTTTTATCATAAATGTTCGGTTTCGATCTTCGCTCTAAAACACATTATTAGATAGGAACATGTGTTATTAGAAAATGGAAACAAACATTGTAGCAGGGGAATATTAGGTTAAATAGTAAACTAATAAACTGTTATTTTGTAAAACAATATGTAAATTAGTTTACCAGAGAATCTCTATCGCAAACATATGAATAGTATTTAGTTTATGTTTTGAATATGAATTTGGAGTTTTAATCTTAGTCTCAGTGCGACACATCTTCTAATTTTACGAGAAAAACAGTAAGGGTGTATAAAATAATCGTAAATTTCTTAACAAACGAAGAAAGAATATTTCCTCCTTTAGAGAAGCCCGAAATAATTTGTAAATGCTAGATAAGGAAATACAGAAATTCAAATAAAATACAGTCAAATCATATTTCCAAGTTTATCTTCCAGTGAAAATATCTTTTTTTAAATATTAACATTGTAAGTGCAATCAATATAACGCAAAGATCAATCAAATATAAAACCACATTATTATTAACACACATTCTTTAACATGTAATGCTGATACGCATATGTATAAAGTTATGACATTCGACGGATAAAAAAATTTTAAACGCGACATTCATATTCACATCCAAAATATCTTTCTAATATACTGATCGACAATGCAATATTAACTAATTCAAACATTGCTTTGTTTAATGACATTTAACTAATTAGCTATTCGTTTTTTATTATTTTCTGAATCAAGTATACTGTTAATTTCAATATAATACATACGTCTATCTACGAATATTTTCGTATTGTTCATAAATGATTTGCATTTTTCTCGAAAAGCCAACCGGTACGTTACAGTCAATTAAGCAGTCAGGGTTGTGTATATGTATATATATATATATATATATATATATATATATATATATATATATATATATATATATATATATATATATATATTATATTATATTATATGTATATATGTATATATGCATATTATTTATTAAAGGTAAACAGTTACATTTGGTCGCTACAAACAGACATCTGTTTCAGTCAATGAGACTTCATCACACGACACTAGACCAGGGATGGTTCAGAGTCGTCTGATTAAGTTATATTGACTAAAACAGACAGTTGGTTGTAGCAACCAAATATAACTGTTAAACTTCTAATAAATAAGATAATATATTTTGCTCTTATGATCGAACAATCTCTTTGAATTCAGTAGTTCCTACTTTTAAATATCTGAAGCCTGAATTTATATATATATATATATATATTAATATGTATGAATAAAAAATCAATACGAAAAACATATAAATGTTTATATCTTTTCTGTATTTATTTCCTGTGTGTTGACATGTAGGAATACAATATGTCTTTTGAAAAAAACAAGAATGTTTCCTTCAAAAGCACATAATTTTCGACCGATCCTTCGATCTTCCTCAGTGTTATTATATATATATATATATATATATATATATATATATATATATATATATATAATCATAGTTAAATGCAACCAAGAAAGAAAATTCGTGAATTTAACGAGATTATTAAGAGTGATCAATAACAAAGAGCAAGATATATTTTATTGATATAGAAAAATTTACATAGTCGCGACACAGGAATGCTAATGCGTCGGTCAAGTGGTCGGTCAAGACCACAAGTCCTTGGAAGGTGTCTTAATATAGTTTGTCTTCCACTGAAGAAGTCCGGTTCTTAAGCCAAACTTTAAGTCGCCTGACGAAGACTTATGGTCTTGCGCACCACTTGTCGGAAACATTTGCATGTCCAGTGTCGCGATCATTTAAATTTGTCTATGTGTTCACAGTAAGGGATGGTAGGCAACCAATTATGTGGCGTTGATTGAAAAATAAAAATACTCTTTACCTGTAAATATTTCTATCAATGTATATATATATATATGTGTGTGTGTGTGTGTGTGTATATATACACACACACACACACATATATATAACATAATTTTATCACAAATATTGTAAAATTAATTTGTATTACAGTTTAATTTTAGAATGCAATAGAACACCCTTATGACTACTCGTAGTGTTACGGCTGTTACGCACATTGCTTTGTATAAAAATTATATTTCATGATATTTTTAATCAGAAGAATTTTCGCTTGTGTAACAGTAATAATACTACTAATAATAAAAAAAGATACCTGCTTTTATCTGGTTTGAGGAAATGAAATCCCGGATAATAATATCATTTAATCCAGTACAAATTTTAACTATGATATTCATTGTCTATTTTATATAACAAAATAATTGAAAAAAATATCAATTGTTTGCATTCTTAGCAGTTCGGTTTTTAAAGTTTTTGGATTGTGTGAAATAAATTCAATCTCTAAAAAGCGGACAAAATAAACGAACATAAACATGACAATAGTTTTTCTTCGTTGATTTTGTTTTTTCAGATATTCCAATGTCTCCTCTGGATTATTGAAATAATACTTAAATTTAAAAATACTAAAATATGCCGTTTTCTTATACATTATAATTAATTAATTGCATACAAACCTTGAGATATTAGTTATTGTTTAAAGTACAGCTAGTCGATTTTTAGTCGATAATCTTTTTTCTATAAAACTCACATTTTATATTGATAAATCGTTGAGTATTTTATTAAGATCACTAACATTTAATTCGATTTAATTTCTCCCCGGAAATGTTTTTGTTTGACATAAGTATTTTTAGACATCTTAAAAAAAGGTATTGCTTTGTTTTCATCAATACTAAATAAACTTCTTTTGTTTAGATGAAATATATTGTAGAATAAAAAAACAATATAGTTTTAAAAGAAAGTAAATTATAAACACAGTCATTAATGGAGAACGTCGGATAGATACGATAAATATGTTAACAAACTCAAAGTAGAAGGAAAGAGCCTAGGAGTATATCAAGGAAATTGCTTAGATGTTATGCATAATTATTGTCACTCACGTTATAGGGAAATGTACAAAAAGTTATCAGAGTAAAATTGCTGATAAAAACTGATGTGAAAATTTAAAGTGGTTTACAATAATAATATCTATATTTAATTTCATGGTAAGTGCTCATCTAAGCTTCAATCTAGGGCCCCCTTGCCAAACTTTCACAACAAGCATTCGTCTAGCTACAAACATTATAAACAATTTCCCCCACTCTCTATCTTTGCCAAATTCTAAACGTGATTCTATGAACTTCACGCCGTTATTGTCGTCTTCAAGTCTAATGTAAACAATTTATTGTTGAGCCATCCAATTATAAAATTCTACCCAATTACCAACATAAACGACTATAACGCTGTTGTCTCAGTGACCACCTTACACTCATTAACCCTTATTCTCAAGTGGTGTTCATGATTTTATAACTGGTGTCGTCTTTGTATATAAAAATAGCATAAGCTATTTGATGTATGTCTGTAACCAAAATTCTATCGAGCTGGACTGTTAAATGCATTATCGCATGATTCAAAATATGTTTTGAATTATTTCTCATCGCATTAAAACAAAATATAAGACGATTTTATAAATTTGTTCTGAAAAGATTTAGTCGGTTATAATAAAGTTAGTAAACGTAAATTGTAGTTATACAAGAGAAACGGAATTAAAATAAACTAACACTACGAAAACGGGTTCACAAACTGATTTAAGATTCGATCATCATCTTCATACCGAATCGTCAAAGATGCTACTGTTGGCATTGTTTTTAACCGATATTTTCCAAGTCATAATTCTATCTAGAAAGACATCGTGTACTTACGGGAGGGTTAACGAGAAAATTGCCAACATCATGAGTGAAAGTGAGTTTTTGTGAATAAAACTACGGTTCAATAAAGTGCACGTAAAGTAAATACTCAAGTGAAAACGAATTCATAAACGAATCTAATAAAAGTTGACGAAATAAATATGCATAATTTGAATCATTTAAACGCGTAAAACTTTCGTAGAAATATATCTTTTTGGATTAAAAATATTTCAAGCGTCTTAGAATTAAACAAAATATTCTATTAAAATTTTAAATGTTTATACCTCCCCGCACAAATATAGAAACGCACACTCACATACATACATGCCTACATACACACTCACATATATACATACATAAGCACAACAATTGGTGATGACAATATAAGTGATACATTACAGTATTTATTAATTCACCAAAAGTAAAAAGATGAATTATAATAAAAACTAAATATTATTTTCTATCGATTTACCAAAATATATGTTTTTCACCAAAGTAAAAAGATTATAATTTCATCCGTGATCAGCATAAATTTGTAAATAAAATAAAGTTTTTGTCGAATAGAATAAAATACACTAAAACGAATAAACGCAAATATCAAAATTTAATCAATTAATAAAGCCCTCAATTTGTTGCATCATATATATATATATATATATATATATATATATATATATATATATGTATATATATACATATATATGCACCATATACATATATATACTTATATATTTATATATATATGTATATATATATGCATATATATGCACCATATACATATATATATACTTATATATATATAAATATATATATATATATATATATATATATATATGTGTGTGTGTGTGTGTGTGTGTTAAGGAAGATCGCAGCACGGGCCATGTCCGAAAAATCTCTTATCAAAGTATTATGTATTCGTACGGGTTAATTAAAAGAAATAAACCAGATCAACTAATTTTTACATTAAACCCGATGTTTTAATGCTCGGTATTCCTTTATTGAATTATCTTTTTCAAAATTGTATAAATCGAATTACGAGAACAGTCAAAGGATGTCAATGCGTGAGCACAAACGAAAGAAAAATATATCACGGTTACATACAGGCTGTTATCAATAAGAAATAAAATGAAAAAAAAAACACAATAATAAGCTGTCACGCTTTGACTTTGAAACTATTAGAACTCATATAAAAACTTTACTTTTTAGCAAAGAAAAAATGAAAGGAACAATGAAATATAAATAATAATAATAATAATAATAATAATAATAATAATAATAATAATAATAATAATAATAGTAATAGTAATAATAATAATAAGAAGAAGAAGAAGAAAAATAAAAATAAGAAAAACAATAAGAATAATTATATACTAACTATATTAGGTGAGACATCATCTCACGTTTTAATTTCCTAATGTCAATAACAAACACAAACATAAATTACTTCAGGAGAATTTTTACGTAATATTAATAATAACAATCTTATTCAAACAATATCATGAAATGTAGGCAGAGTATTTATATTGCTCTCTCTCTCTCTCTCTCTCTTTATATATATATATATATATATATATATATATATATGTAATATTTCGCATATACATAATATTTCACTCAACGTAGAGAGGTATTTCTAATAATACAAAATATTTCTGTTTTGTTTTGCTTGTCTAGTTAGTGTGGTTGTTGTTATATTGTAAATAAAACAACAAGCACACCGAAATATTAATAACAATCTTAGTTCAAACAGTAAAGAGTGTGCATATATATATATATATATATATATATATATATATATATATATATATATATATATATATATATATCACTCAACGTAGAGCGGTGTTTCAAATAATACATTACATACAAATAAAATATCCCTGCTTTGTTTTGTTTGTTTAATATGTGTGTTTGTTGTTTTATTTACAATAAAACATAATTAAAGTACTTACCGACTGCATCGGATGTTTCGAGACCTTCAAAAGTTTTATTTGCCATTTCCATAAGCGCGTCCAACGGTGACACTGTTTTCACGATGGAAGGAATAGGGGCATCATCATCATCATCATCATCAACATTAATTTCCTCATCACCATCAATATCTGACGAGGTATTGTTGTCACTCTCCGGACCCGTGTCCCAAGGCCGGACAATACGGGCCCCATTGACCGTCGTCGTCGTTGTATGACTTGATATCGCTGTGGTGGTTGTCGTTCCGGGTAACCGGCCCCCTCGATGGTGCGGGAGTTGATGTGCATGGTGCTGCTGTGTGTGAGATTTTAGAGAAAGATTATTGTTGTGGTTGTGTAATAATTGTGGGGTTGGGGGTGTTGACGGTGTCGGTGGTGTGAGTGGTGACGGCGCTACCGGCGGTGACGGTGTGGTTATTATTATGTTTTTAGAGTGGTGTTGATGTAGGTGGACGTGGGGGTTATGCAGGCGTGAGTGCGGGTGTTGGTAATGGTCCTTTTCGCCTGGGTAATCACTGTTGTTGCTCGTATTATGTTCACTCCTTGCGAGTGTAATGTTCACTCGTTTATTATGATTGTTATTACTGTGGTTATTATTATTACTGTTATTATTATCATTGTTGTTATGACTTATTAGTCGCTGTGATGCGTCTGTAATAATTATACCGACCGGACTGTTTTTATCACTGTTTATAGCATTTGTATTGTTATGTGATTTAGAATGATGTTGTTCATTGTGATGATGGTGACGATGATGGTGATGATAATGATGATATCGACTGTGGCTATTATGTGTATTTGATGGGTGACTTTTGCTGATGATGGAGCCCGGTGGACTGGCCGTAACCGTTCGTCCGTTACCAGTGTCATCGTCGTCATCGGTAACGCTGACCACTACGACACCGCCTGAACTAGGCTCGAACACGTCGGATACCGTATGTTCCAATCTGCGACCGTCATTACTCTCCCGGCCGCCGCTGTTCGTATGTCGATGTCCCAGAATATCCTTGATGCTGAAGGCCGTGAAGGGTCTGTTTGGGTTTCGCGGCGGCTGGAGTTGCACCATGGCTAGTTTGCGAATCGGATCGTACTGATCAGCACTCTCCTCTGAATCGGATGCTCCACTGGCACCCGTGCTGGTCATAATACTCTTCTGGAAGAGGTGGAAGCAGGAGGAGCAGTCAAGAGATACGTGTAAGGGTGAGGAATGGGAGGGTTTTAGACGAAAAAAAAAGAGATGAGGTACAATAAAATAAACAATAACAGAGACAGATCTATATGAGGACGATATACAATATAAAGAGAGGGGGAGAAGGGGATGACAAAGACAGATTGTTATGAAAAGAAAACGGAGTTAGAGAAAGGGAGAATTAAAAGTCGTAAACTTAAGACTCTTTCTGACAAGTCGGAAAAGGAGGAGAGGTCTGTAAGTAGAAAGAAGGGGAGAAATGATACTAAAACCAATAATAATAATAATAATAATAATAATAATAATAATAATAATAATAATAATAATAATAATAATAATAATATATGTGTGTGTATGTTTTTAGGGAGTAGGAGTAAGAAATCCGCAGATATACTAAACGTAAAACTATTAAGGTAGAAGGGGTGAGGACAAGGGGGGAATTGGATAAAAGCAAAGGTGCGTGTACAGTGCTTGTGTAGTAGTGGGAGTATAGCAGGAGTGGGAGGAGCCGAAAGTCCGTTTAAACCGTAAGCACTTCCTCCCACTCTCTTACAAGAATAAATCTTCCACCACTCCTCGCCTTATTTAGCCGCTTTGGAACAAGAACCACAACTATATACTGCCACCTCCTTATTTTGTGTAGTGAACCGTCAAGTGCGTTTGAGGTGATACAGACAAGTGGACCGTATGCTGATATAAGGAGGTGTCCCACCAAAGAAAAGAAACAACAAAAACAAAACAGAAAATGTCAATAGCACCAGCTCGTCTCCAGCTACACTGAAGGGCTGTGACAAGGCGAAACAGATGTCCGCTAATGAATATATATATATATATATATATATATATATATATATATATATATATATATATATATATATATATATATATACTTAGCTAAACGCGTATTTTATGCTCTGTGCATATTACTTCTTATTAATATGGCTCCATCTTATAGAATAACCAAATAATTTTGTGTAATTTCTGCTCTGTTCGCATTTTAAAGACTTGTTTTCTTATCAGTATATATAAATATAATGACACAATTGTTTTAAAACGAGTGGGCACTAAAAAGATATGCGCAGCAAAAATTAGAAAGAAAAAAGAAAAGTGTTAAAATAGTGCAAATGATAATCTTAATTGTTAGGAACAATTTTTTTCGGTTTTCCGTGGTGCCTTGTAATGGTGTCCAGTTCCGTAGGTAAATCCGTTGCTTTCAGCTAAAATCCGAAAAAAGGGGCCGAACCGCCCCGCACTTCGTCCACAGGCGTGTAGGTACGTCCGTCGTCAGCTGAATCGGTTCGTCAGTCGAGGCATTGGCACAGCCAACCAGAGCAATAGCACAGAAGTGATCACTTGCGCAAAAACTCGGCACAAATCAAGCAAAACAGACGCGTTAATATCGTGTATGTGCTTATGACGAGAGGTATCATATTTTGCATACAACCTGCAACAGCTTGGAATAAATATACAAATGAGTTTTTTTCTTTTCGTAGTTTAAGAAAACAATATGCTTTACATTTTTGCAAAAACAAAACACGTCAGAGTTTAGAGTAATCTTCTTGCCTATACCAACAACTTTCTTTGGTAGATATAGAATCGCGGTGAAAGTAATTATAATAACAATATATGATGTTTTTCTCTGATTTTCTGAGATGCAAAAAACATGTACGTATGCGCATAATGTATTTAGTTTTGGTATATTGCTTTATCTCTGTTTAATCTCATAAATTGTTTTTAAATGATAGCAAATATAGAAATATATTCTAACTGAAATTTCAAATATAGTAATTTGTAGTATTTGTTATTTCAAATATAGTAATTTGTAGTATGTGTAATTTCAAATATAGTAATTTGTAGTATTTGTTATTTCAAATATAGCAATTCGTAGTATGTGTAATTACAAATATAGTAATTTGTAGTATGTGTAATTTCAAATATAGTCATTTGTAGTATGTGTAATTTCAAATATAGTCATTTGTAGTATGTGTAATTTCAAATATAGTCATTTGTAGTATGTGTAATTTCAAATATAGTCATTTGTAGTATGTGTAATTTCAAATATAGTAATATGTAGTATGCGTTATTTCAAATATAATAATTTGTAGTATGTGTTATTTCAAATATAGTAATATGCTGCATGTGTAATTTCAAATATAGTAATACATAGTATGTGCAATTCCAGATATAGTACTATGTAGTACCTGAAATTTCAAATATAGTAATATATATTGCGTTTGATTTCGAATATATTAATATATAATATATAATAATTTCAAATCCTACATATATTTGTTAAATCAAAACGTGTTTTATGATTGCTTTTAAATTTATGTATTTAATTTGTTTGCACATATTCAGATTCTTAAACAAGATTTCTAAAAAGATTATGTATTGTTATATGTGCTTGTTGAATATACAAGATTCTACATCTAACAATTTACATATTAATGTATACTTGGTTGTATTTAATAATTCGACTATTTGCAATGCACTTGTGTTTTGTTTATAACAATGTTATACTTATTGAAAAAACAAGATTATTTTTTGTCTAAGATTTTAGTTGGATTCGATAATTTTCGTGGAGATGTCTAAAAGCTGAAGAAAAAGTTTTGGACTCTGTTATCTGAAAGAATTCAGTGTGTTTTAGAGACCGCTGTAAAATACCTTAAATACATCATAGTATGCCCAATATAAAGCCATATTCTCCACGTAGCATTCTTTTATTCAATAAGCGACTCTGCCCCTTTTATTTTCTACACCACTTTATCTCGGCCACACTTCTATCTAATAGGTGTGAAGTTTATCTTTATTCTCAAAATCCCAATCTAATGAAATGAATTACGCATATAGTAATAGCCATTATTTACTTGTTTTCTTTTGAACTCAAATACAGATTTAAAATTGTATTTCATTTTCAATTAATCATATTGTTTAATGTCATAAATAATGTTTTGAGGATTCATTTTTTAATTTTTAATTTCACATTCAATATATTGCAACACATTCTTTCTATCTTCTGTAAAACCAATTTCTATAGGTTTAATAATATGTAATTGCACATACCTTACCTTGGCCTCATGTCAAAATAAAAACTCAAATTTTTCAAACGTTCACATGAAGTTGCTTACTAACAATGTGCTTATAAGTTTGTTATTGCATTATCTTAAATTCATATCAAATTAATATTGCATAAAATATCCATACACACATATATGTGCGTGTATTATCCTATGTATATATTATAGTACGTGTCATTGTGTAAAAACTATCAGAAATAGTAACGTGTGCTTGTGTGTTTCTCGTCTATACTTATCTTTCATACATACACAATGATTCACTTTTTATGTACTATTAATTAAAAAGCAATTAAAATCAGAGGAAACTGAAACGAATTAAAGAAATCATATTTAAAATAATCTTGCATTCAACTACCAACTGGCGATAAGTGTCAACTGGGTAACGTCGGATAAATGCATCTAATTACAACAACAACAACAACAACAACAACAACAATAATAATAATAATAATAATAATAATAATAATAATATTTAAATTAGTTTTAGTGACGATTATCTAGTGGTTAACGTGGACTGACAATCTTGGTGTTGAAAGTTCGAATCCAGCTTGTTTCACAAACAACACTTTCACCTAGGATTTAAGAACCTTCTCGTGGTCTATCTGGTAAGTACACGATATCTTTCCAGAGATAACTCTGACTAGAAAACTATCAAGGAAACTGATGCCATCAATATTTATTTTTAGATTCATACGATATGATAATGAACTTAGTTTTATAAGTTTGGTTAATAGTTTGACTATTTCCAATATTTTAACTCGGCACATATATCGATATATTTATATATTATTGTGCATCTATTCTATCTACCTCGAGCCGAATATCAGTTGGTAACTACAATAAACTTTCCGTGTTTAATGACCAGCAATGATAATGAACTGGCTACTGTTGAGAGAATGATTATTGCTACAAAAGTATTGTCCTTAGGTGTTATAATGTTAACGTAATATTGTGAGTGAAAATTCATAAATTGGAAATATTATCGAAATATTGCTCTTTCGAAATAAGTTTTATTTAAATAAATTATATCTAAACGTAATCTGTAGTGTTGTCTTCGTATTAGACCTTTCAAACGTGTTTATGTACCGACACCAATCTCATACTACAGTTGAGCATGTATTGAGTAATACTCGATTAATACGGTTAATTTAGTATGCAAAACTTATTTATATATATATAGTTAGAATATTAATACCAATATAAATTTTTACGGAGTAATGCATACAAATTTAATGTACGAATAATATGGGTCTAATATAATAATTATATAATATTTTTAATAATTCAAAAAATAATTGAAACTGCGAACTGCGAACAGTAAAATACAATTAAGGGTTTAAACTATTAAAACACATTGTAATGATTCAACGCCGAGATAAATAATCATTGAATTATATGATTTAATGTGAAATTATGTTACATTAAAATTATTACTTTTATTGGTATTAGTTTTATACGATTCCAAAAGTAATTATATTTAAGTTGATTTTGTCTATCTTTTCTTACACCGCTAAAATAAACTGCAATTATATTTAATCATGCGATTAAAATTAATTTTATATTTTATGACACAATTAGAATACAAGTATGAAACTAAATAAATAAATGATCATTAGACATTCATACAAATTCTTATTTTATTTTATTTTTATGAAATTATTATGGTTCGAATCGTCGATTTTTAATGAACAGTAAATAATACCTAAACCAGAAAAATCGTGACGTCAATCGAAGTATAAATCCTATATGTTATGATTAATGTATTTAATATAATTCATAAGATGTCGTACAATTAAAATAAAACGTGCCTTTATTGTTCTACAATACAAATTAGTTAATTGTAAACACGTATATATATTTATATAATTTTCAATCTAGTAAGATGTTTTTATTTTAAAGTAAAAAAAAAATGATTTATAAAAAATGGTTTAATTCTTAGCCGGAGTATTTTATTATTAAGGAAAGTAAAGTAAATATTAGTTCATATCTATTTGTTTAAGTTTGACTTTACAATTTATATAACGTCATCTAAATCGGTGTCCATTCATTTTTAGTAAAATCATTATTATTGAATAATCTGGTTTTAGTAATTTACGTCAAATCCAAAAACAGTTTTTTTACTACTTGTTGCGAGTTCAATTCCAGGTTAGGCAGCTAAAGAAAAAGAAATCATTACTATCTGTGACGTATCTAAAAACGCATCAGAATTTGCTCAGGTTGATTAAATCAGGTTGATTAAATCAGGTTGATTAAATAACAAGTGTAATTTTGAAATAGGCAACAGGTTTGGGATCACGTCTAATGCACCTGAAAAGGGAGTTGTGAGTATATCGATTTGGAAACTTCCAAAAATTAGTGCAACTGTAATACGAAAAATCAAAATGAAGAAACTGTTGTTGTGTTGTTTTGTTGTTGTTGTTATTGTTGTTTTTTAACGACAACAATTGGAAGTTTATTACATTTTAATTTGAAGTCGGCATTTTTATTTGGCCTTTTTATCTATCTCCAAGAACGAACTGCTTTAGTCTAATTGATTTAATATATTATTTTTAAGTAATAAAAATAACGGGATATAATGCTAGATTTGGGAATTTAGTTGGTATTTTATGATTTTAGTGTTAGAATAAAAATATAGTAAATGTTATTGTTCGAATACTAATAATTATTGTTAGGTATTTTCGCTTTTTCCTCTTGCAAGCGAATTCATAAGAGTTTTCACGCACGTCTTTAGTTTTTGTCTTCATATATTATGAAAATATATTTTTTTAATTAATGAGGTTTAATTAATAAGTTAATCTATTTATAATTATTATTTTAATCATAAATAGTTTTCATACGACTCATTATCTGAGATCCGAATGACAGAAAATACTCAAAATTTTGCAGCGTTAAACTCCTATTTCGATGGCTGTTGCAAATCACTTTTTGTTATGCAACAATTGATTTCTCACTCAAAATAATTACTGTTGTTTCGGTATGGATAGAAAATTCATTTACTCGTTTTACTGTAATTATTTATTTATATTTGCGTGTTTATTATAATAATTATTATTAAACAGAAATGTGCTTTGCTATTCGTATTTTTTACGTGCTTATTTTAATTATTATTATTAAACAGAAACGTGATTTGCTATTCGTATTTTTTACGTGTTTATTATAATTATTATTATTAAACAGAAATGTGTTTTGCTATTCGTAATTTTTACGTGTTTATTATAATTATTATTATTATTAAACAGAAACGTGATTTGCTATTCGTAATTTGTACGTAATTATTATAATTATTATTATTAAACAGAAATGTGTTTTGCTATTCGTAATTTTTACGTGCTTATTTTAATTATTATTATTAAACAGAAACGTGATTTGCTATTCGTAATTTGTACGTAATTATTATAATTATTATTATTAAACAGAAATGTGTTTTGCTATTCGTAATTTGTACGTAATTATTATAATTATTATTATTAAACAGAAATGTGATTTGCTAGTCGTAATTTGTACGTAATTATTATAATTATTATTATTAAACAGAAATGTGATTTGCTATTCGTAATTTGTACGTGATTATTATAATTATTATTATTAAACAGAAACGTGATTTGCTATTCGTAATTTGTACGTAATTATTATAATTATTATTATTAAACAGAAATGTGATTTGCTAGTCGTAATTTGTATGTAATTATTATAATTATTATTATTAAACAGAAATGTGTTTTGCTATTCGTAATTTTACGTGTTTATTATAATTATTATTATTAAACAGAAATGTGCTTTGCTATTCGTAATTTTACGTGTTTATTATAATTATTATTACTAAACAGAAATGTTCTTTGCTATTCGTAATTTTTACGTGATTAAAAGTATCATTACACTTATTTACTATTAGTTTCGATATAATGAACTGATCAGTATTTTTATGACCTTTTTATTTAATAAGAAAAGTTATTCATAATAACTTTACTACTGACGTTATAGCAAAGGAATTTGTATTTTATAAGTTGAATTCGTGTATTATTGTCCTCTCAGCTTGTTTTATAGCAGTTTTATTGTTTATTTAACTTTTATAATATCAATAAATATGAGTATTTCACGTCTTATAACTGTAACTGTTCAATTAGACTTTAGATTTAAGTTAGAAAAATTTACTTAACGACAATTTCTAAAAGTTCCAGTTTGTTTTCATTTTATTTCCGATTTAAATCAAATTCTTCTGTGACTATATTTTTGGTATAATTTGTTGTGTGTCTATTTTCTTACTTATCCGAATACTATAATACCTCATGTCTTTCTCATGAAACGTGTCTGCATTTATCACACGCCAGTTTGTTGATAAGGTAATTTTCGTTTCAACACAATTCGTTAAAACATGCGATTATATTATTTTACTCTCAACAAATTTGAACAAGATTTTCTGTCAATTTCACATGCATTTAATATTTTCTATTGCTATCGTATTTTGCTGTATCTATTAATTATGCTTCTTTTTTTGATCGTATACTTGTTTAAACGTTGTATCTCATTTTACACGAGTTATGTTCTATTTTATTCCAGTTCAGATCTGCTTTATATTATGCTATGCTACTTTTAATTGATTTATAGTCTATTTATGATATTTTATTACGTGTTTACTATTATTTCATATTTTACAACTATTTGGAAATATTTGACGCAGGATTTATTCTATTAATTATGTTTATAGAGATTTTACAATAAGTTTTAGATACACGCGAACATAAATAAGAATGAAGAACTATTGAATTATTGCAGTGCATTTATTTCAGTGCATCTGTATTTATGAAAATAATAATTTTAAAGAATTTTTATCAAGCAAATCATAAAATGATATAACTTTCTGTTTTAAATTTAAGCTGTAAAATAGTTTCCTTTTAAATAATTACAAAGTACAGAAAACAATCAGTTTTACTTTCCAATACTATTTTATATACATCACCTTTCGAAGTGTTTATGTATAATTGCACACCGTGAATGTTTGACTAACGATAGATAATGCATATATATGCAAATTATATATAAAAACAACCTTTATTTCATTTAAAAAACGAAATTTACTTTTCTTAATTAATAAATGTATTTATAATTTTTTGTCAACATTTTTAACTATTAATTATAACTACCTATAATTAAATTGATTGTTTGATTCCAGTCGATATTATATGATAATACCGATTAGAAATTCTAATGATGTACTTATACATTAAAGGAAAGGTTAAAACTAATTACTAAGCGCTGGTGCTAAATCATACATATATTTTAAATAAGCTGGTTTTAACTTGTTTTCATAACAACATTATGTAAATATAAATCATTTGTGAAGTGTATGTACTAGAATGTGAACTTCGTACCGGAAGATATTTTACATGTTATGTGGAAATTTATTGTTAATGTTATGCGTTCATCACCTTACATACGTTATCCATTTTATTTCTCCCGAGTATAAAGTATTATTATTAATACATGTTATTAAATTAATCAACACACTAAGTATATTGATGTATAGTGCAAAAACCGACCGAATATTATTGCATAATAATTATAACATTTTACTTTCCGCTTCAATCAAACATTTCTATGATTAGCTTTTATTAAGCATGCAATATGATAATTATTTGAACTAATTAACTAATTTGTTGTTATTACGATTTCACTGGTAATAAATTAAACATTATTTCCCTATTATTTAATGGTCCTTGTCTTTGTTCTATAAACACAAACAAGATATTGTTGTGGAAATAAACATCTCCTGTTCTTCAGATAATGTTGCTATATATGGTGTTTAATAAGTTGCGCTCTAGTGTTTTATTTAATGTTAATAAAAACAGTTATGTTCTGCTGACAACTTAACAGGTGAAAAGATTTACCAAATTTGAAAAGTTTTTTTTTTTAATTTCTGTTATTTCCTCTGAAATATTTCGTTATAAGTGTATACTCTAATTATGCATGATACAGTTTAAGCTAAATACATTCTAAATTAAACAAACCACGTATATTAACAACATAATGTACTCAGTTAATTTTGTATTCATCATCTTTTTATGGTCCGATTTTATGAGAAATTAATTACTTATTTATATAAGTGATATAGACGTATACATATATATATATATATATGTGTGTGTGTGTGTGTGTGTGTATGTGTGTGTGTGTTGTATGTGTTTCCTGATATTTTTTAAAAATTAAACTAGAAATTATATGCGTGCGTGTATTCAACTATGAGGAGGCCTTTCCATAAATATAGACGAACTATCAATTACGTGCATTAACTTTATGTTTATATGAATTCTTTTAATGTATATTTTCCACTTAATTCCTCAGAAACTTGTCGCTTTAAGTTTCAATTGATTTCTGTATATACATGATTGTATATATATTAAAGTCCGAGTAAACATATTTTGTTAAAATTATTTTCACTCTTTATTTCTGTTCGCGCAAGGTAATCCACATAAACATCCGATTGATAAACGAAGGAAAACATTAATCTGTAAATTGATAGGAATTTGAAAACAATGCGTAATTAATGATATATATATATATATATATATATATATATATATATATATATATATATGTGTGTGTGTGTGTGTTTGTGTGTGTGTGTGTGTGTGGTTCAATATTTCTTTTTTGTATTTTTCGTAAATTAAAAATAAATAATTTCGTAAATCTTTCACTCTATCCTTTTTTTTTCGTTATTTGCTTTTGAATTTTTATTCAGAATTTTGGTTTTAAAATATTTTCGAAACAGTTTAACTACTATTTAATCAAGTACTTTTAAAGATAGAATAAACATATCAGACAGTTATGTAATGTTTGTCCTATTCGATAAATAGTCTAGGAGAATATATTAAATCTAATTTCTATATGAGTATGCGTATATATGTGTTCATGTGTCTGTGTATAATGTGTGTTTTTATAAGATGACTGATGTGAATGCAAATCCCTTTTTAAATGCTATCGAATATATCTATATCATATATGTGTGAATACGTAACAGGGATGCATTGTATAAATGAAATGGCATTTTTAACTTAAGTATATGTAAAAATGCATACATCTATATATGTGTGCGTGTGTGTGTGCGTGTGTGCATAATAGAAATCTACTGTGAGACGTTCATTAATTTAATGTATGTAAATATCAATGCATATATACAAGTGTGTGTGTTGTGTGTGGGTTCCTATAATATGTTAAAATTGTGTGTAAGATTATTTTACTGACTATGACGTCATATTTTTATCTTCTCTCTGTCGTCACATTTTTGTATCAAGAAATAATTTCGATTTTTTTATAATTTCCAAAAAAAAAAAAAATTCAAATCTTCAATTATAGTTTTGCCTTTCTATTCCTTTTCAAACAATAAATAAGTAAAAAACATCAAACTTTTCTTTGACTTTTAGAAGTAGGCACACTCTCTTCTGACGGTACACGTTTTCGCAAATAACTTTTTTCATATTTATAAAATGGTCAGTCGGGCCTTTCCTTTTTCGTTTCCGATGGCATTACACACAACAACGCCAGCTGGTCACAGATATTCCACGCGGAACGTACAAATTAATGTGGTAATCGCGTAAAGTTTTCATTAACAATGTCCGACTCAGCCCACCACTACTACGACAACTACTCTGACTGCGCCCCAAGCCCCAATGTAAATGCCTACTCCCACTACTACTCCAGACTGCTACTACTCTTCGCAATAATACTACATACTGTCTATATTGCAAAGTAATGATTGACGAACGAGGTTACCTCCTTATTCGCCTAAATACTTCAACCAACACTTTCCGTATTGCTTCAAAACTAAAAGAAAAAGCTTACACGTTTTTTTACAGCCTACACACCCTCGCTCTTTTTTCTCTAATTTCAACCATATATTATCGCTTCTTCAACTGCTTAACTGTAAGAATCCCCTCTCTAAAAATAAGTTGGTAAGCAAAGCTGTAATCCACGTCCTTTTCACAACTGGTTTTCTTATTGAATGAATTCTTTGTTGCATATTTTTTCTTCTTTACTTTCTACGCTCCAACTCACTTATATTTTCATTTTTCTCTTCCCTTCCAATTTATCTACGTCTTTCTATCTTTCCCTTCCCCATTGTAATCACAAATATAAGAGACCAATATAAGAGATCTTGTCGACTCACAGTGCCCCTTTTTAGGGAGCTGAGATATTTTCCCTTTACTGATAGGAATTTTGTCTCTACACTGTCCCTATATAAACCTTTGAAAGCTCTAAATCTAGCTAACCCCAATCGTAGCCTAGCCCGGTCCTAAATCGGGAGATATAAGGCTTGGGTTGATGGCATTATTACACCAGAACAAATACGAAGCTAACTCTTCAGAATACAATGTGATGTTTTGCCGAGTGTTTTTATGACGAATAAACATATACTGCAAGATTGCTCCTTATAGGAAAGGAGAATGGTATCAAGATGGACAATCATAATGTAAGGGCAAAGATGACATTGTGGGCATCAACAGATATATATTTGTGGGCAGAATAGACCCGATTTAAACCCATCTCGTAGCGCATGGAGCCCTCGTGAAGAGCCAGTAAATATGGGCAGTAGATTGATATGTGCGTATTAAAACTATCTGAAAATAAAATGAAACTTCAAATTAAACAATTGATGGAATTTGCACGATAGTTAATATTAGGCACAGATAGAAAATGCTAGAAAAACTAAATTGTTTCTTTTTAACGAATTAAAATCTATTAACATCCATTATTCTGGAGCAACTTTTATTTTGTCAGAAAAATAAAAGCCAGAATTGTATCAAGTGAAACGCAGAATAATATAAAACATTTACTACTATTTTCAATATAATTAAAAATGTTTAGTTTAAAAAAAAAACACACCATTCA
>NC_136489.1:58839874-59037374 GCF_053919585.1 Euprymna scolopes | reverse complement strand
CCCTCCCAAACTCCTGAAAACCATACAAGAATTTCACGATCAGATGAAGGCTACAGTACAGTTTGAGGGCTCTCGTTCTAAAGAGTTCCCCATCTCTTGTGGTGTCAAGCAAGGCTGCGTGTTAGCTCCTACTCTGTTCGGAATATATTTCTCAGCTGTTCTGCGCCGAGCCTTCCCAAACCCAACTGGAGTGCTCCTTCACACTCGCAGTACTGGAGGCCTATTCAACCTGGCCAGGCTACGCTCAAAAACTATGGTTAACCGCGTACAGATCCGTGAACTCCTGTACGCTGATGATGCTGCCTTCATCGCCAACTCGGAGGTGTAGCTTCAGGCAATGTGCTCCTCCTTTGCTTCTGCCTGCGAGGAGTTTGGTCTCAAAATCAGCCTAGGCAAGACGGTGGTCTTTGCCCAGCCTGCTGGGCTTACACCCATAATAACCGTAAACAATCATGTACTGTCAAACGTCACCAAGTTCACTTACTTGGGTTCTACAGTTGATAACACCAACAGTCTTGATTGTGAACTGGACTCCCGCATTGGAAAGGCATCAACAACTTTCGGCAGGCTTAGTGAGAGAGTCTGGAAGAACAAGTCCCTCTCGCTACACCTAAAGATCAAGGTTTACGAGGCCTGCATCCTCAGCACTCTCCTGTATGGCAGTGAGACTTGGTGCACCTACCGCCGACACGAACACCGTCTGAACGCCTTCCACTTCCGATGCCTGCGCACAATTCTTGGATTCACATGGAAGGATCATGTACCAAACACAGCTATCCTCTCCACGACCAAGAGTACTGACATGTACACAGTGCTGCGCATCCGTCGCTTACGTTGGGCTGGCCACACCTGCCGCATGGACGACAGCCGGCTGCCAAAAGCACTTCTCTTTGGAGAGATAGCTGATGCCCCTCGCTGTGCTGGCAGGCCACGCCTCCGCTACAAGGATGTCCTGAAACGTGACCTCCAGGTCTTCGGCATCCCTCACAACACTTGGGAAACCTCTGCCGGCAACCGAGCAAAGTGGCAAGCTGCTATAAGATCTGGTGCCAAAAGATCCTGCCAGCAATACACAGACTTCCTGAACTGTAGAAGACTGAAGCGCCTTGCCAATCGTCGTCCTCGACGTTAAGGGCCTATGATGATATATATATAAATCACGAAAAAAAACTTACACCGTTTAAACTTTATTCTTCACTTAATAATCTTCGAAAAATGTATTGCTTTCATAATTACTTCATTTTTTGGTAGATTTTTAAAGTAGACTCTGTCAAAAAATACTTACTCCCTTCTTCTGTTTTGGCCGCACCTAGTTCATATCAATAATCGAACATTGTTTCGTATTTGATCATTTCTGATCTGTTATTGTTGTTATTTATGTTACTTAAAACTGTTTTTAAAACCTGCGCACTATTAATATTAATATTCAACACCTGCGCACTATGAATATTCAATTTTTAAAGATTATATTGTAATAGAAAAAATATTCTTATTTCGAATAGAAACCTCGGTTTTAAGCAATTTCTTTTTTCCCATTTAATATTTTGCATTCCTTCTCGGGGAGATTCAAAGTTAAATTCTAAATAAATACTAGATGATTGACTTGTCGTTTAAGGTCTTTAAAGGTATCTCTTCGTAGAAAATGCTACGAAAAATAAATATGAGTTCTTCGTTAGTGAAATTAGAAATTTGACATATTTAATTTCAAGTTAATCTCTACTAGATTGTCATGCGGCATTAATGAAAATATCTAGAAATTACGAATAACGATGAGCTAGAAAATTAATTATTTAAGAAAATAGTTTTCGAAGAAATTATCAATTTTACCCTATCGTGTTTCTTCGTTTTCCTTGTGTTTACGCCATATGTCACACGTGACAAAATAAACATGGTTGAAATTATTTTTCCGTCGAATCAGGGAAATATGTGTTTTCTAAAAATATTTAACTAATTGTGACATGGTCATTAGGTAGATAATATTGCTTATTGTTGGGATTGACAAAAAATGTTAATCTTGTTTTTTTTTAATAAAAACTCAATGTTTTGGCTGTCGGATTTCGCTTCAATAACGAAGAACTAAAATATGTTTCTGTTTTAATAAAATCAATATTTATGTTTAAAGCTCTCTTATTATTTACTGAATCGTGATTTTTTTATAAGTTTTTTATTTGATTAATTAATTCGGCCGTTATTACTTATCAGTATCTCTCAACCCACGGGTGTGTCTGCCAAGCAATTCTGTTACTTTACTATAATACAACCCTTGTTTGTGCTTTCATATATATATAAAAATAAACGATTTCAGTTATTTAAAAAATATAATCCAAGACATTGCAATGGATAAAGCTGTAATATTACATTTATAAATATTTTAAGGACTGTCAAAATTTATATAATTCTCTACTATTCTATAAACGTCACTTTGTTTTTGTTTTTTTCATAGGATCAGAAACGGCTGAACCTATCTATTGTATATTCCACACAAAGCTAATGCATACTTTTGGCAGTGTTCTTAGGTATGTTTTGTACGAAAAT
Organism: Euprymna scolopes; assembly: GCF_053919585.1. Classification (NCBI taxonomy): domain Eukaryota; kingdom Metazoa; phylum Mollusca; class Cephalopoda; order Sepiida; family Sepiolidae; genus Euprymna; species Euprymna scolopes. The sequence goes on along the minus strand of NC_136489.1, from coordinate 59,034,839 downwards.
TGAACAAATCCGATCTTAAAAGTAGTTTTTCTTCTCTTATAGGTAAAAATAATCTTATAGGGGAATGTTTTACGTTACACCGCTTTAAACTTAGCCAGTCTAATGTAAAATATTCCAATGTAAAAGTTCTTCAGTTTTTCAATGAGAGAGGAAAAGCTACTTTTAAATCATCAAACCAAAATATCAGCTGACGTGATATTTTAAACAAACACAGACGTGATTTGATGGACAACATTATTATTATTATCATTATTATTATTATTATTATTATTATTATTATTATTATTATTATTATTATTATTACACACGCACATATATATACATATAAAATCATATATGTATATATATGTGTGTGTATATACATATATGTATATACATATATATATGTGTGTGTGTGTGTGTGTGTGTGTGTGTGTGTGTGTGTGTGTGTGTGTGTAATAAACAGATGGAATGTGCTCATTTATTTTATGATTAGCTGGAAGCTTGGTTTACGTGGTTGTACAATACGCTTAAACATGATATTTTAATTGACGCAGATTTCGTATGTATTATTATAGAATTAATCCTCTATTAGATATTAGCAGTTCAGCACGGTATTGCTCGGCCTTTCTGTACTGTTAATAACTTACCCTACGTATGAATACATTTTATGTAAGATTTCAAATATTTAGCTAAACAAGTTTCTGAATAATTTTGTAATTTTTAACTTTGGCTCCAATTTTGACCCCTTAACATTTATCATTTTGGCCTTAATTAAAATAAAAAGTTTTACCCATGCCCAAGTTACCTAGACCTAAAATTTCAAGTGTTTAGACTCAAAATTGGCGTAGGAATTTGCTGGAATCTGCAAAGGTCAAATCTTTCAATTTTGACATTTTGGTAGCCAAATTTTCGCTCAAAAACTGATTAAAAACGCTTACCGCATGTCTGAATACCGATTATGTATAAATTTCAAGTGTTTAGACCCAAAGTTGACTGAGTAGTTTACTAGAAACCGCAAAGGTCAAATCATTTGAACTTTGACCCCTTGGCAGCTTTAATTTTCGATCCACACCGATTAAAAAGCTTGCTCTATCTCCGAATACCCTTTATGTAAAATTTGAAATGTTTAGACCAGATGTTGGCTGATTAATTTTGTAGAGACTGCAGAAATTGGTTGAGTAATTTAGTAGAGACCGCAGAGATCAAATATTTTTAAACATTGACCCTAATTTTGACCTCTAAATATTATTTTTTCTTGGTTTCAAATTGAAAAGATTGATCCCTGTCCAAGTAACCTAATTTAATATTTCAAGTGTTTAAACTAAAAATTGGTGGAGGAGTTTGGTAGACGTTTCACAGGTCAAATTGAATTTTAATCTCTTAACAGCTTAATTTCTGGCCGAAAACAGATTAAAAAATGTTTTCCAAATGTCAATACCCCTCATGATGAGTATTGGCTGAAGAGAGCTTGACATGGGTATGTACAACGGTCCTAATTATCGGGGTTGAAACCGACTGTACCAATGACTTTCCCCATCTAAAAACTTTCTGGAAACGAAATATAAATACGCTCTTATTTAAGGATTTTCTTTATAATTGAGCAATTTGCTGGATTTTTCCCCCAAAAAATATAATAATCATATATATATAAAATAATTATATATATATATGTATATATATATATATATATATATATATATATATATATATATATATATATATATATATAGTGTGTGTGTGTGTGTATGTATAAGTATACATATATATGCATATATACGTATAGATTTTGGTATATGCATATTTGTGTAAGTGTATGTATATATATACATATACATATATATATATATATATTTATTCTTACATATAGATATAAAATAAATATATGCATTCATATATGTATTGTGTAAAAACTTTCTGGAAACGAAATATAAATATGCTCTTATTTAAGGATGTTCCTTATAATTGAGCACTTTGCTGGATTTCTTTTTCCAAAAAAAATACAATAATTATATATATATAAAAAAATAATTATGTATATATGTATGTATGTATATATATATATATATATATATATATATATATATATATAGTGTGTGTGTGTGTATGTATAAGTATACATATATATGCTTATATACGTATAGATTTTGGTCTATGTATATATGTGTAAGTGTATACATATATAGATGTGTGTATATATATATATATATATATATAGATAGATAGATAGATAGATAGATAGATAGATAGATAGATAGATATAAAATAAATATATGCATGCATACATATTGTGGTGTTAAGACGATTAATCGGAATGGGAATCTTGAATTGGAAATATGAGAACATTATCGAGTATCGGAATCGGTATAAGAATTCAATTTTTTTTACCCACATTTAAGATTACAAAACAATTCATTCAATATTTTTAACCATAGATTACCATTGTAATATAAATTATTATGCCATTATTACTAATGATAATCTTTTTAATTATTTTCAACTACTACGAAAAAGAAAATCAATGAATCAAAATACGAACTTAATTTCCTAGAATAAACAAAAGAAAAACTGAAAAAACTTAAATTCGCTACGTAACATTTAAAGAAATAAAGTTCATTTACATTGATCCGAAAAGTGTTCAAACTCTAAAACAAATTATGACATTTTTCTCAAGGAAAATACTCTCAAACATTTTTAATCAAAACAAAAGTCGATTATAAAATCGTTTTTAAATCGATTTAATTTATTTAATTTATGCTGTTCGGTGTTTGTCTTGTTAGGTTTTGTCCGGTAGACTATTGTCTGGTACCTTAGTCAACATTATTAAATATTACATTGAGTTAGAAAATCTCTTAACAAGGCGTTGCTATAATTGAATACGGTATTAATGATTATGGGAATTTTCACACTTCTATGTGAAAGAATTTAGCGACAAATATTCTTGGATACTTTCTGTGTGGCTTAAAAATACTTGCAGTGCCTAATACCTCAGACACTCTAAGTAATCCATCGTTTTCGGCCAGATTTACCTCCTCCCGTTTATGTCTGTAAACGGATTGGAAAAACAAAATTAATATGGTTGTTTGGGATGGATTTGGAAAGCAATAAAACCAAGATTACTTATAAACTCATTTTTGATTATTATTATTATTATTATTATTATTATTATTATTATTATTATTATTATTATTATTATCATCATCATCATCATCATCATCATCATCATCATTATTATTATTATTATTATTATTTTATTTTATTATTATTATTATTATTTTTATTGAAATCTTTCGGTGTTTTATTTGTTAGATCTCTTTTCCACTGACAAGACACACGTAAAAGACTGAAAATTTACCAACAATATTTTTTTTTAAAGAACTATTATAAAGACATTTTTGAAATATGTTTTATAGATTAAAATTAATTACTGATTTTTATATTTTAACTTTTATTGTAATGAATCGTTTTTTAAATTAAATAGATCTTATTTTTATATAACAACTTATGAGCATTATTATTATTAATAGCTCATGAGAAGCTTTCACACAGATTATCAAAGATCTCTCCTTGAAGCAAACCTGTGACATTCACTGGAAGCTGGGTGACAACAAGTCTCCTCAGATTTCCAATGCTCTCCACCTCTTCCGATAACATTTGCAAATGAATTTGCATTATCGCAACAGCCGTTTTCCATTGATTTCTCGTTGCAGGGGCCATTGGTCTTCACTGTTATTTGAGTGGCAATACGCCTCCCTAAGTCCCCAGTTCTTTTCGTACTTGTCCAGCAGAAGTCTGGTCAGCGCTCTGTACTTGGTCTTTCCATTCTCCTTGACCCTTCTCGGCTATTTGGCATCAATCCTTTCGGGGATCGATGATAAGGCCATGGGGGATGGGATAGTCGACTTTTAGATATGCAGCTTCTTGTTTCCATGTAATCCTTCATCTTTGGTCTTTGCAGCTGATGTGTATTAGTCTCCGCATTTGACAGGACCATTCTTAATTATTACGATATCCGGTCTTCTTGCTTGGATGGGTTTGTCTGTTTATATCTATGTCCCACAGGATTTTGTGATTCCCATTTTTAAGTATTGTTACCGACTTATGCTTGTACCATTTATCTGTGCGTTCGAGATGCAGTTCTTTGCGTAATTCTCAGTGCACTGCTCTTCCCACTTGGTCGTTCCTGTTCTTGTATTCCTTTCGGGTCAGTTTGCTGCATTCGCTTACTATATAGTTTATCGTTTCGTCCCTTGTCCACAGAGTCTGCATTTAGTGTTTTCTTGTGTTGTGTCGATCTTTGCTTTGATGTGATTGGTTCTTATCGAGTTATCATGTGTTGCAGTAATTAAGGATTCAGTTTCTTAGTTTACGTGTCCTTTTTGTATTTATGTCCAATTCTTTTTGTTATCCTGATCTTTTGTCATCCACAGGAATCTTCCGTGTAGTTGTTTCTCTTCTTATTTTTCCCCGTCTTATCCTTGGTCTCTCTGTTTTCTGTTTTGTTGATTTTTTAGTTGTCTCTTGTTACCATGGTTAGCATTTCAGAGTTCTGCATTATGTATTTTTCTAGTTCTTTTTTTTGTGTCATTCGCGCCGTATTTTCTTTTCACGTAAAATCGGCCAACGTCGTCCTTTGGATGTAGTGCATTATGTAGGGTCATGAGTTTCCTGGTTTTCTGGTCGAACTGTCTCAATTCTTCTTTAACTACCGTATGAACGATTTGGTTTCAAGGAGTTTTCTTGTTCTTCTGATGTATTCATTATCAATTCTTTCTTTCATTTCCGATGTTTTGATGGCGTCTGCTTCCAGAACTCCCAAGTATTTATAGGCATTTTGTTCCCCTAGTGCTCTCATCCCCGTTTGGTTGGGTAGTCCCATACTTTCTTTTGTCTACAGTGTTCCCATTCTTATAACTAGTAGGTTGCACTTTTCCATAATAAACTCTATTTGGATATCCAGACAGAAGATCCTGGTAATGTTTATTAGTGTCTTTAGTTCTTTTTCGGTCCTTGCAAAAAGTTTCAGATCGTCCTTGTACATCAAGCGGTTCATTTTTTCCTCTGTGTTAGAGAACTTCTATCTGTTTGACACTTTCTCAGTATATTGTTCAAGGGTATCATGGCTATGATGAACAGTAATGGTAATAGTGAATCTCCTTGGAAGATGTTTTTTTGTATGTTAATTTCTGCTATGTGTTGTCCATCAGCTGTCAATTCAAGTCTCCATGTTTACATTGGATTTTCTATTACGTTGATGATCCTACTTGGTATTTTATACATTTTTAGGCATTATATTATCCATGTTTCTGGGATTCTGTCGTATGCTTTTTTGTAATCGATCCATTTCATGGCCAAATTCTTTCTTCTTTTTACCTCGTTCAGGATTTTTTGATTTATATAGCAGATCATGTTTGCCTCTTTTTCCTTTTTGCTCCACCGGAAGAAGTCCACGGTTATTCGGAGATTCGTATATTTGTTCCCTCAGTTGTGCTGTTAGTATTTTCCACATAGTGGGTAAGCACGTGATGGGTCTATAGTTGTTGGAGACGGTTCCTTCTCTGTGTCTTTTTGTGCCAGTGTGGCTCTACCTTTGGTCATCAAAACTGGCACCTTTGCTTTCTTCTCAGATTTTGAGCTATTCTTTCGTGTAGTGTTATTAATTTTTTAACCAATATGCATGTACCTCATCGTGTCCCGGTGCTTTCCAGTTTGCCATTTTTCCTATGGTTTTCTTTAGGGTTCGTCGATGATTTCATTCACTGATTATTATTATTATTATTATTATTATTATTATTATTATTATTATTATTATTATTATTATTATTATTATTTACTCACTATGAGTAGTCCCACAGGCCATCATCAAAGATTTCTCTTTGAGAACAACTTGTGGCGTTCTCTGGGGTCTGAATAACAACAAGTCTCCCCTATTTCCAGTACTCTACACCTCTTTCGCTAACCATTGCAGATGTATTTGTGTTATCGTAACAGCCGCTTACAATTGATTTGTCGTTGCCGTCAACCATTCGCCATCACTAAAATTTGAGTGCCAAAAAGCCTCCCCAAGATCCCAGTCCTCTTTGCATTCATCCAGCTGAGGTCCGGCTAGTGTTTCTCTTCCCTGTCTTTCCATCGTCCTTGACCCTCCTCGCTTATTTAGAGTTTTCATTACTGTTATCCGTTGTGTCTTCTCATGCATCCCTCTGATTCCAATCTCTCCCATTTTTAAAAGTTTTTCGGTATTGATCCTAGTGCTATTTTTATCTTGACTTTTTCATCTACCATATCCGTTTGATCTCTTTGGTCAGTTTAGGGTATTTGCGCACTTCCCTCTCTCCTTGGTCTCTAGTCTGTGGTTTGTTGGAACGACAAAATATACAATCTGGCAGGGTTGTTCTTTCTTGTTAACTAACACGATATCTGGTATCGTTGATTGGGGGAGTTATCCGTTTGTATATCCATATCTTATAGGATTTTGTGACTTTCCTTTTCAAATACTGGGATTTAAGCGAGTATACATAGTTTTACAATCTTGTCAATACTTGAATCTGTTATGCTACTAAAAACTGATGTTCGATTCATGCAGGATGGTCCAAACGCAGTGTGCAATGCAGTTTTTTAGCATAACAGATTCAAGTATTGCAGGGTGTGTGAGGGATGATTTGAGATGTGGAAGGAGTAAGGATGCCAGAACACCAGAGTTGATCGGATAAATGAAAGATTTCAGGGATAAGAAGAGTTGTGTGTTTATAGAGACAATAAGTGCACCGTTTGATGTCAGTGTGGGAACTGTGAAAACAATTATTCACGAGGAATTAGAGATTCCGAAGATTTGCACGAAGTTTGTCCATAGGGTGCAATCCACAACACCATCCTTGTCACAGACTATGTGACCAAAATTAGCATCAAGACAATTCAGTGCTATTCCTATAGTCTGGACATTCCTCTCGGTGACTTTGGTTATTCCCTAAGCTTAAGGAAAACCTTAGAGGCTGCCGTTATGAGAAAATTTAGGAGATGAAAAAGAATGCGACGAAAGTCATTGGCACGCTCTTACAAGAGGATATTCATGAGGCATTCCAGAAGATATTGGGACGATACAACAAATGCATTGCAGCCAAAGGAGATTACTTCGAAGGAGACTAGAGTTTCACGTTTGTACTTTCAATAGAAGTACCAAAATGAAAACCGTCTGAAAACTCATTTAAGACACAACGTATATAAACGTTTATTTTCAATCAAATCGATGCATTGCATGTTGGAGACCTATCACAACATTTTTAGAAAAATAATTAATCTATCGTAGACTAATAACGTAAAAGTTTTTTGTTAATTATACTAAATAAAGTTTCAATTTTTGAAAAATTTTAATTGACAAACATATGAATGAATTAAGAACGAAAAATATTGTATAAAAATGTTTGGAATGTAGCTTTTTTTTTCATAATTTTTAGATTGTAGTATTGATACGCTTAAGTAGAACGAGTTTAAAATCTACCCTTGAAAAAAGTTCTTAAAAAAACTTTCAAGTGGTTTTAAATTTTTTATCAGTAGTGTATGTATATATATATATATATATATATATATATATAGAGAGAGAGAGAGAGAGAGAGAGAGAGAGAGAAAGAGAGAGACACACACACACAGACAGGCAGACAGACAGACAGACAGATATGATGGGAATATGCCAATACTTTTCCACATTCCGATACAATTACTGATTCATTACTAAGTTTCAGATTCCGATTCAATTACTGATTATCTCTAAATATTCAACTACGAAGTAGGTACTTTTTCCCAATGTAAAAACACATGTTAAATGCGCAGATATTTTTCCAAGCGTAAAAAAATACACCCGGAAAGAGATGATCTATAGATTGTAGTTGTACTAATAGTTAAAAATCAATAAATATTTATTATTTTATCACTACTACAAGTAGTTGAAAATTTAGCTGTCAAAAATAATTAATTAAAAAAAAAACTATCGTGTTTGGCATCGGAAAATAGGTATTAATTTTCCCGATTCCGATACCGATTCTGATACCCTTAAAGTTCCGAATTTTCCGATTTTCGATTCAGAATCATCGTCCTAACACACACACACACACACACACACACACACACACACACACACACACACACACACACACATATATATATATATATATATATATATATATATATATATATATATATATATATATATATAGGGTGGCCGAAAAGTAGGTTTACAGTAATTTAATATTTGAAATTCTTTAACTAGGTTATTTGAAAAACTTCAAATAGTTTAAATATTTATGTGAAATTCGACACCAGAACAACGGGAAATCCATTATACTTGTTAATATAAAATAAATAATTTCATCTTTCAGATGCGCAAAATGTCCTTCAACATTGCAACATTCTTCAAATCTCTCCAGGACACTCTAACACACAAATTCCGATATTCATCAATTTCTGTAAATCCGACATGAATATAATCTTTTAAATCATTTATTGTTTTGGGTTTCTTCCAATAAACCTTGTTCTTAAGAACACCCCCCAAAAAGTAATCTATTGGGATTAGGTCAGGTGAACGTGCCCCTTCTTCCGAACCAATGCTGTGAAAAAACTTGGTTAAAGTAGTCTCTTACTCTAGACACATAATGTGGGGGTGCTCCATCCTGCTGTAAGAAATGTTCATCAAAGTCAGGTTTAGTTCTTAGTTATGGTACTAATATTTCACGAAGCATGTCCATGTAGTTCTCCCCATTTACAGGTCCATTAAAAAAACGGGCCCAAGCTGTTTATGTAAATTAGATCTATACTCTGTGGAGTATTTTATATTGATTGTACATTTTAATTAGCAAGTAACTTCAACCATATAAAAGGTTGTTTAATAACTGTAAACCTTCTTTGGGGCCACCCTATATATATATATATATATATATATATATATATATATATATATATATATATATATATACATATATATATATATATATATACGCGTAGTGACCTATAAATATGCTGTATTTTATATTTAAATGGATATGTAGTCAGATATAAATATTTATGTGTTTATAGCCTTTAGATGTTCATGTGCTTTGTAATCTGACATGCTATTAATTGACGGATTATGTGAGACTGGCGTCGGAAATTGTGATTAAAGAACCAGCCCTCTAGAGATAAGTCACTATGATGTCTAGAAAATGTCTGGGCAGCCTCATCAATATTCCCTATAAATGGCACCTCTGGTAATTAGCAATTAAGTAACACCTTGTAAGTGGAAGAAGGTAAATTCTGTAGGATAGATTCACTAGAAATTCACAGCAACATACCTCAGTAAACATAGGATAAGCAATCTCAATAATAGACTACCTGGCATTAGGACAGAGAAAAAAACCCGTCTATATCCCACTCTGGCCACATCTAAAAAATACGTATATTCGAATATACTATTTTATTACTTCTGTTATACAGAACGGCTTTTATAGTTTCATTGTGTTACTATTGCACTTTTTAATGTTTCCAAGCATTCTGGCCATTGCGCTCTTTGTTGTATAGTTCACCTTTTAGTTCCTTCTCCAATAACCAGAAATTAAATAGCATACTTCTTCATATTAAACTATAAATTTATAATCATAAAAGCATTCGTCATAATATTACAGCGAATCGAAATCCTGACATTTAGTTTTGTAACCAAGTACGCATGTGTTTGTAAAAGTCAAAGTATTTGTCCTTTTGACTTGTTAAGATAAACACAATCGAAGTCTCTTTCTTTGTATAAAGTGCCCGTGTGAAAACCACAGCATATATAGAGAGATCCATCCCACACACTTCTACCCCCATAAATATGTAATACATACACATATATGGACGCACACATTTTATATATATATATATATATATATATATATATATATATATATATATATATATATATATATATATATATATATATACTACCAGGTCACCCGGCATTGCTAGGTCGCAAAATCTGCATAAATATTATATTTTAATTAATGCAAATTAGCGTAAGTATTTAATGTAACGTGAAATTCCCTTAAAAATGTATTTTTAAAAAAGGAATTGAGACATATGCATGCGAGTATTATGCTTTTTTCTAAACCGTTTACTCTTGTAAATACAAAAATACTCAAGCGGAGATCGAGACGAGAATTTAGACCCAACTACGATTGCTACGTTCTTTAAATCGTGTTTAAAACCTACTTATACTATAAACATAAGGAGTTTGTCATGTGAACGTTCGCGCATACACATTCGTGAAACTGTTGATAAACAAATAAAAATCCAGTACCCCCCCCCCAATACCAATTTTTCCATTTTGGCCCCTAGCAACTTTTTTTTCGGGGCGAAACCGATTAAAAATATTGTATTCCACATCTCTGAATACCTTATATACCAAGCTTCAAATCTGGAGATTAAAAATTAAATGAGTATATATGTTTAGCAATGTTATCACACACATTCTCACTTTTATAGATATATAGATATATACTAAATGCATATACATAAATTGACACGCACAAATATACACACAGACATATATACATATATACACACACATATCTAAACTAAATGCATATATTGACACTTACAGAAACACACACACATACGTATGTATATATATATATATATATATATGTACATGTGTGTGTGTGTGTTTAGATACATGCTATCCTTGAGAAGTCAAACTTGATTGGCCTTTGGATGTATTCAGATAAGCTCGGGCAAATACCACTAAGATAGAATCCTGAATATCTGTCACAGCACCACGCGGAGCAGATGATACATGCACACGCACACAATGCACCTGGGTTGGTTGGACAAGTAAAACCTGTTACCAATTGTATCGATATCTGAGTATAATAGCGTTTGATTGAATGGTGCAAGAGAAACATTCTTTGTCAAATAATTCAATGGCGATGGACACTATAGAGAATGATAGATTAACGTGCATAGGCCATGCCTGTGAATTCACCATTCTGAACCAATGCAAAATACTTATGGATTACTTTGAAAAATAAACATTAGTATCGAATTTGAAAGCATGCGAGAGGCATAATTTTGGAGTCACTTTATTCCTGTAGTCTCCTTACGTAAGCAAATATAAATGTAAACGCTACTTAAGAAAGTGACCGTTTTAATTAAATTGTTAACAGCAAACTTTATAAACAGAACGGTTTATTTAAATAACACACAATGGTGAATCTGGTTCCTAAAGTTTAAATTAGTTAAATTTAATCACTTTATTATTGAAAATGTAATCATGCAAAAAGCTGAAATAATAATGTTATTATTCTGAAAGCCATTCTTTACATGGGGAGGGTGTTTAGTTACTAATCTTTGCCTCAGAGAATATCGTAAAACATGAGTTTAACCTGAAACCCTATTTAAAAAATGCGCGATAGTATCGTGCTCTGCCATCATATGGATCCTAGATCAATATCTGCTTTAAAATTTGATGCTTATGCATTTTTGGTATTTCAGGTTGAATTCAACTTTCACCCTACTTTTTATTTAATCGTAAGATGGAAGAATAATTACAAAAGACTCTCCTCTCCCTAATATGAAAATAATCACCCAAAATTGTATTTGTATTGTTCAACGCTTATAATTATAAATTATAAAATGATACACATGTACTCATTGTAAAACTTCATCTTGCATCTTTTTTGGAGGGGGGGGGGCTAAATATGAAGAATCTTTCCACCCTTGAAAAATTCTTTGGAATTACCATTTTGTAAGGTTTTTGGGGCTGCTGAAAACGAAAATAACGTAAAAAAAAAACTGGCATACGAATAAATTCCGAAATCTGAATAAATGTTAGTTTCTAGAAAGTGGGGGATCACTTTACTATAATAAAATAACGCGAAATGTGCACTCACTTTATGACCACATTTTTTTCAGGAGAGCTAAAGGTACACTGAACACAATTTAACGTAAAATAAGCAACCATTTTTTTGTTTGCTTGGGGGTGGTGCATGTCAACTCGTGGGTGCGCAATTTAGTGATATTTTGTTTATTGTACGCTAGACCCCCCCCTCCAACAAAAGGTGGCCATTAAGTGGGTGCTCATTCTACGTTAAATTATTATATACAAGTGATCTCCATTTCTGCAATTAGTAATTTTTTATATATTTGAAACTACTTTTTTTGCGAAATTTTAAACATGATTTTTTTCAGAACCCCCGGAAAATCTATAAAAGTGGTAATTTTAAAGGATTGGTCGAAAGTGGAAAGAATCTTTCTATTTACCTTATTTATTTGTTAAATAACGTGATTAAGTTAAATTAAATTTTAATCGCATCCTCATATGTGTAGTGATGTAATTTTATCCATTTATCGTTTGTGTATATAAACAAAAATGTAAACTTATAAATCGAATCGAAATTCGAAAGCAAAATGAAATGAAATATTATTCCATGCGCTCCCTAGTAATAGTCTATTAAAACCGAAATACTATTGCGGTATCTTTATTACTATAGTAAAAGGTTAATTTAAAGTAATCGTTAACCAAATCTGGACAGTTGAAATAATGTGTGATTTCATTTTAGCGATTTTAATTTTGTGAAGCATTTATAATCTAAACAAACTTTTACACTAAAAAAATCGTATTGCCAAAGTGTAAACAAAATGAGACGACATGTGTTTTTCTAATGCGTCTCTAATAATGATTTAGTAAAAACGAATTACTGTCTCGTTATCTTTATTATTAAAATAAAATATAGTTAATAATGATTTGTCACTGAAAATTTATTACTGAAATAAAATATAAATAATTATTTGTAACTGCAAAGGAAATAAATGTAAACAGCAAGAAAAATATGAAAATCCAATCTCTAATTGGTAAAATAACACATCAAATAAGCAATAAATCAAATAATTTGTTTCCTAGTGATGTTAGTAAGATATTAACGAAAATGGTACTAGTAATAATTTAAATGAAGTGAGAATCAATTTCTTTTCGAAATTCCAAAGTTTGTAATTGGGGTTTTAATTTGTAATGATCCTACTCAGGGAAGCCATGTTTGTGGTATTCTCGGGACTGTTCGTTTTTGAATGGTGTTCGTACAATTCTGAATGTCCGAATATGTAGATCTCAACCAATGAGATTTGAAGGGGTGGAAAGAGGTAGAAATCATTGTGTAGGGGTAAAGCTTTAAGAGTAGGCAATGTATATGAAATCACTAATCAGCTAATGACGGAGTAGACCCAGGAAAGTATAAAAAATATATAAATGCACGCAGTGTGGAATGGGGTCGTCAGAGGTTTTATTTAGTAGGGAATAAAATTGAGTTACTTCCTGTATAGGGTATGAGGGTGATAAAGATGCTCCTAGGAATAAATGTAATGTTTTGATATTACAGAATAATGTGTCTGCAATGGAGTTCTATAGTTATATAAGATAACAGCTAATAGTGTGAACATAATAATTTTGGTCCAGAGGTGAAAAATTGCGCCTCGTTTATTATATAAAAGATTACTAGTGTTAGACATCGCAGATACGTGTTTATATTATTATTATTATTATTATTATTATTATTATTATTATTATTATTATTATTATTATTATTATTATTACTATAATATTTTTTAAATAACTACAGACACTAGTGTGTTCCATTTCGTCAATCATTAGTCTTAAGATTTTGATTTCGATGAAGAAGTGAACTGTTTTAAAAAACAATACTCGCATGTCTCTGTTTTTGTATGAATTTAAATATATTTATGCGTATTTTACGACTTGGCAACGTCGAGTGGCTTGCTACTATTAAATAATATATATATATATATATATATATATATATATATCCCTTTTATTGGGCATTATTCATAACATCGGTTAACCTATTGCTTTTTAAATTATGGTACGTTTACTTTCGAATAATAATTATATCTTTGTCAGTACAAATGATGGAAATAAGAAACCAGGACCTTTTATCAAGATCCTATGGCTGAATCCTCTTACCAGCTTCCTTTCAGAGTTAGAAAATCTTACACTATTGTTAGCATCTTACTAATTGTGATTTTAATATATATATATATTACAAGGAAATAATATGCTGATGATATTTACTGCTTTTTTTCAAAGATAAATTTTTAAATTAGTAACTATCATATCCTAATTGATTAATCTATGTAGATATATACAAATACTTATATATATATACATATATATACACATATATATACATATATATATATATATATAGATAGATATAGAGATATATAATATATGATATATATGATACACGATATATATCAGAGAGGCGGTAGCACTCTCTATATAGGGATGGCCCGTACACGCCTATATACGCCTACAAAACAAAACTATCCAAATCTCAACTAAAATCAACTTATAAGTTTCAAAAAGCACATATTCTTACAGAGAAGCGTCTTACGAATCCAGCGAGTATCAGAACGTCGGTTTAAATGTCAAAAGAGAGAAAAAAAGGGTACAAAAATGGCCAATTGTTCTTCTTTCTTCTTTCTTCTTCTTTTTTCTTTCTTTTGAGACGATGGATCTCGGTGTACGAACGGTCTCTGACAACAGTTCAAGCATCAATCGACTGCTCTTTACACGGAGAAGTGCAGTGACCCATCGCTTTTTAGCTAACTCCATAATTAAATAAGATTACGTGTAATAACAAGTTTTAAACACTATATACCCAATGTAGACAGACCACTTCGAACACGGAACTTCTCTCAAAAGGGACAGCTCCAAATAATACACCGGATGCTCACAGACGTTCCAGTTTGCCAGTGGCCTATATTTCTTGGACGCTGAATATTTGAGGTGAACGTTAAGGTTTTTTCTTTAAACAGTAACCCACCATCGTTAATGAAACCACGAAATCTTTATCTCAGTTGATCAAAATTGTTATAAGAGTAACCTATCAGCAAGTATGACGTCAAAAAACAATGTTATAAAAACAAATAATTCTTCAGATTTTGGACTGTAAAATATGTACAAAATGTCAATGCTGTGACTAGGATTCGAACCTAGGTTAGCACGGCAACAACGTGGGGTCCTATCCTCCAGACGATCATGGCTAACACTGACATCTGTCGCTCTTGGCAGAAAGACACATGACTACTGTCAAACTATTGAAAAATAAGGAGGAAACTTGAAATTCTCACGCATGCGCAAAAATACACTATAGCAACCATTGTTAAATGCAGCTGAATCTCTTCGCTCGCTAAGAAAAGTAGATCAGACCAGTTCTTCTAAGAACTCACCAAACACCAAAGGAAATAAGTTAAATTAACCGGAAAAGAAACTGCAAGAAAGTCATCTTCTAAGAACTCACTGGAAGCTGACCAAAAAGAATCAAAATCCAAGCCCTAACCACAAAAATAACTAGATATTGTGGCTACTATACACAATCTACTAATAAAAACAAGTAAGTTTTCTAAAATAAACTACAATAAATTAACCAAGTAACCTCACACTGTCACTGATTAGGACTTCATATAAAGATAACAACTACACTATTGGTTTATATACCGTTCCACATTTTAACTATTGGTGACGGGGCAGTATCTCAATTCTACGAGAGTTGCCTTGCTATAAGATAAGTGATATTATAGTAAGATACACATAAGTGTTACATGTTTACATTTAATAAAAAATGCCAAAGTCAGCACGTAGTACAAAAGCTCAGAGAAATATAGACTATGAAAAAAACAAAGTCAAGCTATTATCTGAGCAAAAAGAATACTATCAGAAAAATGCTGAAATAATAAAAATAAAGTATCATGCAAATCCTGAGGCAAAGAAGGCTGCCTCACGGGCTGACTCAAATGCACGGTATAACAGGGATCCCGAGGGGAAAACTGCCTCACGTGCTCTTTATAACAAAGAACCAGAAAATAAGAAGGCTGCCTCACGTGCTGACTCAAATGCACGGTATAACAGGGATTCTGAGGAGAAAAAAGCTGCCTCACGTGCTCTTTATAACAGAGAACCAGAAAAAAAGAAGGCTGCCTCAGTGCTAACTCAAAAGCACGGTATAACAGGGATTCCGAGGGAAAAAAGCTGCCTCACGTGCTCTTTATAACAAAGAACCAGAAAAAAAGAAGGCTGCCTCACGTGCTGACTCAAAAGCACGGTATAACAGGGATCCCAAGGGGAAAAAAGCATGCAAAAACTATTATAAAAAGACCTGCTACCAATGAGCCGCCTCCTAAAAAAGACAATACTATCATGAATGTAAGTTTAAAAATAAGACTGTAAGTAAAAATACTAATTAACAAGAATAAAAAAGCATTGTAAATGCAAAAGGATATAGGGATGGTATGCCAAAAAGTATACAAACAAGATAGCTATGAATGGCTAGGCACATGGAAATAGAATTGCATCCAAAGTATAGCCCTATAGCTTTTTACAACCGTAATGATGGCACGGAATGAAGATTGGAGAAAAGCTATAGGGCTATACTTTGGATGCAATTCTATTTCCATGTGTCTAGCCATTCATAGCTATCTTGTTTGTATACTTTTTGGCATACCATCCCTATATCCTTTTGCATTTCCAATGCTTTTTTATTCTTGTATATATGTTAAACGCTATATATATATATATATATATATATATATATATATATATATATATATATATATAACATGTGTATATGTAATTTGACTACTTGGAAGAGTGATTACATATTATTGGATAATAAAGTCCTCATTTAGAAAACTCAATATTGCAATACTAGTGTTATAAATATTTTACTTTAAAACATTCATAACACTAGTATTGCACTGTTGAACTATCTAAATGAGAACGTTATGTTAATGATATATATGTAATTACCGCCTAAAGTAGTTAAATTACACACACACACACACACACACACACACACACACACACATATATATATATATATATATATATATATATATATATATATATAATTATAGCCTTTGAGATTTGAAAAAGAATCACTGAACCGCCGGTCGTGTGTGAGGGAAAGTTTATTCGCCCATGTCATTTCTTTGTTTCAGTCAATAATAGTAAATAATATTATAACAATTCAATCATATTTTCTTCTTTATTCTTAATAAAAAATATCAACAAATTATTCTTCCGATACCCAAATTATGTCGTAAAATTTCATACAAAAATAAAAATATCTAGCCTAAACCATGGGTGTTGAAAAATATTACGAAATGTCCTGGTATTCACGATTGTGGACTGAAACCTCCTGGTACGAGATCTCCGTGGCCGGAAATCTCCGATATTCAAAAAAAATATACCATTTAGTTGAATTTACTAGATTTCTTAGAAAATCGGCATGTTTAATATCTTTTTAAAATTTAAACGGTCAATAATTTGCTTTATAATTTATGGGAGAAAACTTTGATATAGGACAAAAATTGGTCTCTTGTTTCTATTAAAACAAAGAATTCACCTCGGAACAAAATTCTAAAATTTAGAATATTATTTTTAAAATTGAGTATCGATGATTTTTTTAAAGCTGCGCAAAAAACAGCATGCACATATCTGAATTTATATAATTGAGAAAAATATGATTACTTACTTGTTGTATAATTTAATTTTCGGTGCGTGCCTGACGGAACGATGCGTTTTTTCCTCTTTCTAATGTTCGCTTTTACTTTTGTAAGCATAAAGTGCATGTATTTGTAGCTTCGAAGAATTTTTTTCTAAATGAATTTCAATATCAGAGTGCTAAATGAAGGGGACATTTTGACTACACTCTGAATGTGTAACTTTGACCTCTTGTTGACCTTTAGTGTGAACACTCTTTTTTCAATACGATATTCAAACGGTCTCACAGCTAGAGATGAAATAATTCACAAGTGATGAGATATAGGTCATTCTAAGTCACCGCATATTTTAGGGTCGTAAAATATATGAGTTTTTCCCGTTTCTTTATTTAAAGAAATTTTATTGAATGGCGGGCGAGTGGTTTACGACTTTTAGTCGCCCCAAGAAATTTTCAATCGACTGCGGCGACTGGTCGTGTAAAGTCTCAAAGGCTGTATATATACACGTGTGTGCGTATGTTAAAGCTGTGTCCATTAAAATGTGCTTTATTAATGCTTTATTTCAATACTCCTTAAAAAGACAAAATATATTCTATTCCTTGTCCCGGGATTGTCCTAGGGTTCAAAATATATTGCGGTTTCCCTCATCTAATAAGCCGTAAATTGTACGTGACTGAGATGCCAGCTATTTATCTCTTAGCTATCTACGTATTTCTAACGACCTCTATCACTGGTATTTTGCATGTGACAATGGTAGCAACTAACTTTGTTTTCTAGTAATTTACGAAGGGCGCGTGAGAACTCCGTAAGTCAAGTATGTAAACAACACCTCACTGGAAAGGTCCCGAGCTTAAATTATAAAACAACTTTTAGGAAAAAATTGGCTTCATTCATGAGCATAGCCTCTATGATAGGCACCGCCAAAACTGGGGGGGGGGGCAGGTCAGTACTTTTTGACGGACCGTCTTTTTAAAAATCTACCAAAAATCAGGTAATTATCCGATCAATACGAAATTTTCAGCGATTATTAGGAAAAGAATGAACTTTATAACAGTGTACTTATTTTTCATAAACCATATTTATATATATATATTTTTTTGCTTACAAACCCCCCCCCCTTGTTTTGAAGTGGGAACAAATATGCTTAAAATAATCATCTGAAACTGAACAAAACATATTGTGTTGTTGTAAGGGACAGAATTATAGATTAAAAAAAAAAAAAAAAAAATTGTTTGCATACCTTATTTTGACGTCTGAATATCAGAACTTCGACTGTGTTTAATTATCCCGCTTTTGAGTTTTGAAGTGTGAAATTCGGTGAATATGTTAAGTAAAATAATTAATTTAAGTTAAGCAAAACAAAAAAAAAAAAAATTTTATATTTATACGAAAAAAGCCATTTTAAAATTTTTGATAAATAAATTAACAATTTTTTTTTAGCGAGCCGAATAATGCATGACCATTATTAAACAGAGCATGCTTTGAATAATCGATACAAAAAAAAAAAATTCGATAAATATTGTGCCCTTTGTGTTAAAAATAGCATCATTTTTTTCGATCTCGTTTGAAAACGTTTGCCGCCTTTCGACTACGGTGGACCAAACGCGCTGAAATAATTTTTTTTTATTCTGCTTTAAATTGCCCCCTCCGACCATTTTGGGGAGCCTGGCCCCCACACACATACACATTAAAAACCAAACTCATACAAATGGTCACCCATCTGGTACTGGCCAGCCTCAGCTTAATAATACATTGAAATTTTCGTCACTGAAAAATAAGTTTTTTTGGCCTGTTTAGTCTTCCATAGTTTTCGTCTCATCGAAAGAAAACGTAAACAGAGTCGATCTGAACTCTTCGGCGACGCGAAATATCTGGTTACATATATGAATAACTGGAATTATTTGAAATTCAGGTACTTATATTATAATATTTTTGCATATTCTCTTAGAAAATCATCCTAAATCTTAGTTAGACAATAAATGAATAAATAAATTATTTCAAAAACCCTTTTTTTTTTAATATTTAAGTACGTTTTTTGTGCAAGACAAAAAATAACAATTGTTAACTTTTTGGGAAAATTTAACATTTAAAATTGAATTAAAAATAGTAGAAAAAGTTTTACATTATTCTGTTTTCTATATGATAAAATTCAGGGTTTTATCTTTCTGGAAAAAAAAAAGTTACTCAGAAATAATGGATTTTAATAAATGTAATTTAGTTTTAAAAAACAACAACAACTTGATTTTGCGGCCATTTTTGGCGGTGCCTACTCTATGACAATACACTTTAACTTCGATACAATTTTTAATTAATTATGTTTTTCCAAATATTGAGTTTTCATTCGACAGTTTTTATGCTTTCTGTTACCTTTCCAAACACCAAGAAAACAATAGCCTATTTCCAGAAATGCATTTTAATAGATTCAATTTAGGAAATACATTTTTCTTTTTTAATTAACTGTTAAACTTTTCGTTTAGTCAACCCTTACTTTCACATTGCTTTATTCTTGATTTCAATAATTACACAATGTATACTATATATATGTAATACTCCGCTAAGGCAATGTCTTTTTCGTAAATGTGTCATCAATCTTCCCTCTTTTGTTTTTCATATGGGATGACCCAATTGGCGAGTATTCAATGCGTAAGTGATATTTCAAAATTTACTTGATGTAGCTGTTATGTTTTATTTGAAACTATAAGCTTTGAGCTAAGCTCAACATGTACAATGTGCTCTCTAGACATATAGTACAATAATATAATGTGGTCTAGCAGACCACATTATATTATTGTACTATATTTCTCTTACCAGAAATATCTCAAAATACACTACAATAATTTTGGTGAAATTTCCGGAATTACATTAAACAGAACAATTAGACAGTTATGTTTCCGTTTCAAATAAAATAATAATTAATTAATAATCAGCGATCCGACTGCCCGTCCACAAAATACAAAACAAGACTCTTCAGAACAATTAAAAGTAATTTTTAATAATAAGAATAAATAAAATGTGTAAATTACGGATACGCAAGAAATACGCACACACTCTAAGACGAAGTTATAAGTGGTTAAATAATTTTATTACTATTTTTAATGAGGAGGGTCACTGCCTATCAAGGTTTGAAGTCATCCGAGGATAAATTTAATGAGTGTCGAGTAGATGGTGAGAGAACATATTTATAATCGTTAATAATGAAATTTGGATAAGGTTTAATTATTTAAGAGAACGGACAAAATGTACTTATTTAGATTAAGCTTGAGAAGAACCATGATATAGTCAGATGAGAAGCGATCTCATAGTATTGTGTTCAACAGACGGGAAGTTCTACAAAAAAGAACTTTGTTTACAGAATTTTCGTTTAGTTTAAGGCACAGATGGAAAGAAAAAATTTGACCGTCTTTGTAGCTAGATACGTATTTTCTTATGAATGTTTGGCAGTGCGGAACACGAGATTGAAGCCCAATTTAGCACCTGAGGAGATAAGTTAAGAAGTTTGTGTATATAGAAATTGGTATTAAATCCTTTAGAAGCATCATCAAGAATTTAAATACTTTGAATTAACAGATAAAAATTGCCTTAAAACACGTTAAGGATGCAAAAATATGCCTTCTTTTAGTAAAATTTTTTTGCATCCTTAACGTGTTCGGCAAACGGTTTCATCTGTTTTATTTAAAGTTTTTAGTGTGTGTAGTTTGTTTTTAACTAAGTTTAACTGAAAATCTCTACCTTCTACAATAATCGTAAATAGAAGTAAATATTTAGTATAATAAACTACTGGATATGTAAGTTTTGGGTCAATGGGTATTATTTAGCACCAGGTGTTTGACAAGTTCGTCATAAATTATCGTAAGGAAACACTAAACGGAATGCAGAATGTTGGTGCATTTAATTTTCAAGCTTCGAATTGTTTTTCTTGGGAGTTTACTTCAAATCGACAAAATGCACGTCGCAAAAACATGCTAATAAAAATACATGGTGAAATGATAAATTTGTCGCCCTACAAAAAACAACACTACAGTTTTATTTTAAAACATTTATTGACAAAAAATTAATTGCGGTAACTTGATTATGTAGTAGAGCTGATTTATATTTAATGTAGTCTCCTTCAACCTAAACTGGTTGCTTCGATACGAGTCCGGAACTGAAAGCATGCCTTTCCAGTAGCGCAAACAGGGGCTCGGGGAACACTCTGCGATCAGTCTTTGGTGTTGTGGGGGGACATGTTGGTGATGTTTCCGATGTTTGACCGAACGAATATTCCAGCGGGTTCAGATCATGAGGAGGAGGAAGGGCCAGTGAAAAAAGGGTACAAAGACGTAGGACTCCTTCTGAAGCCTGTGTCTCTTTGGACTTGTGAGTTGGCGCCGAGTCCTGTCACATGCAAGGTCTGCCAGCAATAACTGATTGCGCTAGGGAATCACCAGAGGCTTCAGCACATTCAGATACAATGTGGTGTTGACTTTCAAGCCGACTTCGAAGATGTAAGGTAGCATGATGTGCCCCCCATGACCCTGGCCGGAAACTGCGTTGTGCTGTGCTTTCAAGCGTTAAACCGTCCGGATTTGCATTTTGAGGATGCTGGCAATTATCCTGTTGTCATATAGATCAGTAGAGGGACGGAGTTGAAAACGGTTCACCTATATCTGGTTCATTGAACATTATATCATTGTCGTATATGATAGAAGGTCCCTACAGATGTTTGGATTGGTACACAACTGGCTAACTAGTAGATGGCTTGCAACAAGAAAAGAAACCCGGTTTTTATCAAACGGAAATAGACTCATGTCGTCTTTTCTTGGACGCAAATTTTATCGTTCCATCCTGTAGTTATACTATGCTGAATACAGATATAATCACATTGACACACTGTTTTCCATGCGAATACTTTAATATGTGAGTATTTGTGAACGACGATGGATGTAAGTAAACCCGGTTTTAGTGGCCGACCATCGCGATGACAAATTAACATATAAACTCAATAGACAGTTACAAGCAGATCATTCTATAGAACAAACATTAGTAGGTCATTTCAACTTTTTCAGATTGTTTTAGTTTGAATCAAAATGGAAATAGTAAGAAGTTTTATATGTTACTGTTTGCTGCAGAGTGCATAAAGAAATTATGGTGAGCGTAACATGATATCGACATGCATCAGCAATTAATATTTTAGAAGTAATATTCGGTTTCTGTTTTGAATATTTATTTGAGATCCGAGACAAGCCACGGCTACCGAGAGAGTAGGCCGGTGAACATGACAGCGTGACGTCATTAACAGATCAACATGTAGGTAAAGGCGCTTAAAGTTTCTGGTGTTCATCCACGTGGCGATAACAAATATTTTTCATTGTCTTAGATTGTGGTTGTGGAAATTTCATGAAGGTAGTCCAAACGTGCATGCTTTTTATTCTCCTAAAGAGAAAAAACAATTCTCCATTTATATAATTATAGAATTGAACTTATTATAATTGCACATTGGGATAATTTTAATCTAACAAAATATAGCAGTAAGTGGACTTGTTTTTGAACTTTTATTTCAATAGAATGAAGTCGAATATTTCATTTTATTTATTTTTTTATGCTGCAAAAAAAAAAAAAACGATTTTTATATGAGAATATTTTCCAGTCCGTTCTATTAATAATAAATAAAACTTGTCATGGAGTATTTCAAAAGATTTGAAAGTTAGACACATTTTTCACGACAGATTTTGTAAATAAAACTTTTTTTATATTTTAGCACCGGGCGTAATTTATTTCTTTGAAATATATTTTGAAATTAAAAGTTTTTGTTTGTTTGTTTTATAATAGTTCATCTGTGAATAATTTACATGACTGAAATGGGAAATGAAACAGGAAATTCTCCATTCTCTTCGAGACATACGAACACAAACTCATCTTAAAATGCATTAACTAATCACTTTTAATTAATGTTTTTATATGAACTAAAAATAAAGAATAAATTAAATTTTAGTTAATATAGTTTCTTGTGTTTATCTTATAAATAAATTATAGTTTGGTATTTGTGCTGTGTACGTACCGTGCTGAAATAATAACGTTATTTAGAAAGCCATTCTTAGCGGGCTTTCTAACTATTCTGCACTTTTACCTATCTAATGAAAAAAAGATATCATAAAATTTAA
This sequence comes from Euprymna scolopes, assembly GCF_053919585.1. NCBI lineage: Eukaryota > Metazoa > Mollusca > Cephalopoda > Sepiida > Sepiolidae > Euprymna > Euprymna scolopes. Next base: position 59,011,203 of record NC_136489.1, on the reverse strand, counting down.
TTTAAGATTTTTGAAAATCCTATCTACAATATTGCACGGTACGTATACTGCACAAGCACTTTTACTATTATTATTATTATTATTATTATTATTTTATTATTATTATTATTATTATTATTATTATTATTATTATTATTATTATTACAACAATAATAAACAGGTGCTTCACAGGGAAATGAACCCTGCATAAACGGGTTTTAATTTAATTGTTGCTCTCTAAAAAGCGCATACGCAAAAGGTTTTCATCATAACATTTTGCAGAGATACTATTTGAGGCAAAAAAGGGCCAAAAGCATTATTTGAATATGTATGAAAAAATAAATGTAATAAAAAATAAAAATATTATCGTTGAAAATATAATATAATAATAAAAATAAATAAAATAAAATGAAAATAAAATAAAAACAAGCACGAAATAAAAGTATGAATCAAATTTAATTAAAGAAATATAAAAACAGTTCAAAAAATAGAATGCGTGCTCGATTGCAAAAAAAAAGTGTACGAGATATATACGAAGAAAGTGAAAGAATATCAGCCATTAAATTAAAACCCGTTTACGCAGGGTCTACGTTCCCCGTGAAGTGCTAAAAACACTGTAGATTACACTGTCAACTAGTTGTGAAGGGTCAGGGAGGATGGAAAGTCCGAGGTGGGAGAGTACTAATCAGATCTCCACTAGAAGTGTGCAGTTCAAATCTGGTACCTTGGGGAGGCATTTTGGCACCCAAACCCCAGGAAACACCAATGGCCGCTTCCAACGAGAAATCAATAGCAAACGGCTGTTGCGATAACGTGCAATCATCTGCACAAGTGCTCAAGAGGTGGAGAACATTGAAAAAAATTACATAGAAGCTAGAAGTAACGTTAAGAAAGAAATAGCGACAGCTAAGAGGGAATTTACTGAAACCACTAAAAAACGCATCGAAGCACAAAAACTAGAAACTCGTGACTTCTGGAAAATCTACAACAGTGTAGTAAATAATGGGCAATCAACAATTTCTCCACTAACCAACAATCACGAGGTTCTTTGCTCAGCAACCGAGAAGGCTAACATGCTTGCCAGTCGGTTTGCCTCAAACTCCACACTGGACCCTCTAAACCACCCCCTACCTCAATTTCCTATGCGGACAGACGCCACGCTTGACGATCTAATAATCACCCCTGCTCAGGGGCATGCTATCATAAAAAAACTTGACACTTCAAAAGCATGATCTTGTTCCGAAAGCCAAGAATTATTTGCGTTTTATGTTTCTTTAATTGTTTCTCCCTAAATTCATAATTCATGTTTATCAGTATTAGATTGGATATTGCTTTAAAATTATGTAATTTTACATAGATAATATTTATATTTGATATTGAATAAAGATTAATTTCATTATTAATTGAATTCGGTTCCTTTCTTTTCTTTTTTAACATATTTTAATGATCTTTTTTTTAATGCCGTCATATAGTATCGACAGTAACAGTTCGACAAATATTACCTACATTGCCTGCAGGCATTTTTCAGTTAACAGGCCTTTTATATCTCGGTGGCTGTGGCCAAAGTCAGTGTAATGTTTATGTTTCAAACAATATAAAAACTCGATAAGTTTCAAGGCTATCTCCTCAATGAAAATAATTTGTGACAAATAATACCAGAAATATTTTTGCAAAAAAGAACTATTGTCTTAATTGTATTGACTGTTGTACGTGGTATTCCTAAAGACGTAAGTGGATATTACGAAGTCAGTACATTTGACCAAACGTTTGAAAGTTGTTTGCGGCCCACGCGTTCTCTTTCAGACAAATGTGGTTTCAGTAAATAACAGAATATAGCTTCAACCAGTCATTTTCAGAGGTATTAAGTAAGGTTTAATACTAAAAGAATTATGTCAAACTATATTACTATTTTAGTGTTTTTAGTATCGGCTACTCACAAACTAGGCATTTAGAAAATAATAAAGGGTATTTTTCAAAGAATCAGCAAAAATATATGTTTTTTTAAAGCAGAAGTAATTGTGTTGTGCGGTAAGGGGAACATGCAGCTATCTGCAGGCAGATGTGAGAAACAGGCTCGTCGGGTGGAGCTCGATTACCGACGAGGGTAATCCATCATCGAAATAAACCTCATGTCGTCTATTCAGAAACGCTGTATGATGATGGCCGGCAAGACACGTAATACATTTTTCTTCTCTCACTTTTACCCCCCCCCCTTTCGTGTTATTAAAAAAAAAAAAAATTATCACTTCAAAAAAGAAAAAAAAGAAAACACATCCGTGCATGTTTGTATGGATATTTAACACGACTTATTCACAATTTATATGCGTTGATAAACTATTGGACAAAATTCAGCGATAATACACGGTACTCCTAGAATGATTCTTATTTCCTTTTTTCTTTCTTAAGTTTCTCATGTCTTTTCTGTTTACAAGTTTGTAAACAGAAAAGACATGGAAAATTAACCTTGATGGCATCGTTGTTTGGTTGTGTTTTTTTATGGAAAAAATAGTTTAAAATTCTTACAACCGGAAATACGGGTGACTGTAAATAAAGTATGTACAGACCAAAGTGTCAAACCTTTTCTCCAAAATTCAGAGTTCGCAAATTCTCAAAATTGAAAATGTAACAATTTTTCTTTGACAGCTTCCCGTATTTGAAAATATCGTGTTTATATACCATGGTTTCTCGTATTACTGTATATTCCACGCTTTTTACAAGTGGTGGTGTTGTTGCTGTTGCTGTTGCTGTTGCTGCTGCTGTTGTCGTTGTTGTTGTTGTTGTTGTTGCTGTTGCTGTTGTTGTTGTTGTTGTTGTTGTTGTTGTTGTTGTTGTTGTTGATGTTGCTGCTGCTGTTGTCGTTGTTGTTGTTGTTGTTGTTGTTGTTGTTGTTGTTGTTGTTGTTGTTGTTGTTGTTGTTGTTGTTGTTGAACATCATTGCTGATGAGATTTTTTGTTGGCATTCGTTTTCCCGATATCATTCTATTAAGATTTTGTTCTAGAGGGAATGGCCAAGTAAAGAATGCAAATGTCCTTAAGCGAAAGTGTTTCTGTGCAACGAAATGGGTTCGATTTTGGCACACTCAGGTTGTCAGTCCGCATCGTTAACCACTGTGCCACCGTCATTTCCCAGTGTTGTGGTTCGATATTGAAAGTTACCTTCGCAGGAAATGCCGTGTATGGAATCGTTAATCAAATTCACACTGATTTCTGCAATAAACGTTATAAAGTAAAGGACTAATTAATTCATTCTATACCTAACTTGTCCACGAATCCACGGAATAAATGATAAATGCAACAAACGAACATTAATTTAAGAAAATAAAAGTTCCACACATTTTAAAATTTGATAGTCCTATATATATATAAATATATATATACATATATATACATATATACACACACACACACACACACACACATATATATATATATATATATATATATATATATATATATACTATTCATGTTATGCAGATCTATAAAATATAAATATATATAAAATATAAAATTGCCAATATTCCTGACACACCCTTTACTTAGTACTGACCTCATATTCGCTCTAATTCTCTTCTTTTGTTTAAGAATTGTCTTAGGATTGTTCTGATCATAATGTTCGACAGTATTCAATGAATAATCATCTGTGGTAATAAGTTCCGTTGGATGTTTAACCCATTCAGTCTCAACATTCCTACTGATAAGACGGTTATCAAAGTATCCCCATGTAATTAAACGACAATAAAGCTCACACACACACACACACACATATATATATATATATATATACGTACACAAATATCGTGTTTATATACCATGGTTTCTCGTATTGCTGTATATTCCACGTTTTTACAAGTGTTGTTGTTGTTGCTGTTGCTGTTGTTGTTGTTGTTGTAGTTGTTGTTGTAGTTGTTGTTGTTGTTGAACATCATTGCTGATGAGATTTTTTGTTGGCATACTTTTTCCCGATATCATTCTATTAAGATTTTGTTCTAGAGGGAATGCCCAAGTAAAGAATGCAAATGTCCTTAAGTGAAAGTGTTTCTGTGCAATGAAATGGGTTCGATTTTGGCACACTCAGGTTGTCAGTCCGCATCGTTAACCACTGTGCCACCGTCATTTCCCAGTGTTGTGGTTCGATATTGAAAGTTACCTTCGCAGGAAATGCCGTGTATGGAATCGTTAATCAAATTCACACTGATTTCTGCAATAAACGCTATAAAGTAAAGGACTAATTAATTCATTCTATACCTAACTTCTCCACAAAATAAGTGATAAATGCGTATATACATATATATATATATATATATATATATATATATATATATATATATATATATACCATTCATATTATGCAGATCTACCTACGCCATATAAAATTGCCAATATTCCTGACATACCCTTTACTTAGTACTGACCTCATATTCGCTCTAATTCTCTTCTTTTGTTTAAGAATTGTCTGTGGTAATAAGTTCCGTTGGGTGTTCAACCAATTCAGTCTCAACATTCCTATTGGTGAGCGGTTATCAAAGTATCCCCATGTAATTAAACGACAATAAAACTACGACTGAGTGGCAGATATAACTGAGTCTTGGTGGACACGTAAATGATAGCGACAATATATCTGTATCAAATATGTTGAGATTACATTTAAATAATTATGAATTATATAAGCGATTGATTGAGTGTAATTTTTTTAAAGTCAACCTTGGCGAAACATATACATATTGTAAGGAAGGTTGTTAAGTCAAGCGGAAATTCAAAAGTAATTACTAACATGAACACTAGAAAAACTAATGTCTTTATACTTATATAAATAAAGGAAAATGTATTGCAAACAAAATATATCTGCGATTAATTGGATACATTTTTTACGTAATTGGATTATATGAGTGTCTTTGTAAATGTAATGCTTCTTATTTTAATTAAAGACTAAATTATTGATGAGCTACTAAGAGGGCAGTAGTTCTATTAAAGCAAGCGACTTTTTGTGCTCCAGAGCTTATTTTCCTATATGCATTCTCAATGCACTTTTGCTAGCGACGAACAATACCTAAAACGTAAAAGTCCTGAACGCGCTTTGCTACTCATATTTTTGTTGCTACTCTGAAATCGACGAACCCTTCTCCTAACTATGCTAGTATCAACAGCATCGTCTTCGTAAACGTTTAGAAGGCATGCTGATAGGTTCAATTTTATCTGCATGGAAGAATACAATGAATTATCTCTGCTGCTGACGCAGGTCTATGACAAAGGTTGTTTCATCGAAACTCACACCGGCAATATCTGAAAAAGATAAATTAAAATTTCAAGTCTTAATGCATGAGTTCAGTAATAATAAGAATGCACTTTTCAATCCCTTCTGAACCATTCGTGCGGATTAAACAAATAGGAGGCATTACTTTCCAAATGTCCGTTGTATTCTCAATGTTAATAACAGACTTCGTAAGTTTTATACACAAATGAATCCACTCTGCAGATCTATTCACGAAATATCTTCTATCCTCTGGCCTATCGGAACTTCATTTAAGAGACGTAAACATCATTTAAAGAGATACTTGAGTGATCTCTAAAGACACTTGTGATTTAAAAGCCCTCGTCTATTCAAACAATGCTCAGCTAAAAGTTAAGGGTTTCGACGTTTACTCAATTGAATTTCATACTTATATCATTGAAGGTAATACGTCTTGTGTATGCTACTTACAACTTAACACCAGGTATTTAAAAATAACAACTAAATCTGTACATCGATATGTCATCTACAATGTATATATTCACGTACCCTGAATTTAATGGCTTATATATAATCGATTTCAAACAGATAAAATAAAATGTTATGAATTTATTTATGCAATTATATTATGTATAACAAATTGAAAGTGTTAAGTGAAGCTTTTCTAGGGGTATGAAAAACATCGGGTGCTAAAAATAATATTGCCTTTATATAAAATAGACGTTGCAAATTAGGTACATTTTAAAAGATCTCCAGCAGACATTAGTATACATTTGAAAAGATGTGATATGTTGGGTCACCAAGTGACCGTAGCTTTACTAATTTTTATCAGGGAAACTATAAGTTTGCAAAACCAGTCAAATATTTTTTTTTTTAAAAGATAAATAAAAAGTTAGCTTTTCTGCTCGCTCAAATGATGATTATTCATTTAAAGTTAATGCGAAAAGTATAAAATTTTATATTTTCGCTTTCATTAATTTTATTCTTGACATGAAGGAAAACAAACAGTATTTTGAAAAATATTTGTTTTTTAAAATAAATTTACAATCGTGTCTTCGGTCTTCCTCAGTGTAACGAAACGGATGTGCATATACGGGGATGAAGGTGGTAGGAGTGTAAAGTTCAAATATATAATACACACACACACACACACACACATATATATATATATATACGTACACACATATATACAATACATATGTACATATGAAATCAAATGGAATAGTAAATAAATAAGACAACGAAACGCAGATTTCATTTCATATACGGATCAAAAATTTATTAATAAGTAACAATTAAAATTGAAGTGTTTAAAAGATATCTCCCTATCGTTGGATATTTTCATAGGTATCTTGTGTTAGTAAAATATATAGGAAAATGTATGATAGAAACAAAACTTAAACTTAGCTTTATATATATATATATATATATATGTGTGTGTGTGTGTGTGTGTGTGTATGAGCGCCTGTGTGTGTGCATATACATCTATATATATATACATATATATATATATATATGCATATATATACATATATATGTACATATATATCTATATAAATGAACTATTGGTATGTTCGTTTTCGATAAACGAAAAAACTCACTGGGCATATTGCTTCGACATTTTGGTATAGTATTTTTACGGTATCCATGATTGTTTTTATACAGATATTTCTTTTTAATCATAAAATGATACTAAATTTTAATTGAATAAATTATGTGGTCTTCTTTGTAAGGATGTGGCCATTTTTTTTTTATTTCGGGAAATATCGTCATCACCGCGCGCCATCACGCGACATCACTAAAAGAAACGTTTTGGTCTCGCTACGTCCTACTAATAGATATTGTTTATTAGTAGTCTCTGATCTCGCTTCATGTACGCAGAATGTGTTTACAATATGGGTAAATTTAGACATTTGAATTTTAATTTAAATTAACCACATATGGTCGCTGTCCTGTGAAATATTAATCGAAAATGAATATTAGCAGCATTTTTACAATTGTGGATCATTTTTTCACTATTCAGGAAATTAAAGATTCAATGAGACTTTTATTTCAGTCACCAAAATTATTTAGAGTGAAATGAATTTAGGAATTTATATCCCAACCTAAATATTATTTTTGCTTGAAAAATCACATTAATATGCTAATTTAGGTAAGTTAATATGCATAGTCAGATAAAACATGTGGACAATGACCTGTTTTACTGTTGCTTTGAAAATGAAACGGAAATTTAAATTTAGTTCCGTTTCATATTCTGTACATGTTTACATTACATCCAATTCATTGTTTACATTCGACATGTCAACTTTTATAGGTTTTCGAGTATCCTGACAAGATTAGGGGTGTGTATTGCGAAATCCGTTCTTAACATTGGCAGGTATGAGAGTGTCTATTCCGAAAGCCGTTCTTAATATGGGGGGAGGTGTTTATTCGTTGTAAACGTACACGAAAACCTATAAAAGTAAACATCAGTTTAGACGGTGTGTTGGACTTTTGTAAAAAAAAAAAACATACAAAAAACATATACCAAATTGACTTTTCCTTTAAATTTAACTTATTTCGTTTTTCTTAATAAAATTTTATTTTTATAAATAAGATAAATCTTTCATTTATATATATATATATATATATATATATATATATATATATATATATATATATATATATATAAAGTACGATTTTTTAATGTTATTGTTTCGATTATATTCGTTTTGGGGGGTACAATTAAAAAATAGGTCAATATAGAACGAAATTTAAAATTCCGTTCCATTTTATAACAACCATAAAACAGATCACACTCCGCAAGTTTCAAATCAATAATAACCTGCTTAAAATATTGAAAAAAAAGGCGGACGTTGGCGAGATTTTCACTTTTAAAAACACTTTTCTGTTTATATCATCGATTGCATATTTAAGTTTGAAACTATAAAAAATTGAAAAACCTTTTTTATAACTTCATGTGGGTGTACACTTTTCAATTATAACGTTGTACTTTTGTTTAACTCGAAATTTATTGACCACTGAACCTCCACGTGAAAAATTATAAAAACGTTTTTTCAATGTGTTTATATTCGGTAACTTAAGTCTGTAATCATGATATTTACAGGAAAAAGTGAAAAAAGTGAAAATTGGGGAATATAGATGGGTGCACTCTTGCCAACGCCCCCCTCCAAAAAAAAAACAAAGTAACAAAAACGAAAAGAACCCCTCCCAAACATACAAACAATAATTTGATTTCGTGTTTTCCTTCAGTGTTTCCATTTACTGATAATCAGTTTACTAGGACTTTGTATTAGAAACTGAGCACCCTTTAAAAATCTTCAATTATTGAATTTTTGGCATTTGATTAAATTTGTTAGTTTTCAATCGCTGATAATCCATTAAAAAAATTGAAAAACAAAGACGAAATGGTAGTCTTGCAAAATTTGACCCGAATTCTCAGGATCAATTATGGTTAGATCTCGACCGGTAATCACCGGATTAAGCCGAGCGTTTTTCGAATGTTGAAACACTAAATCGACATTATTTTTTGTTTTTATATGACTAATTGATGGTGGGGGTATTTTTCTGTTTATTTTCTTAACATCTGTTGACAAAAAATTATTTGTACATTCTCTTGAAAAAAAAACTTTTGTGTATTTTCACCTAAAATTCATGGTTTCCATAATAAGCATTCATATCATTCTTATAATAAGCATTCATATCATTCTTATAATAAGCATTCATATCATTCTCATAATAAGCATTCATATTATTCTCATAATAAGCATTCATATCATTCTCATAATAAGCATTCATATCATTCTTATAACAAAAAATATTGTTTTCAAAGAAAAATGTTTACTGACAATTTTCTTTATAAAGAAAACACAAAAAATGTAAGTTTTCTTGAAATAAAATTTCGCCTAACAATTTAAAAAATCATCTTCTTGAAAAAAAAATCAACTTTTGTTGATAACAAACGGCAAAAAAATTATCAAAAGCAAATAAACAATACAAAATGCGACTTTTCTTGAGGACAATAATCTTATATATATATATATATATATATATATATATATATATATATATATATATATATACTAACATTTTAGCCCGGCGTTGCTCGGGTGTTTTTATGTGTATGTTGAGCAAAAAAAAAAAAGTGGTAGTAGAAAGGTAGGCTCGAACCTGTACCGCAAAGGAGGGAAAGAACGGGGTAAAACCTAATGTTTATGCTGTTACGACCACCGCCAAACCGGAAGCGACATTTTTTTAAAATTAAGGCTAGATAATCTAAAGGAGAGGATAACTTTAAAAATATCGGCGAAAAAAGTGACCCCCCCATCCCTGTAGTAAAGTGCCTAGTTGAAGGGAAATATATTAATGTTTTTAGCCAATTTTTCGATATTTGTCGTATGCAAGATCGAACTTTAAAACGATACTGATCTTGGTAAAATCCGTCGCCTCTATTGAAAGTTTAAGGCAGACATGCAAACAGGCATGCATACATACAATTATATATATTGGTAACTAAAAGTTTTCGACCCAAACTGATGAAAAAGCTTGCCCTATCTTTGAATACCCTTTATGTAAAATTTCAAATATTTAGACCAGAAATTGTCTGAGTAATTTGGAAGAGACCGCAGAGGTCAATTTTTTAAAAACTTTTACCCCTATTATGACCCCTATATGACCCCTATTATGACCCCTTAAAATGTATTGTTTTGGGTTCCAATCAAGTTATTAAGTTAGATCCATATTCAAGGAACCTATATCTAAAATTTCAAGTGCGCAGACCCAAAATTGTCGGAGGAGTTTGGTAGAGTTCTCAAAGGGTAAATCGTTGAACTTTGACCCCTTAATCGCTAAATCTCTGGCCAAAAACCGATCACGTCGATTTTCCTAAATCTCAGCACCATGTATATCAAATTTCGAGTCTGTAAGCTAAAAATTGGCAGAGTTATTGCGTAGGTAAATGTACACAGACTCACACACTGAGACACTTTCACTTTTATAGACATAAAAATAATAGATTGATAGATTTGTTTAACAAAAATATATACGCATACATAAATATATATGGAAACAATTCTGTGTTTACTATAAACTTTTTTCGCAAAGATTATGCAAGTATAAATCATGTAGAATGCATGCATATAATTACATTTAATAGTTAACTAAAGATGATTATCCCATTAAAAAACCGAAGCAACTAATAGGGAATTAATTAAAATTAATGTTTAAAAGAATATGTACATTAGCCAGATCGTTTGCTAGTGAATTCAATTCCACAACCAATGTATAAGAAAATTGTATTTTCTTTTTAAATAAATAGAAAAGAGGGTTTTTAATATGAATATCAATACACACAAAAGAAAAACAGATTTATAGGAGTATAGATAGATATATTCAGTAGGTGTTTTGTTATTTTTTATTTATTGTATTTCTATTTTTTCCGGTTTGTTTGTTTTTAAATTCTTCTTCGTCTGTTACTTTGCTCGCCTTCTCTGTTGACTGCCGGTCGAGCCCGAATCATAATTTACGAAAGATCCCGAGGATCCGGGTCAAATTATGCAAGAGTACCAGAAAATACATACGGGATGTTCATTGTACAGGTCTGTCGATAAAAAGGTTGCTTCTTCATTATTGCACTGAAATCGGCCAGCCGAAAAGTTTATATTTAATTTAAAATAACATGATAACTCCTGACATGTTTTGTCAATTACAACAATAAGTAATGTTACCTACCTAATTACCATGTTGAAATTATTTCGCTCTTCAATGATCACACAAAAAACTGATTTCGGCTATGTTTGTTTGGTAACGTGGCATGTGTGACGTAAACCCAAGGGAAATAGCTGATATTTCTAATTTCTTCTTTTATTTAATCATTAAATTCTCCTTTATCGGTTTTCGTAAGTTTGGGCTATTCTCATTATTGTCGCATGGAAACTCAGTAGATACTATTGGTTTCATTTGAAAATCAATATTTATATTTCCGAATTAACAGTAATAAACAAGAAGCACCAAAATGTTTACGAATATTCTCAATAATTATATTTGAAAGCAATGTAATATATTTTCTTTGGATAATAACAAAAAAACAACAACTTACGAAACTATTTTTTAAAAACTTATCTTACTTTCTTTTCTTCTTTCTTTTCTTTTTTCTTTCTGAACTATCATGTATCTCCAACTTACTTTGTTGGTTCATTCTTTAAACAGTTTTCCATCGGTTTATATTTGATAAAACTCTATACTTACATACAAAAAGAAAAGCGGCTAAAGTGTTTACTTTTCGAGTTTTTTCCCAGTGCGTGTTCAAATACATGTCTATAGTAAAATTAAATCCTCATATTTTCCCCTCTATCTACCTCAGAAAGAACAGGCGGTGGACGTTCATTTTATGATTTAAATGGATATACCATTTTGATTTAAGATATTACTTTACAAATCGCTTGGCGTTTGCAATAACGATTAACAAGGCTCAGGGACATTTTTCTACATTTATGTGACTTGCATGATTGCTTATCTACATGTGCAAGTATATGTTGCGTGTTCTACAGAAATTCTAGTGATTCATGTTTACTTTCATTTACAATATGAGCTAACAAAAGTAGTGCATTAATTTCTTTAACGAATTCAATATACGGCAAATGAAACGTACAGGCTATTCGCAACAAACAGTGCCAGGTAAAAAATTCTCAGTATACTTAATTATGTTTAGCATAAAATAATATATAAAATTGTTTTTATTGTTTTTAATATTATAAAATATTAACTTAATGAAATATTTATTGATTCCTTTATTTTATTTAGAAAAATAGGATAACATTTATCTGACACCATTTGATACGGACTTCGAGTCGCCTGTTCTTCTGATTAATTGACTATGTCTAGGAATACAAGAAAATATCAATTAGCATACGATAATTAGTTCTTTGTAATAACCCATACAAACATATCAAGAATGAAATAGTGTTATGATTAACCGAGTTGGTCGTTACCGGACAGATTGTCAGAAAACTTATAAATATGGTCACATTTTGTATAATATCCATACCCTTTCGACACAGTCATATTATACTACAATCATCAACATAAGCGCGCATGCGCAAATCACGCATCTCAACGTGGTGTTTACGAGAGTATGAATTTAATATCTTTAATTATGACAATATGGCGGTAGGGGAAGAGCTGTGCAAATAGGCTGATACCCCCGAACAGAATGAACATTAAATCAGTTCTTTATTTGCTTCTGCTTTGATAGTTGAATATACTTTAACAGATGTTCCTCGCACAAAAAGACCGTGGGCTGATCACGTGGTAAGCCTTCGCCGATTGTCCCCCGGGCGTCTAATTGTATTCCCATACCGGCCCAGATTCCACACCTCCATTTTTTTTCTGTCTTCTTCGTCATCGTCGTCCTAATGATCAATCATCAACATACCAGAAATAGCCATCTTACACGGTTTTCCTCTTTGCGGTGAGATAAGGCGGAAATAGATGTTACGAATTAGATTCTTCATTCATATATTCATAACGCGTTCGCAGCCGCAGTGGTCACCACAACTGGACCCCATTTACGCCCACCTGACCGCTAAGTTCACAGTCTTTTGTTACAATTTTACAGCAGTGTGAGTAGCTTTTGACTGCCAACATGATCATTCAAGCGACGGCGTGGTGCATTGTGGTAAAATGGCGATATGATCGTAGGAGAAAGGGAAATAAGAAGGCTTATAGTGAAATAAAGCAAAGAAGGAATGAATCACGTGAACATGTAAAAAAGAAGATGAGAAAGCTAATAAGAAAGTCTATTAAGAGAAGGAGATAGATTAAGGGAATGATGAGAGAGGGTAATAAGAGGGCTATGATGGAATACAGAAAATAAAAAGCAAAGAAGGAAATAGTCAAACTAAGATATAAAGAAATGTAGGGAATAGGAAGAGCACAATATAAATAAAATAGACAGATAAGAGAATAGGGGAGATAGAAAGAGTAATAGACAATGGCGAGATGGATTTGAATTGTTATCGAAAGAGATGGAAGGCATAATAAAGTTATGCTTGACGAAAGAAGAATAAGGGAAAAGTTTTTTTTAAAGTAGATTATTAAAAGTAAGATAAGAAAAGAGAATATTGAGATGAGATATGGTCGAAGGTGAACGGCGGAAAAAAATGGTCATTGTGAAATAAATAAAGAAGAAAGAAGCAATCGTTCGAAAAAAAGAAAAGATAGGAACTGAGAGATAAGAAGTGAACAAGGAAAGTAAGAAAGTTATTAAGAGAGAAGGAGAGAGAGTAACAGGGGTGATAGGGGGGAATAAAGGTATTGTAAAATAAAGAAGGAGAATGGGAGAGGGAAACAGGCGAATATAGGAGAAAAAGGTGAGAGAGAAAAAAATAATAACCAAGACTGTAAAGGAAAAAAGAGAAAGTAAGAGAAAGGGAACCTAGTCAAAGGAGCAGGAGAGTAAGGGCTATAGGAGAATAAAGAAAGAGAGAAGGAAAGCTGAAAATAGGAAGAAAAAGAAAGGAGCAAAGAGAGAGGAGAAAGGAAATAACAAAGATAATGCCTTCAAAATATAGAAGTTATGATTTGTTCACTTTCCCGCAACTCTTTCTCACAGAAGGGACATTGCGAGTCTGTCTCAGCTTTGTAGTTATTTCCTAGCAAGTGCTCGTCTGACCCTCAATCTATGGTTTCCACCTTGCCAAACATTTATAAAAAACACTCGTCCAGGTATAATGACTATTAACGATTTCTTACACTATCTATCTGCGCTTAAATATAAACGTCGTTTACAGAAACAAAGCTTCTTTCCAAGAGCTACCCGCTTGTGGAACTGTTCCACTGGACTGCATTTCAGCTGATTACTATGTGACCGTCTTCAAATTCAATGTAAACACGTCCTTGTTAAGCCGTCCCCCTAAATACCCTATTAACAGCACGAAATATTACTACGTTGTTGTCCCGGTGATCACAATACGCCCATAAACTCTTATCCTCGAATGGCATCGATCTTGATAAGTGGTTAGGCCCTTGTAAAACAAAACTATTCAGAGGAAGAGAAAGCAAGGGAGAAATGTAAACCTGCTAGAGAAAAGGAAGGGATTACGTTTAATTTTTTATAAGACGTAAAGGATTTCATGTAAAGGAATAAGAGTTAACAAGGAACACGTATAAATGGAATGAAGTAAACAATGACAACAAATAGGACAATACAGAAGAAATAATAAAATGATTCTTGCGAGTAAAAAGCTTGAACGCGACACAAGTTCACAAGAACGACAGGCGAAAAGAAGCGAGCATAGAAATGAATAATCTATATATCTATAAAAGTGAACGCGTCTGCCTGTGTGTCTGTGTGCGTGTGTACATTTCCCTACGCAATAACTATGTCAATTTTTAGTCTACAGACTCGACATTTGATATACAGGGTACTGAAATATGGAAAAATCTATGTGATCGGTTTTCGGCCAGATATTTGGCTGTTAAGGGGTCTAAGTTCAACAATTTGACCTTTGAGAACTCTACCAAACTCCTCCGACAATTTTTGGTCTAAACACTTGAAATGTTAGATATAGGTTCCGTGGACATGGATCTAACTTAATAACTTGATTTGAGCCCAGAACAATAAATGTTAAGGGGGTCATAATAGGGTCAAAGTTAAAAAAAAAGAATTGACCGTTTTTTTTTTGTTTTTTGGGGTTTTTTTTGTTGCTCAGTATACACCTCCAAACAACCGGGCAACGCTGGGCACCCACGCTAGTGATAAATAAAACAAAGTAAGAAAGGGAATGAAGTTAATAAACGAAAAAGACAGACAGAAATAAGTCATAGCTCAGAAGAAAGAAACAAAAGAAAATTATAGTAATCATGGTCATCATCATCATATTCATCGTCAATATCATCATCATCATGATTACCCTCAGCAGCAGCAGCAACAACACCAACACCAACAACAGCATCAGCATTGCGTTTTTAGCATATGAAGTTTATTGACATGAACAAATACCAGTAACAGATGCAGAAAACGATTGGAAAATGCTGTTATCTCATGATGATTTAAAAAGTGAATTATCGTTTCCCAAACAGGCCTATGATGTTGTCTTGCAAAGCAGCAGTATTCTGAAACTGAAACTTATATAATCCATTAAAATATATATTTGAGATAATGCTGTTTTATTGAATTAAATTTTATTTTATTTTATTGGATTACTAGCTGAAGTACCCGGCCTTGCCATGGTGTATTTGAATATTCCATCCTCATACATAATTATCTTATTGATTGAATAATAATAATAATAATAATAATAATAATAATGATGATGATGATGATGATGATGATGATGATGATGATGATGATGATGATGATGATGATGATGATAAAAAAAAAATCAAACCAGACTGTAGATTTTTGTCGTACCAGGATAACAGGAGACCACAGAGTGAAGATTAAGGTGAAGTTAAGCAAATACACGAAACTAACCAGAGATCTCAAAGGAATATATATGATGAAGAAAGTGAAGATCACACCACTAGGAACAATACCGAAAAATTTGAAAAAAGAATAGGAGACATTAGAATCAGAGGGATGGTTGAGAAAAAACCCCAAAATATAACAATATTGAAAACAGACACAAGCCGGACAAACAGAAACTGCTAGAGATCTAAAACACAAAGAAATATCATATTGAATCATGAACACTGAAACTGTGAAAAATAAAGGTTTGCTACCCCCAAGCGATCCTATCCTTTTTTTTTCTGTGTGTGTGTTTGTGTTACAATAAACTGATGGCACACCAAATATGGATGAGTGCAACGTAGACTGGGGCCTTGGGGAGGCTTATGGTCGGTGTCAATAAGAAATCAATGGTAAGCAGTTGTTGCGATAACGCAAATTCATCTTCAAAGCTTATTAAAATAGGTGGAGAGTACTAGAAATCTGCAGAGACTGTAGTCACTCAGATTCCAGGGAACACCACAAGTTGTTCTCAAAGAAAACGGTTTGATGATGGCTTGTATACCTATTCCTAGTGAGTAAATAATAATAATAATAAGAAGAAGAAGAAGAAGAAGAAGAAAAAGAAGAGGACCAAAAAGATTATTATTATTATTATTATTATTATTATTATTATTATTATTATTATTATTATTAATAATAATAATAATAAGAAGAAGAAGAAGGAGAAGAAGAAGAAGAAGAAGAAGAAGAAGAAGAAGAATATACAATTCAGCGACTTATCGACCAAGTTATGCATACTAGCAAGTGTATGTGTGTGTTGCGATGTTATTATCACTGGGTATGCGAAATCCCACCGGATGCCAGATATTTACCCGCTATCTCATACATTATAAGCGAGAGATATTTTCTTTAAAATTCTACCTGTCCTTGATATTCTTTTATCTCACATGTACATTTGCCATGTACTTTTTTGATTTTTCTTCATGAATCCAGTTGCTTATAGATATGTCATAGATATTGCAGCTCTAATAAGAATCAATATTAAGCGCGCGCGCACACACACACACACACACACACACACACACACACATATATATATATATATATATATATATATATATATATATATATATATATATATATATATACTAGCATTTCAGTCCAACGTTGTCCGAGTGTTCGGAGGTGTATGTTAAGAAAAAAAAAAGCGATTAATTTTTTTAATTTTGACCTCTATTATGACCCCTTAACATTTATTGTTTTGGACTCAAATCAAGTTATTAAGTTAGAGCCATGCCCAAGAACCTATATCTACAATTTCAAGTGTTTAAACCCAAAATTGTCGGAGTTTCGTACAGTTCTCAATGGTCAAATCGTTTAATTTGACGCCTTAACAGCCAAATTTCTGTCCGAAAACCGATCACAAAGATTTCCTCAAATCTCAGTACCTTGTATATCAACTTTCGAGTCTGTAGACTTAAAATTGACAGGAGTTCTTTCGTAGGGAAATGTACACAGACACACACAGACACGTTCTTTAATTATATCTAAATATTTAGCTATAGAAGTTTTATTTGTCCCGTTTACCGTAAAAAACACATGGTAAACATGGAGATATTTTACGCATGAATAAAAAGACACTTGTGGTAATGGAATACAGATTTTAACTTTACTGGTAGGAGGAAATGAATAAATATCCATTATTTTCTTAATTGCTTTAAACAAAATCAAATAAAATATAATTAAAAGAATTGTTTTTAGCATCGCAAAATAGGCACAGATTTTCCGATTCTGATAGCGTTCTGATTTTTTCCGATTCCTGATTCCGATTAATCGTCCCAATAATAATAATAATAATCTAATAATAATAATAATAATAATAATAATAATAATAATAATAATAATAATATATGTATATATATGCATATATATATGCATATATATGTATGTATATGCATATATATATATGCATATATATATATATATGTATATATTAATAATTTTCTATCTTTTCGCCGTTATTTCTTCTTTTTCTTGTTCATTACTTTTTTTTTTTTCTTTCATGTCTTTTTAATAATTTACGTAATTTGCTTTTTCATATTGCTTCTCTCTTTATTCGTGCTCTATTGATGTAACTCGCGTTTTGTGATGTAGTCGAAAATGCACGAAGAAAAGCAAGCATGCAAATATAGTTTTCTTTTTATCAAATCTGGAACACCACGACATAAACAATCTGTATCAGAAACATACCAAACATTTTATATATGGCTGCCTTATAAATGTAACGGAATTACCTTTAAAATCACCAAAGTACCTTCTATTTAAAAAAAGAATAGAATAATTGACTAGCCATAAGTATTTTACTTGATTAAGTCCTCAGAAAGCAATGGATCCGTTTGATTTGTTCAAGAGCTGCATAGATATTCGATCGTTCAACTAATATTTTGTCTCGCAAAGTTTGAGTTTGTAAAGTTGTGGAAAATATTATTTACTTTCATCCCAATTGACAACTTTAGTATTTTTTCTTTGTTCATAATCTGGCATTATTCCATGATAAAAGTTCATCCGGTTTGATGGTTTATCCAGTTGAGTTTTCTTTTTGTTTACTTAAAGTAACACCCCTAGTAGTAGGTGCACCAATCCTTGTATGAACCAATGCCGAGGGGGTTATGCAGATTTCAATCCTGTGTCATGTTAAATATTTCTATTTGTATGTAAAGAGGAGAACATTTAATATCGGATGTCCTGACAATCCCTGAATAGAAGACCGAATACATTCTTTGATAGTGCGTAGTGTGTATTCAGACTCTTTTCCTTTTCTTTTAATTTTCTTATTTTGTTCTGCCTGTAGACGGGTCACCCTACTGGATACACAACAGGAACTCGGTATTTCGCACATTCTAAGGGAATACGGCACAATCACGTTGACACACTGGTTCTCGCCAGTCAATTCAAGTTAAGCAACGTTGAGCCTGGCCAGTGTCAGATGGGTGACCATTTGGAAAGGTGAAATGCTGTACGTAGCGCGAAGTAAATACCAGGTTGAGAAACTGGTGCGGTCTATCCTTCTTTCGAGGGTAGATGGGACTCATTTAAGACGTGATAGGCACCCCATCTAGTGATGGCGTCACGATAAACAATACCCTTAATAGCTCTGGCAAAGGATCAAGTATTCAGCTACCGACAAGATTTGAATTGCACTACAAACTCGTGTAGCCAGTTCAATCTCAGCTATGGCCGCGCTATACGAATGAAACAGAAAGACCTTTAAAGATTTGTAACCCATTGTTTGCATCTCTATTGCATTTGGTCACCGTACGTATTTGTCAGAGAATTGTTGAAATATTTCAATGAGCCATATTGCTTCAATAGTTACTAAAATAATTTTCCTTGTTATATTTCTGTTTTATCAATCATGTCGTACATAAGACCTTAGTATTTCTTTATCTTTTCGCTCCCATGTCTAATAATTCCCATAGTGTCATTGTGCGCACAGACGTCTATTAATATTGCTTTTTTTCTTTTCTTTTCTAATACCACTATGTCAAGTTTAATAACTCTGTTTTCTGGGTGCGGACATGTAATTTCCATATGTAAAGTCGCATTGCGATTGAAATGTTTGCTTTAAATTTAATTTTATAATCTTAATAGTTTATGCTTTATGTGACGCCTTTCATTTTTAAAATTCTTGGTATCACCTCAAGTAATGCTATTTATATGTCACATCATTTATAAGTCAAGATAAATGTGTGCACAGCTGTGGATTAACGGTTTTAAAATATTCGCGTGGCTTAGAAATATAACCCGAGTCTCTGTTTAACTGCCCCCCCACGAGATCAGTGTTAGACACAATTTGGTTTGTAATATTTGGAAAATCTATCAAAAGAGAACATTCTGTATTGTAACAAACGTTTTAAAATGGCTGCGTAATATCGATCCGTATGTATATTTGAATATAATTACGAAGGTTTAGTCGTTTTAATTGGCTATGTTTAGTAGCTTTTTCATAGAAAATAATGTTTTAATTCTTTTGCAAATAATAAACTGTAACTAAAAAAAAATATGAATGTCACTTCCCACCAGCACAGCATATGCACATGAATTTGTTTCAATTGAGTCAACTCGTTGTATTAAAACAAAAACCTGGATAATAAATGTTGATTAAAGATTAAACAACGGTAAGGAGAACAAACATTACATTATTGTTGCTTCACGTCTCAGTCCTCATCAAGACATTTTGTAAAGTCAGCATGTAGCTATAACTTTATATTATACTGCCTCAACCTTCAAAACCTGAAACAAATTTAATTTATTTAAAAATAAATGAGATAATTTCATTTCCTTAAATAAGTACAAATTCCAATTATTTTAAAAGTATTAGCTGATACCTTATCATTGCGACAGCATATTCTTTTCATTGTTTTGACTCTCGAGTGTGTATCCGTTGATATCTTATATGCTTTTATATAGAGTGATATGGTTTTACGTTGATTAACCGTGTCTAACCGTGTCGGATATATATTTGAGAGTCAAAACAATGGTAAGAATATTCTGTTGTCATAGCCCTACCTATCGTTAATATTGATTAAAAATTTAGAATTTAAAAATCAAATATAAACAACTTCATAAAAATAATAGAACATTAAAGTAATGAGCGTGCTATTATGCAGTTCTTTTTCATATTTGGTTTCGAAATGAGTGTTATGTGTATTATTTTAAAATTAAGTCTTTGATAAGACATCATTTTACGACTATATTTAAACAACAATGTCTTTTCGTATTGATGTATATTTATGATTGTTCTTGTTTTTATTATGTGTTATTTCATTTTAACCTCATAAAATGGAATGGCAATGGACAAAACTGATTATTTTCCGAACGTTTTATTTTTTCATATAATCGAACAAAAGTCTCAGTCTTTTATTGCGTGATTTTTTTTTCAAAATTTTTTGATCAATTTCCTGTTTCTTTGTTTCAGATCGTCGACACGTCGGTCGAATAGCCATCATTGTAATACAGTTTCCTATTCCAGTAGTTTCTGTCACAATATTGCAGTATTGGATTTTCTTGCTGCTGGTTGTTGCTTTCCTACGTGTAGCCTTCCTCTTTTTAGGACTAACATCAATAGGCATCTTATCTTTGCGATAATGATTTTTTCCTTGTTTTTAATTCTTTCTATCAAGCGCCCCCTCGCTTGTCTAGATGTTTAAAAAAAATATTGTCGCCCCGTAAAAAGGTATTGAAACTTATGATGTTCACGCGAATAATCCAATGCCAATCAATACAGCATATATATTAGAAAAAAATAATATTTTAAGAGAAGTTAGGGGAGTTGCATGGGTGAAAATTTGAGTTATGCGAAATGAAACAACAATGCTTTCTTGTGAAAATCTCCTGGTAAATTGATTAATTATTTTTACTACTACTACTACTACTACTGTTACTACTACTACTACTACTACTATTATTGTTGTTATTATTATTATTATTATTAATAAAGCGTATTTGGAGCTAAGAGATTCCTTCTGAAAACCATGTCTATAGAGGCGCTATGTAGATAGTAGAACAGCGAGATGTCTGTCCACATTACATACAAGTAATCACAGACAGTGAAAAAGAAGGCGGGAGATTCAAAAGGCATTTTTGTATCTATAAACATCTACATTTTTGCTGTTGTTGGATAAGTCATGGTATTTATGCCACGCGGATACAGGTGCTACGAGTTCGTCACAGTAAATTCGCTTAAAGTATTCATAAATCAGGTACAGGGACGCAAGCAATATTCTGGCCGGGATTGAAGCTTGGTTAATAGAGTTGCACTTATTAGATTGGACCCGTGTTAAATGCATAAATCCAGATGCAGCAACAATATCCCATGCATGAGCGAATGATGGTTTTCTTAAGAAGCATCATACTGACAGCCACAGGTAGTTTTCTAGAACGTTAGAGAGAGCCCACATTCTTTTGGGTTTAAGTTACGAAAAAATGTTTCGTGAAATCCTAACAGCCTCACATATACTTTAAAGCCAATTATAATTTGATATCCAGATCGCAAGTATGTTAGCCGGATCATATGTTTATAACTGTCATTATATCATTCCAATCACTATCACCCTATTCCTTTTTAATGAAAGCATCTAACATTTATTTATTTTACGTCATCTTATTTTCAAATGAAATATGCGTTTCATTGTTTTTAAATGTTTAATACGAAATAACGATGCTACTAAAATTACAATTTCAATTATATCTTTATTATAGCAAATTAATAATGGCGATATTCAAAACGATGAACGTTAAATTTTAGAATCGCCTTAAATATGATGCAAATTTACATTTAAAATTATTTATTCGGTGTTTTAACTTTTTCTTAAATCTGCGTCGATTTCTATTTAACATTTGTCCATTTTTTAATAGTTTTAAAAGAAAATTAAGTATTTACTTGAAAATTAAAATGTTGCTAAATTTTAATTCTCTGGTTGTAATTTTAAGTTGCTATTTCTTTATATAATTTAGCATTTTAAATTCATAGTTCTTATTTTGTAACCAAGACTCACGTCTTCGAGTCGATTGGCATTTTAATTTAAGTCGACGGTTTTTAAATCAGAATTTGAACTTTTTTCATTTAAAATACTGCGAATGTGATTTGAAGTTTAATTTAAGCTTAACCATTTTTAATTTGATGTTGCACATTTTTAATTATAACTTATACGATGATGATTTTCAGCTGACATCTCCTAGTTAGCTAGAATTTTCAAATTTACACTTCTTATTATTTCGAAAGGCTTATTAATAGACTAACCAGCTTTATGTTTTAATGGATAGCTTTTGGTTTTAAGTTTAACATTTTAAGTCGGATTGCAGTAGCTTAAATCTGATTAATTTTGTTTGTTTTTGGAAGTTCAAATTTTAAAGTTTTTAATTGAATTAATTTAGTTTAATGTTGCCATTATCCAATTTGAATTTAGACTTTTTAAATTTAAAGATAGATTTATTTTAAGTGACATTAATAAAAAAATTACCTTTTGTTTATTATGAAGGTGTAGATTTTGAATTCAGAGTCGAGCGATTTTAATATCTAGTTGAAGCTATTATTAAGTTGATTATTGTTCGTAAAATGTTGGCGTGATTTGCTATCCAGCAGAGTAATTACCAACTTTTGTTCAAGACTGTGCACTACGAGACTATTTCACATTCAGCTTTTACCGATACAGTTTATTTTCCTACGATATCATATAACAATTTTATTTCCTTATCATTTCATTTAAAACAGCCGAGAATGTCAGGTTTTTATTTGATAACAACATGTCGCACTTAAATCAATGATATTTTCACCTCGGCTTACCAAAAGCAACTTCTCAAATGTCCTTCATGTGTTGATGTATACTGCAAGGACGAGGCTTAAAGGTTGATTCGTCACTGATATTTTCAAGTCCCTGCACAAGCAAACGTGAATACGTCAAGGGGAATGTAGATCCCGGTGTCACCAGTATTGTGTCGACCTTAGACTCTGTAATTTGTTTGAAAGTTTCATTCTCTGCAATAACACATATGAAATATAGATGTTACATGTTTTACACAGAATTTTTTCCATAAACTAGCATTATCCGCTGACCGACGTTGCCCGGTGGAAACGTGCCCACCCTTCGAAAAGGATTAAAGTACGGTTGTAATTGTTGTTGTTGCTGCCCTACCCCCAACCCCCAACTCCAACCTCCTCATGTTACGAATGGCTTTCGGAATAGACTCCTCCTTTCCTCATGGTAAGAACAGCTATCGGAATGGATACTTACAACTTCTCTTGTCAAGAACTGATGTTGGTGTAATACGGATATTGAGTAACCCACAGCGGTAAAAAAGAGGGAAATAGTTGTGAGAGGAAAAAGAAAAAAAATATTAGACACAGTAGCCAGCCCGGGTGGAAAGAGGTGAAAAAAGTAGTAGGCAGGCAAGCTCGAATCTGTATTCGAAGGAGGAAAAGAAAGTGAAAAAAGTGCATCCATTTAGTCGTCGCGGCCACTGTTTGTGTGGAGGGGGTAGCAGCGAGCATAAAAATATAAAAAAATAATTGAAGCTGTTGTAACATTGAATAGTTACTTATCGGCCCCCCGTGACTTTTTTTTCCATGGTAGTCACCACTTATCAAGGCGCGGAGGCCACTCGGGGATAAGGGATATTGCGTGTACAGTAATGAATGGGATAATATCGAAGTAATCGTTAGCAATGGACATTTGATAAAGAGTCTTACTTAAGGGGGCACTTTATCAGGAACTTGTTTATGTTGGACTTGAAGACATCCAGATAGTAGTCAGGTGGGAAACAAGCAAATGGCAGAGAGTTCCACAGGCGTGCACTTCTAAGAAAGAAGCTTTGTTCATGGAATCTACGTTTTCATTTAGGCACATATAACGAGAGGGGAAATTATTGACGGTGGTTTCAGCTAGACGGGTGTTTTTCGTGAAAGATTGGCGAGGGAAAATCAGAGACTGGAGCTCATACGAGCACCTACCATGGAAATAACGATAAAACAAAGACAGGCTCGCAACGTCTCTTATGTGGGAGAGAGAGGTTGCAGGGAAGAGAAAAGGTCACCCCACTAAGCTACGAAGTCTATTTTGTGCTCTGTCAAGGCAGGATAGGCTGTTTTTAGTAGCTCCTGCCCAGATGTGGCAGCAGTACTACCAGAAACTCCTGCATGGACCAGAATCCATTCAGCAAATGGCAGTACAGCAGCCCTAGTACTTTGCACCTGCTGATAGGACAGCCTCCTTAGTGGTTAATCCAAGGTTCGGGCCCTTGACTATCAGGCAGTTAACGTCAGCCCAGATGAAACATTTATCTCCAGCACCCTTACAAGTGACATGGCCACAAGGATAGACATAGAAACATAAAATTTCCGACATCTCAGGCTACTATTCACGCAAATACTGCCGAACTGGAAAGCAGCTTTTTCTTAACCCTTTGTCAGAAAAACTACCTATTGGAACTGATGAATGTGGGACAAATAAGGAGATACGAGAGTTACTAGAGCTGCCGATAACACATCCATAGTGCATTATCTGCTATCCATTTGAAAATAATAGGTACGAGGGGCTTATTAATATCTACTTAATATAAGTCCGTTGCTCCATTTCCAATTTAGGACGATATTTGAAAATAGTTTCCCCTTCCATACTAATGCGTGGATTTGTAATGTGATACACAAGCGATTACGTATCGGATATGGATAATAATAATAATAATAATAATAATAATAATAATAATAATAATAATAATAATAATAATAATAATAATAAAAAGATTTTAACCTTTATTAGAAGTTGTCATTTATTCTTTGTTTATTGCTAGACAGAATTAACCTTGAATTGGTTTCGTTCACATCATTTAAACTCGTAAGCCGTACTATATATTAACGAGTTCTTAGCATTATATATGTAAAATCAGGGACAGAAGGAAGTGGGGGAGGGCTAGACCTAGCATGTTTTTGTTTTTGTTTGTTTCTTTACGTTTTGCAAAGTTTTGGAATGATGTGTTTCGTACAGATAAAATAATACATCAAAGAAATACATGAAATAATATTAATATTAATATTTATATTAATATTAATATTAATAAAAACATAGTTTTATACATACAGAGTTGTAATACAATATCTCTCTCTCTCTCTCTCTCTCTATATATATATATATATATATATATATATATATATATGTGTGTGTGTGTGTGTGTGTGTGTGTGTGCTTGTTTCTGACTATATTTTTACTTATTTGAATAGTACTCAACTATATAAGAGAAAACAAATTTCTTCTAGATAGCTAAATATTGCAGAACTAGAGTTATAAATATATTTTATATGTTCCTTTATTAGGAATGGAAACACATTTTATGGCTAAAAATACTTCGTCTCAAAGTTGTATTAAGAAGCAGAAATTTACTTAAGAACGAAAACCTGAAATCCTATCGTAATGAAATAAAACGAAACTTATTGTATTATTTATTGAGAATGTAGGACTGACTTCCTCATCTTGGTTGTTATAGTCACAACGTTTCGGCCGTTTTGCCCTCCGGATGGCAAAACGGCCAAAACGTTGTGAATATAACAACCTAGATGAGGAAGTCAGTCCTACATTCTCAATAAATGAAAACACCTCATCTCAAAAATACAGACAATTACTTCTTGTTTTACTCTAATTGTTTTAATCACTGCTTGGTATCAATAATTTCACTTTTCACCTCAACAAAAATTAAGTAGAAAAATAATGTGTATTAAAATAAATTAGATGTATGCAAAATAATGAAAAATATCAAGTCACCGTTTTGGTAAGTTCCGTTAAGAGAAGCCAACAAAAAACGTGAGAAGCAAGATCAGTTACTCTTCTACATACATTGAAAAGTTTAAATGCAATATTCGTTTTCAGCATAGCCGAAA
The DNA here is from genome assembly GCF_053919585.1 of Euprymna scolopes. Classification (NCBI taxonomy): domain Eukaryota; kingdom Metazoa; phylum Mollusca; class Cephalopoda; order Sepiida; family Sepiolidae; genus Euprymna; species Euprymna scolopes. Next base: position 58,985,118 of record NC_136489.1, on the reverse strand, counting down.
ACCGTTTAAAGTCGTCATATTAAAGAAAAATTTTACGATGGAAATCAAGTAAGATTTTACAACTATTTTTACCGGTTGATTGGTTTTATGTTGATCTACCACAATTACCAAAAATAAAAAGCCTATCAAAATTATCAACCGCCCCCAAAATTGTGGCCACAAATTAGGTGTTCATATTACGTTTAATCAATATAGAAGAGTGTTCCTCTACACGTTATAACTGTCAATATATCTTATCTTATAAACTATTTTTCCCAATAGTAGTAATTTCAAAGACTGTACCGTTAGAAAAGGGCTCCCCCATATTTTATAATTGTAAATTCCAAGAAACAAAGCTTTTTCGTTTTATTTTGATAACAAAAACAAACAAATAAAATATTTAAAAAGAAAGAAAATGCAACAGTTTCGTTTCATTTCGAAAAAAAAACTGCGAAAACTGTGGGGGAAATACGAAAATAGTATCCGTATTCATCGCAAGGCATACGATGACTTTAGAGAGGGAGGTAAGGAGAGGAAAATAGATAGATAGAGAGATAGATAGAGAGAGAGAAAAAGAGAGAGATAGAGATAGATAGATAGAGAGAGAGAGAAAGAGAGAGAGAGGGGATTATTTATATTGTGACGGGCTCAAATCGTTGTTTGAAAAAAAGAAACACAGTATCGGGCATTTATAATTATGGAAGTCTCCCAAGATTAAAATAAAATGTAAAGAAATGTGGATTATAGATTTTTTGTTGTTACGTAGTTTTTAACCTTTTTATTTCACTAAATACGAATAAAGTTTTCACGAGCGATTCACAGAAATATTTGTCTGTTTTCGTTCTTATTTCTTGAGGTGTAGGGGTTACCGTTTAACATTTCACATAAAATCTGTGTTTACATTTATTTGGGGTGCACAAACTGCATTAAAATCTATCGGTAATCGAAGGTAATAATTTATAGTTGTAAAAGTGTTCATTTGATACCGGAATCAGTTTCATTTTGGAATGTGAGAATTTCACGTCGCCATTCAGAAACCCCGGAACATGACTGGGGGACCTTATTGTATTTCTTTTGTGTCGAGAAATGGAATGTGAATACTATGTCTATGAGTTTACGGATCAGTTACGAAGGGTAAGGTAACATTATAAGTACTCTGTGTGTAAATTTATGCGGTGTAGAATGAGGATGTGGTGACGACTTAGCTATTGATGTATATTTAAAACGTTCACACTCATGTTCACAAACTTTTTCCCATCACTCTACTTTTCATTCAAACTATTATATTTTTTGCCTACATAAACTACGTAAATGTGTCGCTTGCTTTCATCAACCGCTAAGATTGAACTGACTGTCTCTGAGATTTTGGCTTCTTATTAACAAGTAGATTAAGTAGATTGTTTAAACTGTAGCTAATGTTTGGTTGTTGTTTAACTCAAATATTTTTCGTAATGTTTCCCTTTAGTAACTCTTACATAAAGTGATTAAATACATCTAAGGTTAAGAAAGAGAAGCTCTAAATCTAAAGAATACATTTCTAAAATGCTTCTCTAGGTTTCAGTAAACTGCTTAAGGGGATTTATTGAAATATACAACAAGAAAAAAGGCAAAACAGCGACGACAGGTGACAGGAATTTACATTCGTTTCTCACATTCATTTTTTTTTTATTCACTAAGATGAAGGCCCGCGTTTTATATTTCTGGTTTTACATTTTAATTTATAATTAATATGGATACATACAGAACTGTAATACAATCTCTCTCTCTCTCTCTCTCTCTCTCTCTCTCTCTCTCTCTCTCTCTCTCTCTCTGTATATATATATACATATAGATACATATATATGTGTGTGTACTTGTTTCTCCCTATATGTTTGCTTATTTGAATAGTACTAAAATATATAAGAAAAAAAATTCTTCAAGATAGCTAAATATTGCAGAACTAGAGTTATAAATATATTTTATATGTTCCTTTATTAGGAATGGAAACACATTTTGTGGTGTATTTCAAAAAAGTAATAAATACATAATTATCTACATGAACAATAAAACTTGTGGGTGTTCATGGTCACGTTGTACAATATATATATATATATATATATATATATATATATATATATATGGATTACTCATCTTCCACCAGATTATCCATTCATGTGTAATCACCTTTTTCTTCACTATATTCCATCTGCTTTACTTTTTTTGTTATCAAGTAAGATCTTTGACTTACTTGTTGTTCCATCAAATACATTTGCATGCAAAATCCGATTCCGCATTTTGCTAATTCCTACCTTCTAATGAGAAGGAAAGTATTTCTTCGAAACTCCGCGGATTAAGGACTATCCAGATTAAATATGTTTTTAACTCATTTCGAAGTGTTTTTTAACATGTTTTATTAACTGTTTGTTCGTATTATAAGCTCTATCTCCTATTTGGTTTTTATATCTGGCTGAGATAACTTTATAAATATTAATTCTTTAATATTTATAATATACTTTAATATTTATAATATACTTTAATTTTACCATCTTGGATCATTTTGGTAATTTAATTGTAATTTTTATTTTATATATATATATATATATATGTATATATATATATATATATATATATATGATAGTGTCTAGTGTCTCTCATTCCACAACGTTTAGAAAAGCATATCTGCATTTCATCTTATTGATTTCTAATGTTACTGTTTTTTTATACTTATGTACAGTCACTTTGCGTACATTTGTATCATGCAACGGCCATTAAAATATGAAATGAATAAATGCCATATTTTTATATTTATTTAAAATAAACTATAAAATATTTGCGTTCGTATGGCGCATGTGTTTTTATAGTTATGAAGATTTAATCTGTAGTTGTCATCGGAAATGTCGATATCACGACAAATCTAAAATCGTTGATAACCATGGTACTGCTGCTGATGGTGATAGAGATGTTAAATGTCGAGTTGGCGAAGTAAGCCAATGTAATCCGATACAAGACAACTTTGCGAACGACAACAGATCATTCTGCTCTGACCGATTCGTGAGGAAATGTCGCCGGATCAAATGTCAGACGTGCATTTTACCTTTCTAGGGCTTTTTTTCGTTGTTGTTTTCTTTCTTTTTTTAAATTTTTGCTTGTTGCAATGATCGACCGTAAGCTGGCTTCTAATCAAACCGACTGCTCCTTGCATACACAAATAATGACACACATGACCAGAGGAATCAACACTCCAACTGCCACCCCGAATATAAGTTGAAATGCTGGCTTTCCTCATCAGCAAGATTTTTCCTGACAGTTTTATGCTTTATAATTAGACATCGGGTGAATCAAAATCGAAATATGTTGTACAAGGGTACTGCTACATTAACAGCACAACATAACACATAGATTTCACATTAATGTTTATTAATACGTTAGAAAACACTAAGACATATCCAGGTGCACGCATATATAGATATAAAATAATAATTAAATTGTGCGTTATAATGCGAAATAGACTGATTTCATTTTGAATTTCCGAATTGACAAATCGAAGAATGACGTAACTTTTACCTATGATTTATTGTTAATATACCAATCTATCTATCTATCTATCTCTGTCTCTCTCTCTCTCTCTCTATATATATATATATATATATATATATATATATATGTATATATATATATATTCTCTCCCAATCTGCTATTTTAATCTTCTTTTACACGAATGTTTAATTAAATTGTTCAATTAATCTGTTCAGCCACTTTTGATTTCCACGAAAGCTATTTATTTTCGCCATATTTTTAATTATACTATTGATTTTTTAATTATACTATTGATTACGAAAGTATAAATTTATGCCTAAGCTTTAAATATTTACTTCAAAAGTGCTCAATACGTAGGTAGATCTAGTTAGTAAGTTATAAAATATATATGGCGATTAAGCTACACAGAATATTCCGCGTTTCATCTCTAGGAATCCTCAGGCTTATGCGCATAAGCCTGAGAAGTCCTAGAGTGGATGAAACGCGGAATAGTCAGTGTAGCTTAATCGCCATATATATTTTATAACTTACTAACTAGCTCTACCTATGTATTGAACACTTTTGAAGTAAATACTTAAAGTTTACGCATAAATTTATACTTTCGTATATTAATTTTATGTGAGTAAATGAAATAGTTATGTATATATATATATATATATATATATATATATATATATATACATATATATCATTCAAACAAGGCAGTGTTTGAACATATGGTTAAGTGGCAGTTTTAGTCATTTAAAACTGCTTTAAAGCTGCACCGCTCACTCATTTTTCGATTAAATTTCAAACAATTATTACAGTTTATAGATCCCTTTTCCAGCTATATTCTGAATTAAAATTCAATTTTCGTTCAATAAAATAAAAGTTATGATGGATTTAGTGGTGTTCAAAATAATATAAAAAAAACGTAAGGCGGATAGCGACGTTTTATGACTGGTTTCCATAGCAACCACGTCGCTTCAGCGACTAATGTTGCTACTAATTCACTGATGTCATGAAAAGAAAAGTAACAAGTTAGGCAGACAGAGTGAAACAATGAAAGGCACATAATTGGAGACATTTTATTGAAACAGGAGAGTGCCGTATATTGTTATTACATATGTGCATTTTATTTTAATTATTACAACCCTTCCTTTTCATAACCTATCTTACTTTCATAAATCAGAGTCTATTTTCTGTAGCCTTTTTTTGAACCCAGTCAACGACGGGTACTTTTGCTAGTATATATATATATATATATATATATATATATATATATATATATATATATATATTAGGCATAACCACTTATCAAGGCATAGATCCCACTCGAGGATAAGTGTTAAGAGTGTACAGTAGTCAATTGGGCAATACAGCAATCGTTAGTAATGGAAGTTCGATAAATTTGTTAACTTAAGTGGAAGAGCTAATCAGGAACTTGTTTACGTTAGACTTGAAGACAACCAGATTGTAGTAAGCTGGAAAGCAGGAAAACGGAAAACAATTCCACGGGCGTGCAGTTCTGAGAAAGAAGCTTTGTTCATGGAATCTACGTTTAGAATTAACCACAGATAAAGAGTGGGGCATTATTGATAGTATTTTTAGCTAGACGAGTGTTTTTTTGTGAAAGTCTGGCGAGGGGGTGTCATAGATTGAGCCTCAGTCGAACACTTTCCTTGATAATAACGATTCAGCAGAGACAAACTCACAACATCTCTTCTGTGAGATAGAGCTTGCAGGAAGAGAAAAAGACATCTCCTACGAGGCTACGAAGTCTATTTTGAACTCTATCAAGGCAGGAAAAGTCCTTTCTAGCAGCTCCTACCCAGATGTGACAACAGTATTTCATCCTTGGAAATACCTGGCTCTTATATAGATAGAGAATTGCATCAGCAGTGACATATCTACTGGATCGATAGAAGGATCCCACCATTTTTCCAGCGGCCTTGGCAACAGATGTGATGTACGAGTTCCATTTCAGATCAGGAGTAAAGGACAAGCCAAGAAGCTTATCAAAACTTGAGATCTCCTCAAGGCGAGAACCATTTATTTCAATTGAGTGCAGATGGGGATCAGAACGTTGATTATGTAAAGATAAAAGCTTGGTTTCAGATGCATTAAAAGTAACCAGCTACCCTTCCCCCATTGTACCACGTGCACAAGATCAGAAGAGAGAAAATCGGAAAGAAATTGGTCGTTTACGGTCTTAGATGTTCTACCATAGATGGTAGTGTTATCTTCATAAATGTCTACGAATTATGTAAGGATGTCATTTTACTTCCTGCTGAACAGTGCGCAAATTAGACCATTGAATGGTTCAAGACAGCAATCGGAGCACATATTCTCACATGGAAATTTATAGTAAGCCCCACTCTCCCCAATGGTTTACTTCTACTTATGCAGCTGCGATCGCGCAAAGGCAGCATGCGTATCGCAGATTTAACCGACATAAGTCCAGTTAAAACGGGCAGAAGTATATAGAAGCCAGTAGTAACTGTAAGAAAGAAATAGCGACAGCTAAGAGAGAATTTACTGAAACCCCCAAAAAACGCACCGAACCACAGAAATTAGGAAACCGCGACTTCTGGAAAATCTACAACATTGTAGTAAATAATTGGCAATCAACAATTCCCCCACTATCAACAATCATGAGGTTGTTTGCTCTGCAACTGAGAAGGCTAACATTCTTGCCAGTCGGTTTGCCTCCAACTCCACACTGGACCCAGCAACCCCCCTCCATGACTTTCCTTTGCAGACAGACGCCACACTAAACGATCTGAAAGTCACCCCTTCTAAGGTACATGCTATCATAAGAAATCTTGATACTGAAAAAGCATGTGGACCTGATCTCATCCCGGCTGTGCTATTAAAAAAGTGCTCCGCCGAATAGCTCCAGTTCTCTCCAAACTGTACAACTAAGCCTTCATGAATCTTGCTTTCCTCCCTGCTGGAAAACTTCTTCTGTAGTACCAGTTTTCAAGAATTCTGGCGAAAGAACTGACCCAGTAAATAATCGTCCCATTAGCCTCCTCCCACTTTTCGCCAAAATATTTGAGTCTATAATTAACCAAGCTCTAGTCCATCACCTTACTGACGCTAAAATTTTGACTGATTAACAATATGGATTTAGGCAAGCCCGTTCCACAGCAGACACCCTAACTGTAATCTCAGAACGTATATACTAGTCACTGGACAAAGCAGGGGAGTGTAGATCAGTAGCTCTAATATATTTAAAGTTTTTCACAGGGTATAGCATGAAGACCTTCTCAGGAAAATGCGATCATATGGTATCACTGGAAGAATACATGACATAATTAAATCCTTCTTAGATAAGAGAAAAATCCAGGTTGTCCTCGACAGCCGTACATCCAAACAATATGATATAAATGCGGGAGTGTCTCAGAAGTCCATCCTAGGACCTCTCTTATAATATTCATAAATGACCTCCCTGACAAGATTACCTGTGATATGGGTATATATGCTGACGACACCACGCTCTATAACAGACACAACAGGAAAACACATGAACACATATCTAAAGAAATGGCAGAAACACTGGAGGATGACCTCCAATCTGTAGTGGAATGGGGATATAAATGTATGGTCACATTCAATGCTGCCAAGACTAAACTCGTTTCCTTCAATAATTACAAGAAACCTTTTCTACCTCCAATAGCAATGGCCAATAACTCTTTATCTGAAAGCACCTCTTTTAAACTCCTCAGCCTAACGCTCTCAGGAAATATGAGTTGGAACAATTACATTGAGAGTATCGCCAGGACCGCTGCGAAGAAGGTAGGTTCTCTCTACCGTGCTAGAAAGCTACTAACGCCTGAAAGTATCCTATACCTCAATAAGGCCACCATTCGCCCATGTATGGTGTATTGTTGTCATATTTGGGCTGGTGCATCTGCCACTCCTCTCTCGCTCCTAGACAAGGTTAAAAAAAGAGTCGCCAATCTGATAGGTCCGGAACTGTCATCTAAGCTACATCTTCTCTCCCATCGACGAAATGTTGCATCCCTCTGCCTGCTCCACAAGTACTTTAACGGCGAATGCTCTGACGAACTGCAAGCACTTATGCCCCTTCAACCTAAATACCCCCGAGAAACCCGAGAAGAAGCTAAATCACACCCATTCGCAGTAGAGGTCCCTATGTGTAAGACAGCCTTCTACTCCAGTAGTTTCTTTCCCAGAACCGCTAGAATTTGGAATTCGCTTCCGTGTTCCTGATCCCCAACTGTACAGACATGCAGAAGTTCAAGTGCAACGTGAACCGACATCTTGCTGCCCAACTTCCCACATAGTACCCCTGTAGATTGTGCCCCTGATAGTAGCCCACTACATCAAAGTGGCAATGTTCCTTGTTTGGGGTGAAGATGTAAAAAAACATGCGTATAAGAGCTAAATTGACCGACTTTAATTCAACTGAAAGTTCTCAACGAGTTTCTTAAAGGAGCTGATATAATTATTTAGAAACACACACACACACACTCATATATATATATATATATATATAATTATATATAATGTATGTATATATATATATATGTGTGTGTGTGTGTGTGTGTATGAATCCCATGAGCAAAATATCTTTTTAAAATCTCTTTTAAGAATTTAGATTTATTGCTTTTTATCATAAATCCGAACTTAATCAGAAAAAAATAGATAGAATTATTTTTCCCATCTAAAAGAGTGTTCTCCAATGTTCATTTGTATTTTCTATTTGCAGAAGGTTTTAATTGCCGACACATTTTTCAACTTGCTATTCCGGCGTTCACTTTTATTCTGGCTTAATAAATGATAGAAAATAAATTAAAAGTGTTCTACGTAACTAATGGAATCAAAAGGATATAGTGTGTATCTGATATACGAAATGGTAAACTTCAATCTAATACAAATACCAGTATTTATATATAGATAAATTCATCCCAACCGAATAAAAAAGCTCAATACGCAATAGAGATTAGATCTTATTATAAGAGAAGGAAAATTAAAGCTGTAAGTTGAAATTTACAATCAAATTTTATTGTTCAACTGCATGCTCCAAAAAAACAATGTGCAAAGTCCTTATTCCGCGGAGTTAATAGGAATGCTATTCTTGCTATTCTTCTCGTCAGAAGACAGAAATAAATCAGCAAATTATATTTGTAGCAATGCTAGAATTGTTATGACATTAAGAGAAACAGCAATTATCATAGTCAAAATTGCCAAGAAAAAAAAGCAAGTGAAACAATGTTGGATATGTAAAAATTAAAAACCAACACCGCATAATACTTCAGCTTGCATGAGGATTCTCTCATGGTAATCTAAAAGGCGAAAATAATTCTGTAGAGAGTATGAAGTGCAAAGTTATGTCCGGTGTAATATTAATAGTCCGATTGGAAAGTTTTCAAAGCAGCTGAAATAATGGAAAATGTTTTTTGGAACAGGGCAGTAGTCCAAGGAAAACTTGCTCTCCAGTCAAGTAGGATCGAGAAATAATAAAAAGGGCAGAAAAAACAGCATGTCGTATTTCCATCGGTGGCTTAATTAGAAAAAATAAATTTTGATTGCAAATTTGAACTTGCAGTTTTAATTTTCGTTCTCTTATATATATATATATATATATATGTGTGTGTGTGTGTGTGTGTGTGTGTATGTATATATGTGTGTATATGTATATATATGTACATGTATATATATGTATATATACATATATATACATATATATACATATACATATATACATATATATATATATATACATATATATACACTAAATGTTTGGATATGAAATTGGATAGTAGCGCTTGTCTATAGGCATAAAATGTTTGAAAAATTGTTAAGTATTATACATTAAAAGTTTAACTGCAATTGTTATTAAATATTCAATTGAGAAATAATGTTAGTTTAATGAATCTTTTCTATAGCAAAACAAATGTATTAGTGGGAATTAGTTGAGCAACAATATTTACAATTATATATTTATAATGAAAAATTTTGAAATTTCGGTTTAAAGACGAATACATTGATATTTTAATATAAAACAAACATGATCCGAATTTAGAATATAAACAAACTTTGATGTAAGTGTCCGTAAAAGTGAGTAACTAACAAAGAGCACGTTATTTTTTTAAACACACATAACAGACGGATCAATTAGAGAAAGAGGTCAGAGAGAGACGCTACTCAGGCAGTTTTAGGAGGGAACAATTGGGCGATCGGTTGTTTCTAAGTCTACAAAGCACATTCGAGCGCACATAGCAAAATACAAAATCTAGAGAAGCGGTAGAACCCCGGAACAATACAAGAGATACAAAGTATATATGCAAAATAATATGTACATCATAATCACGTTGACACACCTGTTCCCGTTGGATGACCGAAGTTAAGCAACTTTTAACCTGGTCAGTACTTAATGGGTGATCATTTGAGATTCCAGGTGCTGTATGTGCTCTCCGCTTATCTTGGCATTGTTTCCAGTCATCTTTACTTCTCTTAACCACTTGACTCAGCCAGTGCCTATTCAGGAAAGGTGTGATCGGGGATCGTGCAACCCTTGTCTGACAATAACACGCGCAGTTGCGCTGACAGGGGGTATCCTTTGTGTGTGTATGTATGTATGTGTATATATGTGTGTGTGTGCATATGTGTGTATATATATGCATATACATGTGTATATATTTATGTATATATATGTGTATATATATATTTATATATATATATATATATATATATATATATATATATATATATATATATATATATAGTAAGTAAGTTATAAAATATATATGGCGATTAAGCGACACTGAATATTCCGCGTTTCATCCACGCTAGGACTCTTCAGGAAGTAAATACTTAAAGTGTACGCATAAATTTATACTTTCGTATATTAATTTTATGTGAATAAATGAAGTAGTTATATATATATATATATATATATATATATATATGTTTTGTTAAAGAAAAGTGTACGTTAACGTAAAATGTTTCCATACATTTTGATAAATGTTTATTTGAATGTTTAATCACTGACACACGCGCATAAGCAGCAAGAATAAGCTTTACCTAAACACGAATACATACATTCAGTAACAACTGTATATCCACATCATACTATGTAACAAAATCTGAACGATTCATTAAAACAGTCATTTATATAATCATAGACACGTGTAAACAGTTATATATCTTTATGAACAGGAATAAGTTTCATACAGATAAACATATCTACATGTTAAAATATATCTTATTATTATACTTCCAACAGTCATTCTCATTTTGGTTTTTATTGATTGGTAGTAACGAAAAGACGTTATCATGAAAGCAAGTCTATAATAGTGTATCTTTTTCGAAACATACATTTTAATTATAAACAAAGTGTATTTCGGCGGTTATTTACGACACTTGCCTGCTTATACCTGCACAACGAATAAACGTGAAATGAAATTCTATGTTTGCCTTACAAAGAGGATTTTTTATTTTACTAATATCAAATATTTAAACACACGCGTTAGCATCATTTTATTAATACTGCCAAGTTTTATATTTTGTGTGCTAGTCAAGTCCCAGAGAACACTCGAGGATAAGGTTTAAAGAGTGTATATTAGCCAATGGGACAATATCATAGTAATGGTTAGTAGTGGAAATTGAGTTCAGAGTTTATTTATGGGTGTTTAGTTTTAATATCCAATATGATGAGCTACAGAACAGCGAAGCAGTCTGTTTACGAATGACTGTATGAAATCGACTGCCCGCATTTTTAGGAGAAAAGCACTTTTCTTAAATGATTTCGTCGTTCGGTTACTTAGCCTAATATGAAGCTATTTTATTTTAAATAAATAAATAGCGAACAAAGTAGCGATAAAATGTATATATACAAATGTGAAGATATCATCATTTACATGCGTCATTCTCATAGGCCAAATAGTTTCTACTATCTAGGAGATAATTGCAGGTTTGTCATCTGACTCGGCTAGTGTAGTCACAATGATGAGCAGTGACACAGCAATCAATCTGTAGATTGTTTATATATATATATATATATATATATATATATACATATATATTTATATATATATGTATATATATATATATATATATATATATATATATATATATATATATTGTCACGATTGCGTGCGCTCACCGGACGAAGGCAAAGATGCTTCTGGTGAATGGTCTTCGTCACCATAGACAGAGGTGATCTAGTCACATGGTCAAAGACCCGCTGGAATTTGGTTGATAATATATATATATATATATATATATATATATATATATATATATATATATATATATATATAATTATTGAAGAAGATGGCTTCCATTTTCTGGAAGTACTGAAATCGTTGTAAGGAAGAGAAAACAAATATATGATGCAATATCTTTCATCCGAAGAAGCTTATGAGATTAGATGTGTTGCACCCGAGACAAACAACTTGCCTCCCCTACGATGGTCAACGGACACCCGCTATGTCAGACATTTACCGTGTTTTTGCGTGAGGGCCGCCGTCGGATGAACTGTACTTAGAAACGCTAAGAATTTCCTGCCCTCTATAAACTATTTATATATGTATGTCTGGATTAAAACCTTTGCGATGAACTCTCCAAGGCTCGGTGTGCGATTTTTCCGTTTTTCGCTGTCTCCGTTCTAAACAAAAGAAAAATGATCGGAGTTTTAATATTATATCAGACGCCTTTTAATTTTAGTTAATAAAAGTTTGCTGCTAATAAATTATATATTTCATATCTCCCATTCATTTGAAGTATTCCTCCTTGAGTTATGCTTAGCTTTCAGTCAGAGAAGCTTTCTTGTGTTTCAACACAGATTGGTCTCCCGATCAACATTCAGCCAGAGGAGTTTTCTTGTGTTCCAAGCCCCGATTAATCTACCGCTGAACATTCAGTCCGAAGAGCCCACGTGTTTTAAGCCACCATTTGGCCTTCCGATAATAGAAATATTGCAATACCTTTTTCGGATACATGCTTATCTTATTTCCTTCTGCCAGTTACACAATTTTATTACAGCATCTTTCAGTGGTTTATTGTTCTACAGAAAAAACCGGACCCAAAAATGATAAAATTCAACTATCTAATCTTTTGTGTGCACTTTTCTATTTTTCTCGCGTCGTTGAATATTTAAGCTTTCCAATAAGATGCCAAACCGCTGCCATTCTTGCTTTAGTTGTTAACGGTATACATGGAATATTTAATGAGAATACAGGGATTTGTTTTCTTACTTTTGCATATAGCCGACTCAATATCACATGGAAGTCTTTGATCCCATGGGTTTGACGTATGATGGGAGACTAAGTCGAAGCAAAGCTAATAGTCACATGTCCGAATGCTAGGACTGAAGTTAACCCAAACGCTTGAAACCGGATCGAAGATGTCATAATATATGTACATATATATATATATATATATATATATATATATATACATATATATATATGTTTTAACGCTTCTTCAAAGTATTTTTAACATGTTTTATTAACTACTTGTTCTTATATAATATATATGCATATGGATATATATGAATATGAATATAAATATGGATTTATCTATAGATATATCCACATGAATATATCCATATATATATATATATATATATATATATATATATATATATATATATATATATATATATATATATATATATATATAATTTGAGTTTGCTATTTTTCAAAAGTAGGGTAACCAGTGAAATATAACGAGGTTAATACAAGAGCTTTTAATACAGAAATAGAACAAGTTACATTTTAAATTTGTCTTTACATAAGCAGTAGTGGGTTGCTACACCGCCATGAGCATGTTTCGGTCTGTTAGTATTTATTAACTAGAGACCTCTTCAGGCAACAGCCCGTATTTTCGAAAGCGGAATTCTAAAACCTCCGCTTTCGATAATAAGTGTTGTTGCCTGAAGAGGTATCTAGTTAATAAATACTAGTAGACAGAAACATGCTCATGACTGTGTAGCAAATCACTACTGCTTATGTAAAGACAAATTTAATATATATATATATATGTGTGTGTGTGTGTGTGTGTGTATATATATATGAACTTTTATACCATGGACTATATAAAATATAAAAATCTCATATATAAGGAACTTAATAAAAATTATAAAACAGCAAATTGGTATACACTTAAAAAAATAAACAAAGAAGCAAAAATATCTTAACTAAACCTAAAACAGACAATTATACTGAAAAAAACAGTACCAGGTACTTCATGATTTTCTTTAAAAGATCACAAAGACGACTTTAATATAAACCCGTCAATAAGACTTATTTGCCCATCACAATCAGATATATGCTTAGTAAGTGAGAATATATTCGATATATTAAATCTGTAACCAAATATCCACTATGGCAATCCTCTAGCCAAGTCATTGAATGTTTTTCTATCATTCACAACAAAAAGAATGTTAAATTTCTTTCTTTCGATATAGAATCAGATTACCAATCTATATCACCAATCGTTGTAAATAAGTCCTTTTCAATGACACGTAAAATGCCAGATATTACACTAGACGAACCAAACTAATACTATTGGTTAGAAAGTGGATAATAACCTTCACAACAAATTTTGGACGAGAAATATTACCCCTAATCTTTTCAACATTTTAATGGGTTCGACCGATTCAGCTCAGGTTACCGATCTAGTGTGCTTTTTTCGTCTTGGGTGAAAGTCAGAAAATACTCCATATGCAATTCCGATTTAAAGGGAGGCTTTACAGAGACGATGCACTATTCATAACTTACTGAACAGATAATAATTACGAAAAATCAATTAAATCCCTACACAACCTTTTTAAAAATTATGGACTTACTTTACAACTCAACCCTAATAAAAACAATAGTTAATTTCTTAGCCGTAACATTAAACCTTACTGTTGTGGTGGCAACCACTTATTTGCATATGCGAATAACATAACACTATAAATTGCAAGCCTTGGTTGGCCTTGGTGTGTCTTACTCAAATGCCACCGGAAGTGACGCCGAAGAGCGTACATGTCCTCCCACCAAGACTCTCTGACTCGACACCGTCATTTGTACATATTGTAAATATACCTTTTCTTTAATACACTTATTATTGCGTTATCTTGTTGTCTGCGTCTTCATTGTATTTCCTTACTAATTATTGTTCAACCTTGCAACCACAACAGTTGGCGACGAGATATGAAGCGTCAAATATAACAGTTTGACGAAGAACTATTTAAAAAAAAAGTACAACGCAAAGGTTGACCATTTTTTTAAGGAATGCAAAGTGTTGACGAGCAAACGGATTTTACGCTAAAGAGAAGTTTCAACTCAAGTGAAAAAAAAAAAACTCTAACGTGGCAAAAGCGACAATTTACGCCGTTTTCTGGGAATCCGACTTGCAAACGAATGTAAAAGTGAATTTTTGTTTGTCGCTACACGACAAATCTTACTAAGGACCAACTTGCAAACGAAAAGCGAACTTTGTTCTGTCGCAAAAACGACAGGTCAGACCCGTATTACGAAAAGCAAGGAAGTAACCTACGAAAAAAGTTCACCAGTGGATTCTAATTACTGTTCTCCGTAAACAAAACAACAACTAAAGGACTTTTTAATTAATGTTTTGGTTGACGTCGGTACTAAAAGGAAATACCACAGCCAAAACTAAAATTCAAGGAAAGGATTTTTTTTTCTTGAAGTTGTCACTGAATAACGGATAATACAGTAAAACGTCACGGAAAAAAGGTAATCTCAATTTAAGAGGTATTTTCATTACTAAAATACTAGAGAAAAAAAACTCAAAGAACTAAATGTACTGCATACATTTATTCAATTGTGACTCGATTAAAAAAAAACCCAAACTTTTATTTTGTGGAAAGAGTTACTTATTAGTAAGTGCCTAAAAACGGAAAGTCAATTCCATTTCGTGATTCCAGATAAACCTGTTTTATTTTTTTTTGCAGCGTGACTCGCAAAAAGAATATATTATTGCAAGCAGCGATATTATTATTGAAAACAAGACCTTACAGCAATTTGCTTTTTTGTTGTAACCCAAACCGATGTATATTGTACATGGTACAATATTTTTGTTTTTAACTACACACTAAAAAAAAAAAAAACATGGAAGACTTATCAAAAATGTTCATGCAATTTTTACAAGCACAGGCTGAGCGGGATGAACGCAGACAAGCTACACAAAACGAGCTTTTGCAAACACAAATACAGGCACAGGCTGAACGCGAGGAAAAGAGAGAGGACAGATTATTGAAATGGCAGCAGGAATAAGAAGAAAAGCAGAAAATGGCGCAATTAAAGCAGAAAAAGCTGCAATTGGAACAGGAAGAAAGGCATAAGAAACTACAATTGGAATATGAAGAAAGACAAGAGGAACGTTTTGCTAAAACACTGGAACTACTAAAGAGTAATCGAGAAAATGTCGATAGTGTTAATTTCTCCCATACAACTATTTTTAATAGCATGGACACATTTCATTATGTGCCTGAGGAAGAGAAGAATTTTGAAGCATACTACACAAGATACGAGGATGTTTCTCAACTGGACTGTAAAAATTGGCCAAATAGTCAGAAAGTGAGCCTCTTACTCAGAAAATTGGGTACATCAGAACACAGCAAATTCGTAGATTACATATTACCTAAAAAAACTGCGGAATTAGAGTTCATGGAAGCTGTAAAATTACTAAAAGAATTATTTAATCCAAATATATCTCTTTTTCATAAAAGATGGCTGTGCATGAATCTAAGAAAGATGGACAACCAAGATTATTTGACATATGCATCAGTTGTCAATAAAAACTGCGATAATTTTAAGCTTGCAGAACTAACGGTAGAAGATTTTAAATGTCTAATCTTCGCTCAAGGGTTAGTTTCCACGAAAAATGCAGAAATACGAGTGTTGTCTAAGCTGGAATCTGAGCAAGATTTAACCTTCCAGAAACTAGCAGAGGACTGTGAAAGGGCCATTACACTAAAAAAGGATTAAAAAAATATAGAAGAATCCGGAGTGACATATGTAAGAAAAGTTAGAAAACCATACGCACCAACCAAGAACTTTACAAAGAAAAGCAATGGAACGGGATATTCCAAAGATAATAACCATAAATATAGTACAGAATATAACAAGCTTCTTCCTAGATATAACTGTAAGAGATGTGCAAAAAAGCATTGGGAATCAGATTGTCCTTATAAGAAGAAAAAATGCTACATTTGTAAGAAGGTGGGACACAAAAGCGATTGCTGCAGATATAAAGATTACACCAGAAAGAGAGTACAGCAAACAAAATCAAAAACAAAATTAGACAAAGATCGGCGAAAATACGTAAAAGTGAAAATATTTAAAACATCAATAAAGTTACAACTCGACTCCGGCTCCGATGTTTCTATAATAAACCTGAATACGTGGAAAAAGTTGGGAAAACCGGCCATGATGAAAACTAGTAAAGCAGCCCGGACGGTAACTGGTGGTGGTATAAAATTTGAAGGAGAAGTTGTCCTCCCGATAAAATTGAAAGGGATTTCGAAGAAATTAAAAATATTCGTACTAAAAAATAGTGAAAATCTGTTTGGAATAGATTTAATTGAGAAATTCGGACTATGGGATAAGCCAATCAATACATTCTGTAAAAAATTAGAATGTTCTTCTCCAACAACAGTAAATATAAAAGACGATTTAAAAGAATTATTTCCTGGGGCATTCACGACTAACTTAGGTCGCTGCAATAAATTCAAGGCCTCGTTTGAACTTAAAGAAAACGCCAGCCCAATTTTAAAAAAAGCGAAATGTTCCGTTCGCTGGGTTGGAAAAGATTGATAAAGAATTAAATAGATTGGAACAGACGGGAATTCTATCAAAAATAGAACACAGCGAGTGGGCAGCCCTCACCGTATACGTAAAGAAAAAGAATGACGAAGTTAGAGTGTGCGCAGACTTTTCGACCGGGGTCAACTCTCTATTAAAAGATCACCATTACCCCCTACCAAGCCCAGAGGAAATATTCACGAAGTTTAATGGGGGTAATATCTTCTCCAAGATAGACTTGAGCGACACGTATTTGCAAATACCGGTCGAGGAGAATTGCTCAAAAATACTATGCATCAATACGCATAAGGGATTATACAAATACAACCGATTGCCTTTTGGCATCAAAGTAGCGCCTGCCATCTTTCAGCAAGCGATGGACACCATGCTAAGTGGTATTGAGTGCGCATGTGCATACCTGGACGACATTGTTGTCAGGAGCAAATCGCTAGAAGAGCATAAGGAATATTTGAAACAAGTATTTACTCGAATACAATAATTCGGCTTTAAAGTAAAAGAAAGTAAATGTGACTTTTGTATAAGCGAAATTAAGTATCTTGGACACATAATAAACAAACATGGACGACGTCCAGACCCAGACAGATCTGCGGCAATAAAAAATATGCCAGCACCCGATAATGTAACAACCTTGCAGAGTTTCTTGGGACTCGCAAATTATTACCAATCTTTTATTGAAGGAATGCATAACTTGCGAGCCCCCTTAAATAATCTGCTTAAAAAGGATACACCGTGGAACTGGACGCAAGAATGTCAAACCGCTTTTGACAAAATAAAGAGCGCACTAACATCCGAATTATTCTTAACGCACTTTGACACAAACTTAAAAATAGTCGTCGCTAGTGACGCTAGCTCCTACGGCTTAGGAGCATGCATTCAACATGTTATGCCTGATGGGTATAGAAAACCAATAGCGCACGCTTCGAGAACGCTGATAGCAGCCGAAAGGGCATATTCACAAATCGAAAAAGAAGCGTTGAGCATAATCTTTGCCGTGACTAAATTTCACCGATATTTATATGGTAGACAATTCATACTTGAAACCGACCATAAACCGTTAGTCAAGATCTATGGATCAAAAAAAGGATTGCCGGTATACATCGCAAATAGATTGCTGCGCTGGGGTACAATACTACTTAATTACGATTTCCAGCTACAACATCTAGCATCAAAAAAGATTTGCCATGCGGATGGACTGTCAAGACTGATACCACAGAAACACAATCTGGAAGAATCAGTCATTGCAGCAATTCGGACAAATGTTGAAGTAAAAAATATGGTAGCGAACATCATTAAGGAACTACCCGTAACTTTGTCGGACATTAAAAGGGAAGCCGAGAAAGACGAATATATAAAGGACATAAAAGAGAAAATTGTAACTGACACAAAGGTGCAGGAAGTTTTCTCCATATGTGACGATGTGTTACTGTACAGCGAGAGAGTGGTAATACTCAAAACATTGCAGAATAGGATGTTAAGAGATTTCCACACAGGACATCCGGGGATAAATCGAACGAAGTCGTTAATGAGAAGCTACGTGTACTGGCGTAACATGGACACGGACATAGCGACAACAATTGATAAATGTAAAGGATGCCAGTTAGCGGCAAAATCTCCACCTATAGTACACAAACCTTGGCCGAAATCCGACCAACCATGGTCGAGAATCCACATGGACTTCGCTGGTCCAGTAGGTGAAAACTATTATTTAATTGTAGTGGATAGTTTCACAAAATGGCCGGAGGTAATGCCTTGCAGGAATCCAACAACGAACAACTCAATAGGGTTCCTACACGAGTTGTTTGCAAGATTCGGTGTACCAGACACACTGGTCACTGACAACGGAACGCAGTTCACATCCGCAGAGTTTAAGGAATTTTGCGACACGTTCCGAGTGAAGCACATCACGACTCCGCCGTATCATCCAAGGTCGAACGGCCTCGCGGAAAGGTTCGTGGACACGCTAAAACGAGCGTTAAAGAAATCCATTGGAACACCAACAGAAAAAGCTTTGCAACAATTCTTGCAAGTATATAGGATTACACCACATCCTAGTACACCATCAAACATATCACCAGCTGATCTAATGTTTGCTAGAAAGGTAAAATCAGCGTTTGACAAACTATTGCCAAGGCAGGCAATTATCCGAAACACTACACACACGAGAAGAAAGAAATATAACTCGGGAGATCGAGTATATTTTAAGTGCTACAGAAATAACACATCTTACTGGGAATGTGGAGTAGTGGATAAACGCATTGGTGATTGTACATACATGATTAAAGGTCCACAGAATATGCATAAAAGGAACCTAAATCAGATAAAAAAAAACGTCATATCCAAGATGATGATGATACGACAACAGTCGAAGAGGAGGACATCATAGATATCATATACGAATCTTTTAATTTGGAACCGCCTCAAAATGCACCTGAACCCCGAAGATCAGGTAGGAAAAGAAAAGTGAATGAACCATTAATGGTAAACCCAAAAAGAAAAAGATATTGAAATCTGTGTGACTCCAAATCTTGGGAGGGGGGTGTTGTGGTGGCAACCACTTATTTGCATATGCGAATAACATAACACTATAAATGGCAAGCCTATGTTGGCCTTGGTGTGTCTTACTCAAATGCCACCGGAAGTGACGCCGAAGAGCGTACATGTCCTCCCACCAAGACTCTCTGACTCGACACCGTCATTTGTACATATTGTAAATATACCTTTTCTTTAATACACTTATTATTGCATTATCTTGTTGTTTACGTCTTCATTATATTTCCTTACTAATTATTGTTCAACCTTGCAACCACAACACTTACAAACTCTAATATTGAACCATATCAGCTAATATGTACTATATGTGCATAATGAATCAAACCAACCAATATTAAAATTAATAGTCCCTAATATCTCTTTAAGAATATCTAAATTATCTTCTAACAAATTTATATTAAACAAAAACCCAAAATACTAAAATGATGCCCTTAAAAACACATGTTCTTTATAGGGCACCTGTAAATGTAAAAGTGTAATTCACAGCTGCACAGTAACAAAAATCGCAAATGTAATTATCATAGTAACAACAACCATATTAGTCATTTGACACAGACTAACACCAACAAACAATTAATGAATAACAGAACTCCCATTAACCCATCAAACAATTCAGTACAACTAAACGTCTTCCATAACAATAGCACTATTAATCAAACTAAAAGAAACTATTACAACTCTATTAAATAAAATGCGATGTACTTTGGATCTATTTCTGGACCGATAAAACACAGAATCTCCACACATAAACACTCTTTCAAAAGAAGATCCTTACGAAACCAAACAACATATATTTAACATTTCAATGATATGAATATCCCTTTTAACACAAAAATGAAAAATACTAGGCTTATTTAAAACATATACACCCGGTGACAAATTCTTTACTCTTTGTAGATTTTAATCTCTGATTATATTAAAATTCAATGACAATAAAATACCATGTTTAAACCGAAAAGATAAAATATTACCAGGATGCATACATAGACGATGGATGAAATTTTACAGATTTAAACCCCTATAAGGAAATATTAATGTTAACCATTATCTTTATACTTATTATTATTATTATTATTATTATTATTATTATTATTATTATTATTATTATTATTATCATTATTATTATTATTAATATTATTATTAATATTATTATTTAGCTAGTATAAACAGAATTATTATTATTACTATTATTATTATCACAATAAATAAATAATGTATCCCTAAAATAATTACAAATATATTAAATACGAATTATGAGTTATCTTCCTTATATCAGTAGAGGTTTTTATTTTATTTTATATTAAAAAAAAAACGTTATCTCTCTTGAACTTTAAAATTAGCGTCCACTAATAAGACAGTTTAACATCTCATTAACCCGGCGTTTTTAAATTTAAAATGAAATAAACTGTAAAAATTATTTCAACCATTCGTGGCCAAAGTACAGCAGCATGTCCACATATGTACAGACGAACTTTAAAACAATTTTTTAGTGAAACTCAATAAGGCAATGAGGTAATAATTAATGATTTTTTTTTCTATTTTTAATTTTCTCCGAATTTTCTATTTTGAGCTGATGAGGAGATTTTATTCGTAAACAAAATCTTTGTCAATTCTTTTCAATGCTTATGTCAACTTTAATCAAATCAATATCGTTTCCGAAACGATCGTACACTACATTTGATTTTGTTTGGTTTTACTTTAGAAACTGATTCATAATTTACAACTATCAGTCTTTATACTAAATATCAATATAGCTCTAAAATAAGTATACCTATTGAGCTTATTATATATCTACATTTCTATAAACACTGTCATTTTAAAGTATTAATACATTAAAATAAACTTTTCTCTTTACCTCCAGGTCTAATTCCTTCTATAATATATATATATATATATATATATATATATATATATATATATATATATATATATATATATATAGTATTTACATTGCTTGCTATTGGACGTGACTTGATACACAACTTATAATAAAATCTTACTATTTCTTTCTTTATTCAATATCGGTGGTCGACCTAGAACTGTTTACCTATCGTGATAAGTCGGATATCTCGTCTCACTATATCTAGTTACATTGTGTGAGGCATGGAATTACTATTAAAAAATCTACTGAATATGGTGAGAAAAAACAAAAACTGTTGCAATTTATTATGTTTTTTAACGTTAACTAGGCAAACAATCAATAATTGACTTGATTCTGTTATACTTTTTCTTATAATAGTCCGTATACACACCTAGGCCCATGCACACAAACACGCAAATATATACACACGAAGCCACTGAGTTGCGTTTGTTATTATTTTGCAAAAATTAATCTTACATTTTTATCTATATACTTCTATATTTAAAATATATCAACCATATTGAATAAAAAGAATCAAACTCTTTCTGAACAAACGGTTGTTATTTAAATGATTTGGGTTCTTATCATTTATCATTGCAACTTTCCTAATAAAAACTCAGTTCAACCAAACGTGCTTTTCTCTTTTTCTAAAGATCAAGTATACAAATTGAACCACTTCTTGCACAATGAACTACATTTTATTGCATTTATCAGCGCAAATGATGCAGATCTTGTGCCAGCTACAATGATCTGTATTGAAGTGAAAACATTTATTTATTTTGTGGTCCCTGTTCTCTCCTGAGAGACAATGGATAACCCTTGTAAAAGGTGTTGCGCGTGTAGCTGTAAAGGAAAAGTGTAGCAGGTAATTAACAGGGATGGTGTTGCATTTCAATAACCAATCATTAAAACGAACAAAGTCTAGAGTAAGCCATCATATTTCTATTCACGAACACTTGCCATACTTGTAGGTTCTCGTCGGTGAGCCATCAAGAAACATAATTAATCAATCAAAGTCTGTTTGCTTTCATTTTTTCGTATGTCTTTTCCATCCGTGTATGACCGTTGATCGTCCAGTAGCTGTTGATATTCTCTTTACTCAAGACTTGTCGACTGTTTTAAAAGCTTTATTGGGGAGAGCAATTCGTTCGCACTTGTTAGCTACCAAAATGAAGTGTTTATAAAGCATATTTGGTATAATGTCATGGCCATATATATATATATATATATATATATATATATATATATATATATATATGGGGTTGTGAGCGTATATATCTCTCTATAGATACACGGCTTACATATCTATCTAAATATATAGGAAACAATATTTTACATAATATTATGACCATCACTCACCCTCTCTCTCTCTCTCTCTCTTTACCGTTGTATCTTTCTCTTTCGCTCTCTATATATAGAACGAAATATTTTACATAATATAATGGCCATATATATAATGTGTCCTTCTTTCTCTCTCTCTTTCTCTCTCTCTCTCTCTCTATATATATATATATATATATATATATGTGTGTGTGTGTGTGTATGTGTGTGTGTGTGTTCGCTTACATCTCTCTATTTGCTAGCCCATTCCTAATAGAAAAAAAAGATCGGTTCGTTTCAATTCATTTGACGAACTGTTCCCCCTCCGCATCTTCTCCCCAAAGACTTAACTTTGATTTTCAGGAATGTATAAACGATTCTCCGTATAAGTGACGATTACTTCAAAACAGAAATAAACAGAAATAGGAAGAGAATATTTAGAATAATTTGTTGGTTTGAAATATAATAATAAATTGTTTTGTTTTGTTTTTTAAATAAGATCTGATTTTGATCAAGGCACGTATCATGGTATTGAATTACGCACAGGGAAACTGATGTTATACGAAGGAGATATATTCGTTTGAAGTAACTGAGTATTATTGGCTATTGTATTACTGTAATAAGTCACATTATTGAACGTTTGTTCCTGGTAAAAGCTGATAATTCATGGTACGAGACTTTTGACGTACCTTTAGACGTCTCTTCCAGGTAGCTTTTCTTCTCGGTATTTATTTGTTAACCATCCAATAAAATCCGCATAAGGAGAAACACGGATGTACTGATATTCATTACACCAGAAACTAATAGTCCACGGGCGAAGGCTTTAAATTCGAATAAGTGGCAGATATTTTTTCTAACATCAATTATGGTAATTAGAAAAACGCATTTTGAGAACGACTATATATCAGTAAATGAAATACAATCGTCTGAATGAGCAGATTGCGTTTAGTGAAAGTACACCACGCAGTTTGGATACTTTATTGTATAATCTATGATGTGTAAATTGCCAACATCACTGCGTCCGTTCATCCGTCGCAAAGACTATAACCATCTGATTATCATGGAGGGATTATAGATGACACGGACTGAATTGGTAGGCAATGGTCGCACAGTTACTCCCCCTCCACACACACACTTCCTTCCTGATTTGGCACTGCCTGATTTCACTGGCGATGAGAAATGCTTGAAGACTGGAAGTAATACCGAGATCATCCAGACTGAACGATGGGTAACGTCGCCTTATTATGCCAACATTTGCTACTGTATTCGTACGACATCTTGTTAACATAATATAACAACTGCAACATACATATTACATTGCTCATCACTCTCGAGGAGATAATCCTGGGAGGGTGGTATCGTTAGGAGTGCACGTATATTATAATTCTTTTTTACCGATAACTGCAGATGTCTGATAAGGTATGGAAATATACTTTGCAGTTAAACACGTCACATTTTTTTTACGTTATGATTATGTATGAGATTTATTTCATTTTTTTACTAGCAAATATAATCTCCCTTCAGTTGCAATTTTTTCTTAGGCTGAGAGGATATTATAATGTAGAAACTACATACACTGAGTCGGAAGGAAATGCTAATGACTGAAAGGATGTTATCAGTGAAAACTTCCCCCTTTCTTGAAAATAAGAGTTAATTCCTGGGAATATAATATAATAACTACAACATACATATTACATTGCTCATCACTCTCGAGGAGATACTCCTGGGAGGATGGTATCGTTAGCAGTGCACGTATATTATAGTGTTATCCCGATTACTGCAGATGTCTGATAAAGAATGTAAATGTACTTGGTAGAATTAAATAAATCATTTTAATGTTTATATAGTTAGGATAAGTTACGGCATAATCACGTTGACACATCGGTTTCCGCTGGATCACCGAAGATAAGCAACGTTGAACCTGGTCAGTACTAAATGGATGATCATTTGGGACTTTCAGGTGCTATATGTGCTATCCGCTTATCTCGACATTGTTTCCAGTCGTCGTGGTCTTTTCCTTGTCACTGGACTCAAACAGTGCCGATTCAAGAGAAGTGTGGTTGAAGATTGCGCAACACTTGCCTCACAATTACACGCGCTACTGCCCCTAAGGGGTATCCTTTGTCTTTCAAGATTGAGCAGAAGCATGAAAACTAGGATAAGTGAACAAAATCGCATTTATTCAGATAGATTACATTAAAGGCAATAGTAATTGATATTAGACGTCGACGATATTTTTCCGATCTAAATTTTTATTCATCGTTTAATATGTGCGATGAAAAGCGGCATAAAACAAAAATATAATGAAATCCAGAAGTTGTTTTATTTGCAAAAATATGGTTAAAGTTTATAGAATATAAGTTGTATATTAGTCATGGCTAAAACCTATTTCAATCTAAAAAAAAAACACACTAGAGGATGACCTCCAATCAGTAGTGGAATGGCGACAAAAATGGATGGTCACATTCAATGCTGCCAAGACTAAACTGGTTTCCTTCAATAATTACAAGAAACCTTCTCTGCCACCAATAGCAATGGCCAGTGACTCCCTGTCTGAGAGTACATCTTTCAAACTGCTTGGCCTAACGTTCACATGAAACATGAGTTGGAACAATTATATTGAAAACATTGCCAGAGCTGCTGCGAAAAAGGTAGGCTCTCTCTACCGTACTAGAAAACTACTGACACCTGAAAGTATCTTGTACCTCTATAAGGCCACCGTTCGCCCATGTATGAAGTATTGTTGTCACATTTGGGCTGGTGCATTTGCTACTAGTCTCTCGCTCCTAGACGGGATTCAAAAAAGAGTCGCCAATCTGATAGGCCCTGAACTGGCGTCTAAGCTTCAGCCTCTGTCCCATCGACGAAACGTTGCATCCCTCTGCCTGTTCTACAAGTATTTTAATGGTGAATGCTCTGACGAACTGCAGACACTTGTGCCCCTACGACGTGGACACCCTCGACACACACGACAGACAGATAAATCCCACCCCACACAGTAGAGATCTCTAGATGTAAAAGATCTTTCTACTCCAGTAGTTTCTTCCCTAAAATCGCTAGACTCTGGAATTTCATTCCAGGTTCCTGCTTCCCTAACTGTACTGACATGCAGTTCAAGTACAACGTGAACCGACATCTTGCTGCCCAAATCCCAACATAGTGTCCCAGTAGTTGCTACCCCTGATAGTAGCCCCCTACACCAAAGTGGCAATGCGTCTTGTTTGGGGTGAAAATGTAATTTTAAAAAAAAAAGTGAAATATAACTTAACGCTAAAAAAAAAAGAAGACTTTTTATGCTAATTCTTAAAAGATTCTCTTTCCTTATTTTAATTGAATGAATTGAACGAAAAAGGGTTGTTTATTGTTAATAATTTATTTTTTGTCGAGGAGGACATGTTGAAAACGTAAAATATATAAAGTTACAATTTAAATTAAAAATATTGGTTTGAATTTTAAACGAAATACGTTTTAATTACAGACTATGTGCATTTATATGTTGGGCAGTAATGCTGGGTTCTTACTATTTGCTTTACACACTTTCTCCGACATCTAGCTCGATGAGAATTTATTCTAGTGAACAAATGTATATTATACAAACTTCTATATTAAGATGATGATATAATGATAAGAGAAATTTACTAGAAAAAGAATTCTAGACATTGCGCTGCTTTAGATATGAGGACGTAATTCATGCAACACAACCGATACAACACTATACAATGTTAGAAATTCTGCAAATGCATCAGGTCGCCTGATTGGCTAATTCATGCTGTATATTGTTTTTGTTAACGAAAATTCCTATTGGTTCATTTTAACGCCCATACTCCTGAGAGTTTGGCGGGCTTTTGAACCAGTTTCTCTTCGAGTTCCAGTCAGAGTCAGCATGGGGAAGGAACTCATATAACTTTCTCTTCAATTGAGAGTCTTGAGACTCTCATATTTTGTCCCACGAGGGACCAATACCACAGCCTACGACAGGGCGAATATTATCTGTTTCAGTCTCGTAAGACTTACGCCTAAGTTAAGGCAATGTATGTAATAATGATTATTACACACTCGTCTTGTTGACAAGACATTTCATCTAAAAACTTCCTCTCTGTCTGTTCCGGAGATACGACTATTGTGAACTCCAGTCTGGCGTCTTTCTTCAATTATGATCATATGCCGACAACGACATTCTCACCCCAGAGAGAATGAAATTATTCGTTACAGCTTCCAGCCTGGACCAGAACCTGTTGACCTTTCAGTTCCAGACCAGTGAAGAATGAACTATCATATCGAAAGATATTTTATACCTGTACCCTTTGGCTAGCAAAACGAGGCATAAATTCGTTTTGCGACACTTGTTCACCTAAAAAATCAGAAAACTATTTCAAGGTAACTTGTTGTGTTTGTTTGTGGTTTCTTGCCTGCCAGGGGCTTAGACTGGGTGAGAAATTATTTCTCAAACAGTTTATTTTGTAAAACAATTTTTTTTTATTGTCTAATAATCGTTTAAACAATTTTTAAATTTTAAATTGAAAATCGTCTTGTTAAATTTGTTCAAAATACGATTTATTTCTCTTTTCATTTAACTTAAAAGAAAATAGTATTTTATAAGCTATTGTTCATTATGGCTGTCCATTTAATTAACGTTTAAATGGTTGAAAATAAGTATAATGAATTCCGAGGAAAAAGAAAGGTTATGCCTAGAGGCAGAGATGTTCACTAACGATATTGAGAGAAGGATGAGTTTGTTGGAGATGGATAACTGCTCCTCCAGAGCAGCAGAATTAACACCTTACCGATAAAGATGCAATTGGAGTGGCTTATGTTCTCTGGGTCGATTCGAGAGCACGATAAATTCGAATTCAGGACGTTTTTGATCAAAGTCGAATGTTGTACCGCTAACGTGAATCGGGTGGACAAATTATTGCTTTTAAAAAACGAAGCTGGAGGGTCGTGCCTTTGAAATGAGTGCACATTTAAAAATCAAGGCCGACAATTACGACATTGCCATTGCATCTTTGAAGGAAGAATACTTGAATTCTTCTTTAATTAAATCTCAAATATTTAAAGAAATTATTTCCGTCCCTGAACGGATAAATAAACTTAAAGATTTAAGGTACTTTCTTGAAAAGTTTAAAGCTGACCTCTCTGAGTTAGATGCGTCCTTTGGAACCGATGTTACTATAGAAGGTTCTAGAAGTGGGTCGTTAATGGCTCACGTATTGTGTAACAAATTTCCTAATAATATAAAAAGGGAAATATTATGTAAAGGGGAGGACAAATCTCCTTCTTATTATTTTATTATGTCCAAAGTATTCGACATTCTCGATATCATGCTTGAAACCCCCTTGAATATTCTAGGCAGGAAAAAGGCCAGTCAACTTCGTCTTCTTCCTTGGAGCTTAAATCCAACATGGCGTCGCCTCCTCCTGAAGGTAGGAGTTGTAAGTTTTGTAAATTTTGTAATTTAAAGAGACATGTTAGTAAAGACTGTGACAAGTTTCCCTTCAACGTCGACATGGTTAGAAGGGCGAAACAATTAACTTTATGTCCGAGTTGTCTCGGAAATCATACGATTAAAGGATGTAAGGGAATTTCAGGTTTTCCTTACCCTTGCAGAATTTCTAACAACAACATCCATGGAAAACCCATTCCTATTACATCAAGTTTTGCGTTTTATATTCTTCCAAAATACATAGTCGTAAAACAAAAAAAAATTCATGTTTTTTGGCATTCTTTATTGCGATAAAAGTATGACCAGTTATATGCTAATGTCAAATTTTAATGTTTCTGAAAATAATTACTTCAAAGTGTAGTATACATTCTATGCATTTGACATTTTACTAACGCTGATTTTTTTATGTAAATTATTTCTCTTTAAATGAAATTGAAAAATATATTTTTTAAAGATTCATTTGAATGAATTTTATTTATTATTATGGTGATAATACACTCGATAAAACGATTATATATATATATATATATATATATATATATATATATATATATATATATATAATTTAAAGGAGATTAGAATAATAGTCTAAAGAGCTAAGTGTATTTTAATGTAACAGTGAAATTACTAGTTTAATTAAAATACAGGAAATGCTCGTTGTAATTTAGATATATAATAAGCTCGATAGTTAAATGTCCTAGAGCTAATTCAATATTAAGTAAAGTGATTTTCAATTTGAAAATTTAAAAAAAAATTTTTAAATTTAAAAATCAAATTTTAATTAAATTAAAAATCAGTTTCATAAGAAGGAATAACAACAAAGTCAATTATCTGTACGATCGTTTCGGAAATCCGTGCTTTTTATTTGTGGTATACATGAAGTTATGTAGAATAATTATATATAGTTTTTTTTGGTAAGCACGGTCTCCTCATCAGCAAATTTAGGAGGATTTTTATTGAATTTAAAAGACACCATAAATAAACCTAGGTTTATTTATTGTGTCTTTTAAATTCAATAAAAATCCTCCTAAATTTGCTGATGAGGAGACCGTGCTTACCAAAAAAAACTATATATAATTATTCTACATAACTTCATGTATACCACAAATAAAAAGCACGGATTTCCGAAACGATCGTACAGATAATTGACTTTGTTGTTATTCCTTCTTATGAAACTGATTTTTAATTTAATTAAAATTTGATTTTAAAATTAAAAATTTTTTTTTTAATTTTCAAATTGAAAATCACTTTACTTAATATATATATATATATATATATATATATATATATATATATATATATATATTATGGCTATGTTAAGATTAAATTTAAACTTGTTCGAAAACATTATTTATTTAAGATTGTGAAATTAAAAAATAAAAATTAATGTGCCAGCTGACCGGTTTCGAAGCTCGCTCAACAGAGCTAAAATTGAGCTTAATTACGTTTTAAAAAGAAAAGGGGGTGACAATGAATCGGAGATGAAAAAGTAGGGGGTAATATATGTATAAAAAAATAAAAAATAAAAAGAAGGGGGTTGAATTAATTATTAAATAGAAACTAGATTAACCCTAAGAGATTCTCTTTTTGTTTGCAAAGAGAAGGTCTCAGAGTCTTAATATATACAATTTCAAGAATTTTCAGATGATAAAGAGAGTGCGACTTACTAAGGATGGAAAAAAAGTTCGCATTAAAATTCTAAGCGCAAATACGGTTATTTATAAGGTGCTCTCCTCTTGATGCGCCATGGGTATTGTTCAAAACGTCCGAAGGTAGGTAGTTTCCATGTCGAATTTTGGATGGAACATGTTGTTTTACCATATTATCTAATCTTTGTGACGTCCGCCCGACGTAGCGCACACCGCAGCTACATTTAAATAAATATATAATAGAATTGTTATGGGGGGGGACCGTCTTTACAAATTGAAGACAAAATGGGTTTACAAGAAAAAACAACACGGGCATTTGATGCAAAGTAACAGTGTTGTACGACAGAAGAAATTTGCTTGGCAAATCTTTCGCTAATATTACCTAGCCAAGGTAGGCGTAGGTAGATAGGGCATTTGTCGACAGATGCCTGTTTAATTTTATTGAAATTAGAAATTTTATTTTTAATAGTAGATTCCACAATTTGTAATGGAAAACCATTATTGCAAAAGGTCTAGGTAATAAATTTGACTTCATCATTTAATTTGTTATGTGAACATATCATACAAGCTCTATGGATAAGAGTGTTGATAAGATTATATTTTTGTTTGGTGGGGCAAAAAGAGTCCCAACCTGTGTAAAGAGCAGTGAATGTAGGTTTACGGTAGATAGAAGTCAAGAAAACGGAAGGTGTTTTACACACCAGTACACCTAGAAAAGGAAGGGAAGAATTACTTTCCTTTTCTATAGTAAATTTATATATATATATATATATATATATATATATACATATATATATATATATTGTATATAACTGTGTAATACAATTATAAATATATAATATACATGCTTAGAAACTTAAAAAAAATATCTATCTCCACTAATTTTAGTGACATGCCCAACCGTTTCTCTCATGCATTCTTGACTCTATTTATTTTCTGAGGTTCTATCATTCTCAACCTTTCTTATCCCGCCTTTGCGCATTTTTGTTTTATTTATTACTAATAGAAGCATCATCGTCTGAATGAACAGATTACGTTTCTCTATGACGTGTAGATTGCCAACATCTAGATAGATCGATGTTCATTCGTCGATTATAGTTATCCATACATGCGTTCAGTACGACACTCAAATTCAATTTCGCTTAATTACCCGTTATTTACAGAGGACCTCTCCCCATTATGTAACACATCGAGACGCATGACTCCATTATTAGGAACGGAATAGTATCATGTTTTTTGTTATTCATACTAGATATTACTAGTCTACATTGAATAGCAGCAAAGGTTGGATATGGTGTGAAACAAACAAACCGATCAAAGAAAATGCTATTTTAAATAAATATATATTAAATGAAATTTAAATGCGGCTTGCCGATTACGAAGTCTGTATCATGATGCATAACGGCATTCAAACCTTCTGGAAGAGTGCCTTCTCGGAAAGTGTTAGGTTATTATTACAAGTGAGCTCATAATATACATATAAGAACTAAAGGTTGGGAAAATGTGATTCGAGCTATTGCAACGACACAGTCGATGGAAACAATTACCCGGGATTTCAAGGCTGTCATTTAAGTCTAAATAATACATATTTGACATTTGAGAGGAAAGATACCAATCATAATCCGAACAAAACTGACTCGTTTTGTAAACGTGAACAAAGCCGCCAAGAAAAACAAGAGCGATACCGATTTCTTTTTTTGTGTTGTTCATTTTTGGTCTTTTTTGGTGTTGTTGTTGAAAGGTGCAACAGATGCAAGAATATACAACACTTGAAATATATCAGGTGACAATGCCTAACCTGATACCCTCACCCCGACAAACTCTCTTCCATTCTACCTCTAACCTTACCGTCCATTATGTTCCTTCTGTCTCCACCTTACCCTGTTCCTTAACTATTCCCTGCTCTTCTCTCTTTCACACTCATCCTATTCCCTCTTTTTTCGTTCTCTTATCGGTTTTATTTTCTTCACTCTTGCTTTGTATATCGCCCCCTTTTCTCTCCTATTTTGTTTTCTTCTTGGTACAGATCATTTTATCTTGCTCTCTATCAGGCCGTCTCACCCACGCTTCATCTTTTTTTCATCCCTCTCCCATTCTCTTATTCTCACTCATTTCTTATTTTCTCTATTTTATTTTAATATTTTTATGTATTATTATTCATCGGAGGACTGTTCTCATCTTGAGTGTGAAAATCACACTCAAAATGAGAACAGTAGTTTGATGAATAATATTACAAATAACCAATCCTCATCTCAAAAATTCAGAAACGTCACAATATTTTTATATTTACCTTTTCTTAACCCCATCCCTTTCTCTACTTACTCGTTACTCATATTTTAGTCTCTTCATCTATCTATCTATCTATCTAATTTCCATTGCATATCTATCTATCTATCTAATTTCCATTGCATATCTATCTATCTATCTATCTAATTTCCATTGTATATCTATCTATCTATCTACCTACCTACCTATCTATCCATCTATCTATCTATCTACCTACCTATTTACCTATGTATCTATTTATCTATCTATCTATCTAAGTTCCATTTCATTCTCAACTTTTTCTCTTCATGTTTCTTCGAATCTAATTAAGTTTTGAGCTTATTTCATCCCCAACATTTTATTCCCCCTTTACGCATCTCTTTTACCAATTTCGCATTTACAACTTCTCATTTCCACTTCTTTGCCTTTTCCCACATTTTCTTATTGCTACGTCTTTCTTGTTCATATTTATCCCTCTTTCAACTTCTATATCTTTTCAACGTCGTCGCACTTTTCTTCCTCGCTTTCTTTTCTTTCTTTGTTTTCGATTTCTTGTTTTCCATTTCTATCCCATCCCTCATTCTGCGTTCTTTTCCCTCCACCACTTCTACTTTTTATATCAATATCTCTCTTCCCTTTACACCGACTTTCATTTCTCCGTATTGTTTTTCAACAACATATTTTTCTTTTCTTCCGTACTTAAACATAATGCCCTCTTCTTATACTCTAATTTCCCCCCTTCTCACCATTCTGTAGTCTCGTCTTTTTTGTTTTTGTTTCACTTTTTTGTCACCTTCCTTTCGCTCTTCTATGTTTTTTCAATCATTTACACTATCTTACTTACCTTTTTATGTCACCGTATTCTTTTATACGCTTTATACTCTTATCCGTCTCTTCTTAACACTTTTTCGTCATGATATATACTTTTATTTACACCTTTACTGTCTTGACACGAAGCACGAAAGTACATTTGGAGCTCCTCTTTATGGCATGTGAATTTCCCATTACTCACAGATAATTTCGGGCCTAGAATTTTTATACATCTATCTTTTATTGGTACACTAAAGATGATATATTAATCATAGACTATTCATGTACTAAATCTATATTTTAAATGCAATGTATACATCTTTGTATATAAAACATATTTACAACGTAAACAATAATTTCGAGATATTAAAAAATTAAAGCTTAAAACCGTTTATCAAAACGATTGGCAACACGATATTACAGATATTTCTTAAAACAAGACAAACAATTTTAGCTAAAGTTTATGTTTTGCGTTGTATTTTAATTTAAAAAATTGATGTAATTTTCTTATCACGTTTTAATATTAGAATTTATTTCACTTTCAAGCCTGGCAAAAATTTCATTAAATAATACGGGTTTTAATTGATGTTTTTAATTTTTTACGTAAACGCAAAATGGCTATTAAATGGCGTTTTTCTAGTAGAAAACATATTCTTCCTAGAATCAACATTTTATTAATTTAGAGGATAGCTTTTCTCTATAATTTCCCTCGCCAGGCATTAAAAGATATAGAAGTTCTGGCAACATCGTTCTTAATAACATTTTATGTTGTAATAGTATCCTCAATCATCAAATGTTTGCAGTGAAATACTGAATACAATTAAAGTTATTTTCCGATTAGCATTAATCTAAAAATTACCTCCAGAAAAATGCATCAATTTATATATGAAAAACCATGTAATAAAAACTGTTTACGACTTAAATGGTCAAACAATAAAACAAAAGCATACATTTACAAAAGTATATCTGTAACGGTGTTATAAAACGACTTTGGAAGAAGTCATAGAGATCCTTGCTATCACTATTCAATGTATTGGAAATAATACATCTGTTAAGTAACAGTCGCCTATTCTTGTAAATATGAGATAGGATAGCCGAGAATTCGAAGCTGGGAAACTAGATTTGGAATTGAGAATTCTGATCATAAGTTAAAATAAATAATACAGAATGCTATTGGAAAGAAATGCGTTGTTAGTTATGTTATTGAAAAAAAAATAATGTGAGGATGAAATTTTGTTCTTGTTAATGAAATGAAATTAACACTGAGTTTATCTAAATCCGAACAATAGAAAATTTTAAACATATTTGTAAAGTGGGTTAATTGAAAATTAGGTTAGAGAAATCGCTCTTTGTAAACATGTGAAGAACGATGCATGCTTAGACACGGAATCGATATGCACGTTGTTGGTCATGCAATGACGTCATGAGTTCTCAATATAGTTAGAGCTTGACAGAGAGAAAGAAGTCAGTAAGTCAGGGGAGAAGAGAGAAGTCAAATGTCGAACAGGGTGGGGCAGACAGATCTGACATCCGCCTTGGAAGCGAACGTAGAAGTTGAAATAATGTAAAAACTTTGAATTACTTGATGCGAAGCCATTGATCGGTCGAATGAAATAAACGAACAATCATATTTTTGTAACTGTCGTCTTCGTGTTATATCATTCAACAAAAAAAGGTATTGTGAATTTGTATTATAAGACTTGTGTTCCACTCATTTGTATTTATAAAAACTTTGTGTATAAACTCATCTAAGAATGTGTCTCTATCATCTAAGAATGTGCCCCCTCTCAGTATCAA
The DNA here is from genome assembly GCF_053919585.1 of Euprymna scolopes. Classification (NCBI taxonomy): domain Eukaryota; kingdom Metazoa; phylum Mollusca; class Cephalopoda; order Sepiida; family Sepiolidae; genus Euprymna; species Euprymna scolopes. The sequence goes on along the minus strand of NC_136489.1, from coordinate 58,950,138 downwards.
GAAATAATGGATGTTCCTTCATTATGATAAAAGACAGAAAATCCCCATTTCAAAAATATATGTGTTAAATAAAGATAATGTTTATAGAAACACTCCCGGAACTGTCAAACGGTATAAATATCTATCTATCTATCTATCTATCTATCTCTCTCTCTCTCTCTCTCTCTCTATATATATATATATATATATATATATATATATATATATATATGCATATATATATATATAATCCCTCTCTCAATGTGTAATACATCTCTTTATATATACCCTGTCTCTATCGTACGAACATGAACATACGAATATAACACCTATACAACATAACACATCTATGAAATGATAGAATATTGTAAATTAACACGACATAAAAATTTACGCATTTTTACATTTTCTTTTTTCCCCTTCTCACGCAATGTTTTATTTTACTGTCACCCACTTATGTATTTCCTTCTAAATTAAATTTATGTGATTGAGTTTACTCCTTGTCCATGCATATGAATGCATGACAGGTAAGAAATGTTTCTCTACAATTGTCGATAGGATTAGTTTTGGGGCCGATAATGGCGAATATTTTCGTGGGTTTTCATGAAAAGCAATTGCTTTTTGGACCCATGAAATTCTTAGATTATTTTCGCTATGTGGACGACACATTTCACTTTTTCAATAATCAAACAGAGGCAAATAATTTTTTCTCCTTTCTTAATAGGATGCATTCCGCGTTATAGTATCCTTATGAAGGAGAGTTTAACTCATCCATAGTTTTACTCAATGTATTGGTAACAAAAACACCATCCAGTTACCTTACATCAAAATACCGTAAACGTACATTTACGGGACTGTCTACACGCTGGGATTCATTTTGCCCCCAAAAACGCAAGATAAATTTAATTTGGACCCTAACATATCGTTTCCTGATGATCTGTTAAAAAAAAACAAAAAACACTGCAAAATTGTTATTTCGCTTCAAATGTGCGTGTTGTGTTCTCTACGAGAACATAAATGCTATCTTCTCGAAAAGATGGTTTTATAATATTAAAAGATGATTTTATAATAATAATGCAATTTACAATTTGGAATGTAGTTGCAGTGCCAACTATGTGGATCGAACAGCATTAAGATTAGATGGAAGAGTTCAACAACACATACCTACTAAAATCATGAGACATACCAAACAACAGACGTATTGCCACCACATACATGTTTTCAATTACCATCTTATAAAAAAACCGTCATGTGCAGCGAACTTTAGCGCGTACTCATTATTTCATTTAACGATCTTAGAGACTGTTCACGTTCGGTTAAGAAAGCTGTTCTCTCTGTAAGTAGAAGAAATGTCTCTTGGGTTTGAGTGTTTAGTCTCTAGGATTTTCGAGTAATATAACGTTGCTGCATTTTAATCACGTTGGCCCATTTTTTTTTCTTTTTCCCCATACATAAGGCAACGCAGAGTGATTTTATTTGTAAATATTTTCGATTCCCATTCGTATTTGTTTTTACAAATTCCTCGTTACAGCTTTGATAAAGTGAGGGCGAGCGGGTTAGCTGACTCCCCATTTTCCTCTCTTCTTTTCATCTCGTTTACTTTATTTTAAACGTTTTTAATCATGAATTTAAATCTTCCCTTCAAGCTTGCGTGATTTGGGTATATATTTCTAGGGCAATTGCTTTCGACATATCAAAGGCCTTCGATACTGTTTGGCATAAAGGCCTACTACACATGATTTCCAGCTACGGTATAACTGGAAATGTTTTCTCGATCATTAAGTCATTTCTCTCAGATAGACTCATAAGAGTAGTGGTTGATAGGCAGAAATCAGAGGCCCACAGTATTAATGCTGGAGTCCCTAAGGGGTCCATACTGGGCCCAACTCTCTTCCTGATCTACATCAATTATCTCCCAAAACACATACTAAAATTATTCGTTGACATCTATGCTGATGACACGACCATCTATGGCAACACATCAAAGGCCGTAAATGATGATGTTCTCTTTGATTTTCTCTCCTCTGATCTTGAGCGCGTGGTACAGTGGGGAAAGAGGTGGCTGGTTACCTTTAATGCATATAAGACCAAGCTCCTGTCTCTACATCAAAAACGCTCTGATCCCCATCTGGAATCAATTGAAATGGATGGCTTTCGTCTAAGGGAGGCCCTATGTTTTGATAAGCTCCTGGGCTTGACCTTTACACCTGATCTTAAATGGAACACATACGTCAAGTCTGTGGCCAAGGTCGCTGGGAAAATGGTGGGATCCTTCTACCGCTCCAGAAGATATCTCACTACTGCGAGCCAAGTACGTCCAAAGATGGAGTACTGCTGCCACATCTGGGCGGGAGCTGCTAAAAACAGCCTATCCTGCCTTGACAGAGTACGAAATAGACTTCGTGGCTTGGTGGAGGATGCCCTTTTCTCTACCCTGCAACCTCTTTCCCACAGAAGAGACGTAGCGAGCCTGTCATTGTTCAATCATTATTTTCATGGCAGGTGCTCGTCTGAGCTCCATTCTCTGATCCCCCTCGCCAATCTTTTTAAAATATACCCGACTAGCTGAAACCACCGTCAATAATTTTCCACACTCCCTATCTGTGCCTAAATTAAAACGTAGATACCATGAACAAAGCTTCTTTCTTAGAACTGCACGCCTGTGGAACTCTGTTCCGCTTGCCTGTTTCCCTCCCGACTTCAACCTGGATGTCTTCAAGTCCAACACAAACAAATTCCTGATGAACCGCCACCCCCAAGTAATGACACCTAACCAATTCTCCAATACAATGCTACACTATCCCTTTGATTACTGTAAACACAATAACCCTTATCCCTGAGTGGCCATTGGGCCTTGATAAGTGGTGAACTCCATGTAATATATATATATATATATATATATATATATATATATATATATATATATATATATATATATATATATATATACAGGGTTTCCAAAAAATCACTGAAGGATTGAAAATCTTTGTCATTTTAATATTAATGATTATTTTTCTTATTTCAGATATTTTACAGATAATATTTTGGAAAATATTTTAAGTAAGTATAGCCATTGAACAACGGACGCAAGTTGTGGAATTGTTTTATCAAAATCAGGGGTCAATTGTTTTGATTCAAAGAGTTTATGGACAGCATGTTTATGTAAGAGATAGCCCAAGTCACAAACAATACGAAAGATTGGGCGCTGATTTGAAAACCCAACAGATTTACTTGATTTCCCGCGAGTTGCTCGACCTCGAAACGTCATCACAAATGAAAATATGGAAAGAGTGCGAGAGCTTAGAGCAACATACTGAAACATTGATTCGTCGACGTTCAACACAACTTGGGATATGTCGAAGCTCACTACACAATATTCTGTACAGTTTAAAACTCTTTCATTATAAAGTGCAGCTTGTTTAACACTTGAAGTTTGAAGATTTTCAAACAAGGCTTCAAATGCAGTTCAAATGCAAGAGCGTGTCCGAAATGGCCCCAAGTTTCCGCAAAAGTTTATTATCTCAGATGAAGCCCATTTTCATTTGAATGAATTCGTTAGCAAAAAAAATTACTGATTTACGGACCCTAAAAATCCAAGGGCAATTCATCAAAAGCAGTTGAACTCTATGGTGTGCAGTAACAGACGAAAAGGCGAACATGCGACCACTGTTACTGGAGAGAGATACCGGACCATGATTACAGATCTCTTGCGCCCCAAAATTCAAAACAGGCCCGGATTATGGTTCCAACAAGAGTAGGCAACGGCACTTACAGCCAGAGACATCATAGAGCTTCTCAGGTAATGCTTTGGGCACAGCATAACTTCTGGATATGGCAATGTCAAATGGCTACCACGTTCTCCGGACTTGACTAGCTCGGACTCTTTCTTGTGGGGATATCTTAACACATACATATATATATATATATATATATATATATATATATATATATATATATATATATACTAGCATGTTGTCCGGCATGTCCTGGTCGTAAAATATGAAATATTATGATTTTTTTTATTAGTGCAGATTTCGTATCTATTATTATTATATTATATTGGACCCAATATATAGTAATGATTTGAAAAGTTTTAAAAAACATGACTCGTGCTCTACCACCGAGAATCGAAACCAAAATGTTTAGCTTACGATTTACTTTTTCCTTTAATGTTAATGTCTGAGCTATGAAGACATGTTTGTTGGAATGCTAAAAATTAAAATAACCAATAGCTATTACGTTAGGAATGCATATTCGTAATAGCGTCTTTCAACTTTCATCTGGCAACTTTTTTTTTATTTTTACCTTTTTGTCTGATTTCCCCGGCTAAAACACAAATATAAAGTTATGCATGGGTTCGAATACTCTATATATTACATTTTATGGCTGTAGATCAAAAACTGTCAAAGGAGTTTGGTAGGCATATTTTTAAGCAAATATATATATATATAGAAAAATGTGTTTAGTATGACATTTTTACGCAAATATTATGCAGATATAAACCATGTAAAATATCTTATGAATATAATTGCACTAAATAGTAAACTAAAGATAATCATTCCATGAAAGAACCGAAAAAAAAACTAATATGAAATTAATAAAATGAATGTTTAAAAATATGCAAATTAGCAAGATCTTTTGCAGGTGAATGCAATTCCACGACGATATATAACCCAGTTGTGTTTTCTTTTTAAATAAATAGAAAATAGTTTGTTTAATATAAATAACGATCCACAAAAACACCTTATGAGAGTATATATACACACACATATATATATATATATATATATATATATGTACGCGCTCTCCTCAATAAGTTTCCAGACGTTTTTATACAGGTAATTAACATTTAGACCCTTTAAAATTCACGATGCTATTTCTATTGGTATTATGAGATGACTGACTAATTTTTATAATGTAAGTTTTAAATGAACAGTTACAGCAGGAATTAGAATACACCCTACCAAAGCTTGATTGTCACAGCTGGTAAAATACAATCTGGGTGTGAGAACACTTTAGAAGAATGATATACAATACATTTCTGTATTAATCTCTTTAAAAATGCCACAAAAACATATTGAATGCTTCAGATTACTTTTGAACAGTCTTTTATGAATTGAGCATCATTTTTTAGTGGAATAAAACATTCAAGTAATGCAGTGAGTGTGTGATGGGTTGACAAGAGGTGTGGGAAAAGTAATGAAGTCAGAACACCAGCGTTGATTGGATAAGCACCGTCGTGTGTCTATATAGACAATAAGTGCAGAGGTATTGTCAATGTGTAACTGTACACAAAAGTTTTCGCGAAGAACTGAAAATGCAGAAGATTTGCGCGAAGTTTGTCCAAAGGGTGATGAAAGAAGGCCAGACAATATGACTAAGATGGCCAACAAAACTTCCTCAAGTTCTATTTAGTCAAGACCTTGCTTCTTTTGACTTTTGCTAATTGCCAAATCTCCAGGAAAATCTTAGAGGCTGTCGTTATGAGACTATTGCGAAGAGGGAAGAGACTGTATCGAGGGTTATTGACGCACTCATACAAAAGGATACCCGTGAGACCTTCCAGAAGTTGCTGGAATGGTACAACAAATGCATTGCAGCTGGAGGAGATTACTTTGAAAGGACTAGAGTTTCGTGTGTCGATAAAAAGTATCTATACGAAATGATATGTACTATTGATAAAAAGTATCTATACGAAATGATATTTACTATCGATAAAAAGTATCTATACGAAAAACGCCTTGAATCTTATTTAAGACACCTCGTGTAAATCAGTAATGATAAACTTGTTATTTAATGGGTTTTAATTACTCGTGTTGCTATGAAAGACATTTTAGAATGTTATTGCTGGTATTAGGAAATCAAGTTCAAATTATATCAAAAAATATTTCTAATAAGTATATAAAACGAACGCGTTAAACTTCTTACTATGACAAAAGTTCGAAGAGAAGAAGGGAACGTAAACTTTGTGGGAAATCAAGTATAATCCGAAAAAAAACATATTTCCCTTGAAATATTAGACAATATGAAACTAGCTAGCTTTTGCCATGTTTCATTTCTAGAGAACACATTAGAAAAGTTAAATTAAAACATACTAGAATATATCGAAGGATCTTATATTTGCAAACCGGGATTTTGGTATTTTTCAAAATTGTTTATATAGACACTATTTCTAAAGCCTTGAACCAAAATGATATATGACAGAAAAGCGAGTTTCCTGAAGCAAAGATTGCTGGGAATTCGTTGCAGACGAACAGGTATGAAGCCAGCACAGATGCGGACGATGTCGAGGAAGGCAGACGATTAGTCGGTGAGATAAGCGTTTGCCTACGCCACAATGACGAGGAAAGCAACAGAAAACAGAAAAAAGATGGCGGCGCTTTTTCTGTAAAAGGAGAAAATAATTGGATCAAACGATCCATGGGAAAGATGGGCGCCGTTGACGAGTGGCGGTTTCCTTTGTAAAGCCGCCATTATATAGCGATTCTTGCTAAATAGTTCTACTACCAATTATTTGTCTTTCGAATCTCATTTTTGCGATTAGCAGAACTAAATTTAACGAAATACAACAAAAAAAAGAAAAATGAATAAATTACTTGTTTCGCTTAATAATCATATGATTAGTTGATGGAGTAAAAATGTGAACCACGTCAAAAGTTATGATTCTAAATATTGATATTTGAAGAGATGGAAAAGCGGTGGAAGTGAAAAAACATTGAGGTGAGGAGGTGCAACGCGATAAAAGATAAGTTTTTTTGTGTGAAGTGATGATTAAATCTAGCCTTCCTTTTTGGCTTGTCAGAAAGTATCAGACTTGAAAAGGACAGCTCTAATATGAGTCGATATATTCAATGCCAACCTTTTTCTTTTCTATACCCGCCAATAGAGTGGTCATATTTTACAGAAAAATGTCTAAATCTCAGCTACTTTTCTCTCTATCTCGGACTCTCTAAAGATACTGCTCTGAAGTTCTAAAACTCATCAAACATTTATGTTATTGTTATTTTTATTCTCCTCTTATTACGTAATCGTGCACTGCAGTCAAAAACAAAAACTAAACATATTCATACAAAATAAAGCAAACACGATGAATAAATATTTGAAGATATGAAACACTTATAAAATAAAACTTTATTTAATTTTCGGATTCGAGATTAGATAGCGGTAAAGCGTTGATATGTCGTCAAACAAAACAATGAGCTAATATAACAACGCACTTGTTATTTATCAAGATTATGTAGATCTTTTGTATGTCTACATATGCTGCTGTTAATGAGGTTTCTGGCTGGCTTCCTGTTAAAATAGATATTTTCATTTTTCTTGTAAGTGTTAAACCAAACATCAATCGCTCTTCTGATTTTCATCTGATTTTTTTTTTTTTTTTTTTGCGTATCGTAATCATTTCTATAATCATTATCGTCGTGATAGTTCTTAGGTTTCTAAACCGCCATACGAATTGGCAAGCTATATGTACAAGTGAGCAATCTAAGAAGTTATTTCAAGCTATTCCCAAAGAGTTCGTGAATATTTACTCTCGTAATTTCAGGAAAATATGCAATAGTGTTATTAATAGTAGCAACTTTGTTATTACTTTTATTCTTAATGTTGTTTAGGTTATCTCATTTTCTATGCATAAGACTGGTCTCCTTACACGCTTTTTCCGACAATTTTTCTGGTGATTTTAGTGCTGATTTTCGAATATTCCTTGATAAACTAATCAGTTCCTTTATTCTATACCAATACCCCGCTGGGTTCATGCTGATTTTGACCAGTCTATATCTCCCCGTCCCGATTCGCAAACGTTCTGCTCTTGAAATGTTTTCTTTCATCTCGAAATTATTCTATTTGTGTTTGTCTCAGTCTTATTTCTCTTTTTTGAAGACCTAGCAATATCTTCAAAACGCTGGGGATAAGTTTAGATACATGAAAGGATTCGTAACTATGTCATCTCAAAGGTTGACACTTGTGATTTTTGTAGAATCTAATACTGAGGTCATTTGTGACAAATTTGCTATTTCTCCTCGTGCTATTTCATTGTCTTAGGATAATTTCTTTGCTCGTCTTTTTTGCTGACAATTCTTCTATTTATGAGTCTGATACTCTTTTTCGTGATTTTCCTGTGAAAACTGATGTCTCTTAATTAATTATCATTCCAAACATAAGTTCTTTCTGATTTCGACCAATTAAGCTTTCTAATTCAATTCCTATTTTAGTTCTGAACTTTCTTCGATTCCCTCCAAATTATTCAATCCTTGTTTACCTTTTGTTCTTGTTTGAAACATTCCTATGTTTTCGTATTTTTAAAAATGTTAGTAGTCGGCATGATCTAGTGTTGTTCTAGTCATCTTATCTATGTTATTAGTGAAGTTTTTGAAAGATTGGTCAGTGGCAAACTTTTTCATTTTCTGGAAATTTTGAGTCTCGTTAGTGATATTCAATATAAATTTCACGAGGGAGTCGTAAAAGAGCTGAGCGGATCCATCGGTTTATGGATAATTCAGGATATAGTAGCCGTTGTATATGATATTTTGAAGGCGGTCAACTAATTGTTGCATTCAGCTCTTATACATAAACTTCGGTTTCATGTTTATTTTTTAAACAAAGTTTTTGACATTATTAGGTCTTTTCCATCCGATCGAATCTTGCGAGTAACTCTGTATTGTGTTTTTCCTAGGTTTTACCCTTAACACAACAGTGGTTCCTCTCTATATAAATGATCATTCATAAAATTTCATTCGGAAAATTAACATCTTTAATGATGAGAACACTTTCTATCCTGGCATTGCTTCTTTTCCATCGTTTGCGGTCAGTTGAAATAGGAATCTGATTTATAAGTTACCTTGGGCTCATCTATGTATTTCTGTATGAAATGGTTTGTTCTCTTAAATCATGTTAAGACTCAGTTTTTGTTTTGTAATTGACCCTTTTCTTACTAAGATTGTTATGCATGGTTCTACGCTCGATGATTAATCTAAAACTTCTTTGTTTTTCCCGTTCATAAAATCTTGCGTGGAGTTCATAGATTTGATCCAGTGCCATTTCTGCAGATCGTAAAAAGTATCGCTGTAGAAACTTTCTCATATCTGGGACTAGGATGTATCCTGACAAATTTACTACTAGAAAATTATTGGGTGTTGTTGTCATATTTGGTTTGGTGAAAGTTTTTCGCATCTCGTGGTTCATGATAAAGTATCGAAGCGTATCTGTAATTTGGAAACTCTCTCTCACAAACTTGTTGTCGCTAGTCTTAGTCTTTTTTAAAAATACTGTTAGGAAATGCAATTGTTGTTGTGATACATAATTGAAATACGGCTTCTTAGTTCTTATTTTGATATCTACAATTTGTGGAACACCCTTCAAGCATATATTGAGGCCCCCTGCTGGGGGCCTCAATATATGCTTGATATTTTTCAAGACTCAGGACAATATTCATCATATATCTTTGCCATAATCATCTTTCGTCTTGCTAGTTCCTTACATCAAGTATCTTATATCATTTTCTATAAAACTAGCCTGAATACTCAGCGTTGCCCGGGTGTTTGTAGATCTGTGTTGAGCAAAAAAAAAAAGAAAGAAAAAGTTGTTATACGCAGAAAGGCTCGAAACCGTGACGTGAAGGCGAAAAAGAAAGTGGAGTTGTGTATAAGGGTGTTGGTTGAGCAAAAGAAAAAAAAGAAGGAACATTGCGACTCCTCCAAGTAGCAAACTGCCCGATTGAGGGTAAGAAATTAATGTATTTCGCCAATTGTTCGATATTTGTCGTCCAAAGGGTTCTGCTTCGAAATGATACCGATCTCGTGAAAATCCGTCGCCTCTTTCGAATGTTTTTGCGAGACATGCATACATACATAATATACATACATATATTCATTCATTCATACATACATTTAAACAGACAGGTGAGATTTATATTATAGATTAACATGGAAGAAAGACAGGGGATAAAAAAATATTCGAAAAGGAACATGAGTGAAATACAATTTTCCAGGCAGATAGAAATACAAGGGTTTCTTTAATGTATGTTTATTCATCAGCAAACTTATATTAAAACAACATAACTTGAATTTAGACACAGGTTAACTTGTTTAAAACACAAAATATAAGGCTTATAATAACAACATAATTTATAATATGTATATAATACCCATTAGATACCAAAAATATTGCAACAATATATAATCAATAAATAAATAATAAAATATAAGAAACCCTCACTTAATTTCAATTACACACCCAGCGTTTGGATTATAACGTCTATATTTATGCCAAAAATAAAAAAAAATCGCAGCATATCTAACGTTAAAAAATGTCACTCACTTAATGCCACACTGCAATATTCAACTTAAATGCTAAACTTTTTTTTAAATTCTGAAATACAACAAACATATCCTTTTCAGTTTACAAACCCAATCAGTATATTTTCGAATATTATATTGGCATTTTATTTTTTTCAAATTTATTTTTCCGATGAAGTCTTAAAAACAGACAAAACGTTGATGAACATATAATTTGGTTCATTCCGTTTTCATATATCATATATATATATATATATATATATATATATATATATATATATATATATATATATATATATATACTATTTATATTTATTATTGTTATTATTATTATTATTTTATAAATATTGTCATTATTATCAATACACACAATACACAATTAATTTGATGATATAATAATGGAAGTTTATATATATATATATATATATATATATATATATATATATATATACATGTGTGTGTAAACTTTTCATTTGCTATTGTGAAAAATCATCGTTTCAATAATTTACAAATTGTTAACATAAAAAAATGTTTACATGTTACATTTAGTTTCGTTCCTTTATAATTTTATATATATATATATATATATATATATATATATATATATATATATATATATATATAAACATAAATATATTATTATACTGTTGGTAGAATTTTTCAGTAACTCATAACAACACCACAATATGTCATTCCAAAGAGTGCTCAATGCATGAAACAGAGCAATATATTGATTGTTGGAGAGCTATTAACTATAAAACAAACAAAGCACCGAGAATAAAATGTTAGTTTTGTAACTATCCGTATTAAGTGTATAGCAGTGAATATGAACAAATTTGCCGCATCAGAGTTTTTATTAATTTTCATATGTGCATTTAAGAATTAGTAAAATGACAAGTTGTAATATCTTTTTAATCAAATGAAATTATATTTTGTATATTATTTTTCTATAAACAGTTTAGTTAAGGATTTTAAATAATAAGAGATTTGGCGATAAAGTACTGCACGGTTAGCACAACCTACTAAAGTAGAATTGACACGTTTTTATCAAAACAATGAAATTTGATTGTTAAGACTAATAAGTCGAAAATAAAATAATCTTTATTTTTTACTTTTAAACTTATTGTTGAAGTAGGTCCTTTTATATGGTCGGTTCAGTATGATAGGATTCTGAAACACATTCAGCACAAACCGTGTTTGTTGCGTTTATACAGTTTACATGAAGTGTAAATGAAATAAATCCGTTTTTATTTGTGCCTTTAACTATTGAGAAACATCTTCAATTATCGATTAATTTGTTTAATGGAGTGATTTTACTTATTATATTATTATAAAATTTTAATTTAAAATAATATTTCTTACATATTTTCTAAATATCTTATAAGTAAATATAGGTTTTTATTTGGAGGGTATTTGTGAAAAATGGCATGATCGTATATTTTATCCAGCTCTTCTATGGAGCAATATACAAAGTTGATTTAATCTATGAACTAATAGAGTTATTGTGTTCTGCCGTGTTAAAATAAATTGGCTGATAAATACATAAAATGAAATACGCCTTATTACTTTTTTTACTTTAATAAAAATGCTAAATATGAAGTTATATTGTTTTAATAAGTAGAAATTATAAACATTCTTAGCAGACAAGAAACATCTTCAATACAAATTTCACAGCAAACAATGTCCGGTTTCATACAGTTCCTGATTATTGTTTTAGAACGCTTACTCTTGTTTTCGAATTTTTATAATATTTTTTATTCATTTATTCATAATGGTTAGGTGAAAATATAGAATAAATAAAAAAAGCCTTCCCATATTAAGAATGGCTTTCTACATAATATTCTACAGTTAACTAAAATGTTGTTATTGGAAAAGCTATTCTTTACAAGACGAGGCGTGTTTTATTAAATATTCTGCATTTTCACCTTAAAATTTGATAAATGAATTAATATATTTCTGAATCTGAAACTCTCGCCTGGTTTGTATTACGGATAAAAGTTAAAGATATTTAACTAATCTGACAGGATCATAAAGGGTCAAGAATCTGCATATAATCTTAAGTGAACTCACATGTAAAATACACAAGGCAGCCAATGAAAGTATTTCTGAAATTCTCAGTGCATCACTAAGCGGAATACATCTTATTAATACTTCAAATATATCCATATTTTGATTCAATTTATATCCTAGGACTATAATTCCCATCGGAACACAATGGAAGTAGTCCTAAATCTCAACGGTATCTTCTTCGTCGAATATCTATGTAGCTGAACTGTCGTGACAGAATACACTTCAAACTTAAATGCGTATGTCCGATTTCAATGAAATTTAAACCCTATGCACATATTTTTCGGACATTTCAGTTCCTGCAGACTATATTAAGAAGAAAAGCGATAAATATGATGTTATTAGCATAGTTACATATTACGACGTAGTGAGTCTATTTTAATCTCGAGAAATGTATCTTTCTGCTAGATATGTTCATGTATTTGAGATTTTAATCAAACCTATCGCATTTGAAATACGCTCTTAAATAACACAAGTGATGAAACTATGTGCAACTAAATATAATGAGCATGGCTATCATCATTTTCGTTTAACCCTGCGTTACTTCCATGTTTTCTCGCCCCAATTTTCCTTAAGATCTCATAATTCTTAGTTGGGAATTTATTTTTTCCTTTCCCTCCAGTACTCTCCGGACTCAGTGAGAGTATAGCACACGTGATATGACGCAGTTATATTTCAGTTTTTCTTTCGACGTGAATCAGATTGAAAGGTAATGTTTGTGCAATGAACTGCTATTCATTTTTCTGGCTATTTCAATTTATGATAACATTTTGCGTTTAAATTTGCGAGCAGACATTCATTTTTCTTACTATTCAATTAATGGAAACATTTTGTGTTCGTCATAGATATTAAACAATAATACAAATCGGTGTGTCTTGTGGGGATTTTAATTAAATATGATCTAAGTCTTAGATTTTTTTCATTTTTCCTTGGTTTTATAATGTTGCATAAAAGGGATGCCCCCTTCTCATGTAAGTAAGAAGACATACTAAATAAGTGAAGTAATGGAAATTGGAATCTTAGGAATTCAGTTCATTGTTAATTCTATTAGAATAGCTAAATATGTTAATGTTGGAAAGAGTCGATTGTCCATTCTTTTGGAAATCTGGATATTAAATATGTCAGTTAAATGAATGCGAGTTAAAATATATTGTTTAAAAATAGGTTAAAATTGAGGATTCTTTTTTTTTGCCAAAACTGTGTTGGACGGACATGTGTACAAGACATGATATAGTCACGTTGGTCTACTTCCGGCGTCATAAATAAAGGAGATTTCCCGATATATTGAATCCGTGGATTCGAAGTGAGGAATTTGATGAGAGACAGTCAGTTACAGAGAATCAGGATAGATTGAGAGAAGACCCCCTTAGAAGCGAAGGAGGGAAAGTAGACCATGTGGATCTAAGTTTGAATTCCTGACATCACCAATCGGCTGGTTGAATAATAAAGGAACCATCTATGTTTGTAACCTTTTGTCACGTGTCATCATTTCTCACAATAGAAAAGGTAAATATGTTGTATCATCATCTTGTAACGAACTTTGTATAACCCTTCCAAATATCATGTGCCTCCTTCAACATCAGTAATACATCCCTCCTCTAATATGTATTTGCATCATATTTCCCAGTCTGTATTATTATGTGTTAACAAGAATCATCGCAGTCTGATGTAAATGTCTCCGTCCACATTTATCATCACAGCTGTCATGATGTTCAAAGAACTGGTATAAATGTCTTCTCCTCATCATCACCATCGTTATTCGTGGATTATGAGCCGCCTATTACACAACAATAATTCCTTTTATTGCATTTTTATATATTAATATAAACAACATATAAGTTATTTAAACTGTTCGACAGGGATTGTAGATATATCCTGAACCAGTAGTATAACAATATTTTAGAAAATAATAACACGATAAACATTTTTGTATTGGGGTGTATAAACACACCATCGAACTGACCATGTTTTGAACAAAATGGTGACTAACGCAAGCTTAAAACAATTTCCGAGATATAATTTCAATGATACAGACACAAACACTGTATTAGAATAAGCATTAATTTATTCCTTTTTGTTTTTATTTAAGTTCCCTTTCCACATCTCTTTTTCCTCTTTTCTTCTTTTTCGTTGTCCTTCTCTTTTTCCTTTTTATTCCGCCGTATTTCATTTTCTATTCTTTTACTTATATTCTTTTACTTATATTCTTTTACTTATATGATTCCTCTAGCGCAATCTTCCATTTTTACGATCGTATTCTTCTCTACCTATTATGTGTGTCTTCACGTGGTATTTAAAAACGAAACAAACGTAACATATTCACCTTTAACTGAATGAAATATATACGTACATAAAATAACAGCATTGGAATCGTGACCATCACCCGATTTCTAATGCCCTATTATCTTCGTTCTTTATTGCTCCTTTGGTAAATTCACACCAGCCGTTACCAGTGATTACATTGTTGATAAAAACGCAGTGATACCAACAGATTTTAGTGACGCTGTAATATTTTATGTGCAGGAAGGTGTCAGATAATTTCTTATTCCTATGTACTATGATGGTTGCATCCTGTTTTGCGCTCGAGTTTTACTTGGTTTTAGGTAATTGACTATTTAAACATGCCCCTATTTGGTTTATTATTATCATTAAAAAAATTTTTTATTTTAATTACATTTTCACCCCAAACAAGGCAAATTGCCACTTTGGTGTAGGGGGCTACTATCAGGAGCAACAACTACTGGGGTACTATGTAGGGATTTGGGCAGCAAGATGTCGGTTCACGTTACACTTGAACTTCTGCACGTCAGTACTGTTGGTTAAGCAGGGACCTGGAACGGAATTCCAGAGTCTAGCGGTTCTGGGGAAGAAACTATTAGAGTAAAAAGATCTTTTACATCTAGGGATCTCTACAGTTTGGGGGTGGGATTTAGCAGCCTGTCGGGTTTGTCGAGGGTGCTCACGTCGTGGGGGCACAAGTGATTGAAGTTCGTCAGAGCATTCACCACTAAAATACTTGTAGAAAAGGCAGAGGGATGCAACATTTCGTCGATGGGACAGAGGCTGAAGCTTAGATGCCAGTTCAGGGCCTATCAGGTTTGCGACTCTCTTTTGAACCTTGTCAAGGAGCGAGAGACTAGTAGCAGATGCACCAGCCCAGATGTGACAGCAATACTCCATACATGGGCGAATGGTGGCCTTATATAGCCTAGGAGTTCTTACGCAGGTAACTATCATGGATTACTCATTGACAACAACCGGTGGTATTCCCTGGATTCTAAGTGACAAAAATTTTCCTCAGATTTCCAGTACTCTCCATCTTCCTTGAAAACAATTACAAATGAAAATGTGTTATCACAACAGCCGCCTACATTTGATTTTCGCTGGCAATGATCGTCGGTCCTCACGAAAATTTGGGTGGCAATAAGCGTTCCCAAGGCCCTATTACACTCTTTCAGTGAACGGTTTGTTAGTGCTTTATTTCCTTGGCCTTTCAATTTTCCTTGACTTTTCTCGATTTGGTATGGTGCCAGTCTGTGTCGACACTACACTGGGGGAGTAATTAACAGTAAATGTTTCGTTTTCCTCCGTTTTATTGGTTCTGTGTGTTTTGTTTCTTGTTATATTTTTTATTGGAGTTATAACATGCTGATCAGTTTTGGTATTCCATGTGGGCGGGTCTCCACATTTTATAGTTTTCCTTGAGATTTTTTTTATTACATTTTCACCCCCAATTAAGGCACATCACCACTTTGATATATGCGACTGCTGGCAAGGACATACGTTGCAGGGATACTACGAAGGCAGTTAAGTAGCAAGATGTCTGTTCACATTATACTTGAACTTCTGCATATCAGTACACTTGGTGAAGCAGGAATCCGGAAGGGAATTCCAGAGTTTAGCAGTTCTAGGGAAGAAACTATTAGAGTAGAATGCTTTCTTACATCTCTACTGTGTAGAAGTGGGACTTTGCTGCTTGTCGGGGGGGGGGGTTACGTCGAAGGGGTATAAGGGAATGTAGTTCGTAAGAGCATCCAATATTAAAATACTTGTAAAACAGACAGAGTGATGAAACGTTCATCGATTGGGGCAAAGGCTGAAGCTTAGATTACAGTTCAGGATCTATTAGGTTGGCGATTCTCTTTTGAACCCTGTCCAGAAGTGAGAGACAACTAGCAGATGCACCAGCCCAAATGTGACAACAATACTCCATACATGGGCGAATGGTTGCCCATAGAGGTACAGGATACCTTCAGGCATAAGAAGTTTTCTAGCACGGTAGAGAGAGTCCACCTTGTTCGCAGTAACTTTGGTAATGCTCTCCATGTATCTGTTCCAACTCAAATTCCCTGTGAACATTAAGCTGGTGAGTTTGAACCAAGTACTTTCAGGTAATGTATCTTTAATCATAACTATTGCATCATATGTTTTTAAATATATTTACGGCTATATGACGTTATAAAAGAAAATCTTACTCTTGTTTACAACGTTATGCTTCTCTATTTTAATTGCCAACGACTTTTTTCCGTTTCTAAAATAGAACAGGGTCATACATTTCATTACATCAGAAATATATTTTCGAATATTTGTACTGGTGTTTCTTTCTTTTTTCCCCCCCTTAATTTCATTCATTCAGGCGAATATTCGAAATAAAGACGAAATGTTGATAAACACATAACTTGGTCGGTTTCTGTTTTATTTCTCCCCTAATTTATATATATATATATATATATATATATATATATATATATATATATATATATATATACATATATATATATTAGGATTATATACTTACTTATAAATGATTACTCACTAGTAAGAACACGTGGTGTATTCAGTGTGACAGCGAGTATCCACGTATATCTAGTACTTGCCGTTTCCTTTTCTTATTATTGCAAATCATTTTGTCAGACGTCTATTTCATCAATTTTTCCATTCCTTTAAAATTTTTCAGATAATTTTGTGAACCGGGTAAGATATGTCTGCCATTTTGACTAATTTTCAGCTTGTGTTATCCGCTAAATGTACATTTGTTCTATTAAAAATCAATTTATGTCTGGTTGACGTCCGAGTAGTAGTAGTAGTAGTAGTAGTAGTAGTAGTAGTTAGAATAGTAGTAAGTTCAGTAGTAGCAATATTACTTCTCATTAATTTTGTACGTGTTCCTCTTTTCTTTCATCTCGCTATAATTTTCGCAAAAAACTAAATCATTACGGAGACATGTATTTGCTAATATTTATAGAAGTACGATTCCACACGCACACACACACACAAACTCACACACGCATATACATATATGTGTGTGTGTTTGTTTGTGTGTGTATGTTTGTATGTGTGTTCATATAAGCGTGTGTTTAGGTTCATACATTTATGCGACAATGTACCGATTTATCCCTTCCCTCCCTGTTCTCATTTTCAGCTCCTCGTATTTCAGAGCCATATTCATGGTCTGATATTGACAAGGGCATTTGTCCGGAATCAACAAGCCGTGCAACTCTCTTGCATTGATAGAAGAACGAAGTCACCATTCCCACTTTACGGACTTGTATTCATTACATCTGTTGTTTTCATACAACCGGGCGAGACAGAAATTAATGAGAGCAATCCAAACTCAAGTGACAGCTTCCTCCATTTCAGACGGAAATCGGAAAAACGATTTCTACTGAATTCACTCCAAATAATAATAATAATAATAATAATAATAATAATAATAATAATAATAATAATAATAATAATAATAATAATGTGTATGATATATATGTGTGTATGTATATATGTATATATATATATACGTACACACACATATATATATCATACACATTATTATTATTATTATTATTATTATTATTATTATTATTATTATAATATGTGTGTATGTATATATATATATATATGCATACACACATATATATATATATCATACACATTATTATTATTATTATAATTATTTTTATTATTATTATTATTTTTATTATTATTATTATTATTATTATTATTATTTTTATTATTATTATTATTTTATTATTATTATTATTATTATTATTATTATTATTATTTTTATTATTATTATTATTATTATTATTATTATTTTTATTATTATTATTATTATTATTTTTATTATTATTATTATTATTATTATTATTTTTATTATTATTATTTTTATTATTATTATTATTATTATTTTTATTATTATTATTTTTATTATTATTATTATTTTTATTATTATTATTATTATTATTATTATTATTATTATTATTATTATTATTATTATTATTATTTCATGTATGTCTCTGCGTGTGTATCTACACCAATATAACGTATATATTAATATGATGGCGATATACGTTAAAATATTTAAAAGCTAGGAGTGTTAAATCAGGCTGAATGTTTGACGAGCCGTGGCAGAAAATAAACGGCACATTGGCACAGTTTATCGCGTTGTTTTCATAAGATGAACGCAAGGTGAGACATTGTCAGACACCATGTGGCTTTTCTCTCCTGTCTTTCTTCCTTCCCCTTCTCTTTCTAGATACATTTATATGTATTTATGTATTTCTTTCTTTCTCTCTCTCTCTCTCTCTCTCTCTCTCTCTCTCTCTCTCTCGATACACACACACACACACATTTATATGGCCGCAAAATCAAGTTGTTGTTGTTTTTTAAAACTAAATTACATTTATTAAAATCCATTATTTCTGAGTAACTTTTTTTTCCAGAAAGATAAAACCCTGAATTTTATCATATAGAAAACAGAATAATGTAAAACGTTTTCTACTATTTTTAATTCAATTTTAAATGTTAAATTTTCCCAAAAAGTTAACAATTGACATTTTTTGTCTTGTACAAAAAACGTACTTAAATATTTAAAAAAAGGGGTTTTTGAAATAATTAATTTATTTATTTATTGTCCAACTAAGATTTAGGATGATTTTCTAAGAGAATATGCAAAAATATTATAATATAAGTACGTGAATTTCAAATAATTCCACTTATTCATATAGGTAACCAGATATTTCGCGTCGACGTAGAGTTCAGATCGACTCTGTTTACGTTTTCGTTTGATAAGAAGAAAACTATGGAAAACCAAACACGCCAAAAAAAATTCTTTTTCAATGACGAAAATTTCAATGTATTATTAAGCTGAGCCTGGCCAGTACCAGATGGGTAACCATTTGTATGAGTTTGGTTTTTAATGTGTATGTGTGTGGGGGCCAGGCTCCCCAAAATGGGGGGGGGGCAATTTAAAGCAGAATAAAAAAAATTATTTACGCGCGTTTGGTCCACCGTAGTCGAAAGGCGGCAAACGTTTTCAAACGGGATCGAAAAAAATGATGCTATTTTTAACGCAAAGGGCACAATATTTATCGAATTTTATTTTGTTTATATCGATTATTCAAAGCATGCCCTGTTTAATAATGGTCATGCATTATTCGGCTCGCTAAAAAAAAATTGTTAATTTATTTATCAAAAATTTTAAAATGCCTTTTTTCGTATAAATATTAAAAAAATTTTTTTTTTGTTTTGCTTAACTTAAATTAATTATTTTACTTAACATATTCACCGAATTTCACACTTCAAAACTCAAAAGCGGGATAATTAAACACAATCGAAGTTCTGATATTCAGACGTTAATATAAGGTATGCAAACAATTTTTTTTTTTAATCTATAATTCTGTCCCTTACAACAACACAATATGTTTTGTTCAGTTTCCGATGATTATTTTAAGCACATTTGTTCCCACTTCAAAACAGGGGGGGGGGGGTTGTAAGCAAAAAAATATATATATAAATATCGTTTATGAAAAATATGTACATTGTTAAAAAGTTATTATATATATATATATATATATATATATATATATATATATAAGAACAAGTAGTTAAGTTTGATTGAATATATTTATATTTAAATAATTATTTAAGCTAAATAAATGGATTTAGTGTTTCTCTTTTAAAATTAAATATGTTTTAACTCTTTTTCAAAGTGTTTTTTAACATGTTTATTAACTACTTGTTCTTATAAGCTCTATCTCCTATTTAGTTTTATTGATCTTTTACATCTGGTTGAGATTACTTTATAAATATTAATTCTTTAATATTTATAATTTACTTTAGTTTTTCCATCTTGGATCATTTTGGTAAACTTAACCGTAATTTTATTTCATTTTATTAAATATATATATATATATACATATATATATATATATATATATATATATAGAGAGAGAGGGGGGCGAGAGAAAGAGAGAGAGAGGGAGAGAGATGTCTATATAATAAAGTATAACTGTGTGTTTGTTCACAATTTGATTAATATGTACAAACGGTACACTGTTTCACAAATTATATTTCATACTGAAAACATACCTATACTCACTTGCATTCCATCAAAATCTACATTCAAGAAGTAATCTTATTTGTAAATTATATTGAAATAAATATTTTAATTTCTTTTTAAACATTGTTCGTTGTAATAGAATTGTTTTTATTGTTGTGTTCAAATATTATTTAAATTTGATTTCTATAATTTTTAAAAAATTTAGTTTTTATTTGAGTTCATTAATTTTACATGATTATAAAGAGATCAGTTGCGTTAAAACTGGCAGTAGCCCTTATATAGTAAAACTATGAGAGTTGTTTCCCCTTCAAGCTTTGAAAATTACTTCATTGTTGATTTTCATAGATAGCATGTGATTTACTTCAAATGAAATCATAACAAGTTAGGATATTCGATGTATCCTAAATAGTACATGACTACCCCTAATGCCCGGCAATATGTTTCGACGTGGCAATATCGGCAATACACACACACACACACACACACACACACACACACACACACACACACACATATATATATATATATATATATATATATAATATGAATGTTGTATGGGTGTGTCGTCGCATCAGAGGTTAATGTTTCATTAAAACGCCAAATTTACTGTAGATTTTAAATTACGACACTCGATCCGATGTTTCTATTAATCTCTAATTTTTATGCATTTTTCTCTAAAAACTTATTGTTAGCGGAATGTCAATTAGAAGTTCAAAAATAGTTAGCCGAACGTCAATTAGAAGTTCAAAAGCAGTTTGCCGAACGTCAATTACGAACAGAGAAATTGCTTACAGAAATTGTTAAGAATAATGCGAACGCGGAAAGCAATTCAGCATTTTCTCAGAATGCAATATGGACCGCGATAGACAATTTTAAATACGAGGAAGAGGAATAATCATTCGCAGCGTATTTTCGGCGTTATGAAGATTTTTGTTTTAATATTGACTGCAGCAACTGGTCTGATCAAAAGAAAACCAGACTTCTGCTACGAAAATTGGAAACGGCTGAGCATGAGAAATTCGTGGATTAAATCTTGCCTTAGAAAACAGCAGAGACGGTAAATTTGTTAACAGAACTTTTCTGGCCGAAAACATCTCTTTTCCATAAGCGTTGGAGATGTTTGAATGTGGTAAAAGACGATAATGACGACTTTGCCATCTACGCAGCTGTAGTGAACAGATACTGTGATGACTTTAAGTTGTCTGAACTAACAGCAGACAATTTTAAATGTCTTGTGTTTGCGCAAGGGTTAACCTCGGGAAAAGATCCGGAAATCAGGAGCAGAGTCTTTACAAAATTAGAAAATGAACCGAACTTAACACTTCAAAAATTGACTAAGGATTGTCAAAAAGTAGAAATTATTAAAAAAAAGATGCAAGAAATATCGAAGCAGGCATCGCAAATATAAAAAAGTAACTAAGAAAAAATCATCAGAATGGCACACAGATACTAACCACCGAAAATCAGAAAAACTAAAAGCACCAAGCGCTTGTTTCAGGTGTGGTGGAATACATTGGGTGAGGGATTGCCCATTTTTAACAAAAAAATGCCATTTATGCAATAAGATCGATCATAAAATTTCGCACTGTACGAAAATTCAGATTAGAAGCCGTGTACATCAAACCAGAACTAAGGACGTCGTAGATGAAAATCCACGCAAATATGTAACGGTTAACATTTTTGGCAAGGCTATTAAATTCCAATTAGACAGTGGACCATATCTTTCAATAATAAATCTCAAAACGTGGAAAATATTACGAAAGCCGACTATGTTTAAAACTAACAGAACGGCGACGGCTGTTAATTGTACAACAATTTATTTTGAAGGAGAATTAATTACAAACGTCACTTTACAGGGGAAAACAAAAAAACTAAGATTGTATGTGCTAAAAGATAGTGAGAACCAATTCGGTTCTGACAGCATGGAGGAGTTTCGTCTCTGGTGTCTTCCTATATCCACATTCTGCAAGAAAATAGATACCCGCCCAGCAGAAACGGAGAAACTTATAACTTGTTTTAAAAAAGAATTCACAAATGTATTTACTCCTGGCCTGGGAAGATGTACAAAAATGGGCGCAGACACAATCGGTGTTTAAAAAGAGACGTAATGTCCCGTTCGCTTCCCTGAACAAAATAAATCAGGAACTAGACAGATTAGAAAGCATTGGTATACTGGCTAAAATTGAATATAGTGAGTGGGCTGCTCCGGCAGTTTACATAAAGAAAAGGTCCGGGGAAATTCGCGTTTGCGCCGACTTCGCAGCCGAACTCAACGGTTCCTTAGAAGATTTTCACTATCCATTACCTACTCGAGAAGAAGTGTTCATGAAATTAAATGGCGGTAAGTATTTTTCTAAGATCGACCTAAGCGACGCTTACCTACAGATTTCGGTAAACGACAAAAGCGCTAACCTCCTGTGTATTAACACTCATCGGGGTTTGTATAGATACGAAAGACTCGCGTTTGGTATCAAGGTCGCACCCGCAATATTCCAGCAAGTAATAGATACTATGCTGTCCGGCTTGGACACCGCAATCGCATATCTTGATGACATTATCATAGCGAGCAAAAGCAGGGAGGAACATGAAAAACATATCAGACAAGTATTCAGTCGAATACAAGATTATGGATTTAAGATCAAAGCAGATAAATGCAAGTTCTTTTTACAAACAATTAAATACTGTGGTCAAATAATCGATAAAGATGGCAGACGCCCAGATCCAGATAGGGCGACACTATTAAAGAAATGCCGGCACCAGTAAGCATAACTCAATTGCAGAGTTTTTAGGTTTGACAAATTATTACCAGGGCTTCATCCTAAATATGCACAAATTACGTGCACCACTTAATGAATTGCTGAAAAGGGATAAGGCTTGGGAGTGGACAGAAGATTGCTAGACATCATTCCAAGAAATAAAAAGAATCCTGACTTCAAAACTATTCCTAGCGCATTTCAACCCGCAGTTGGACATAATAGTAGCTAGCGACGCTAGTCAATATGGCGTCGGGGTGTGCATGTTACATCGAATGCCGGATGGCTCGAAACAGCCTATTGCTTTCGCATCACGGACTCTCTTGCCAGCGGAAAAGAATTATTCTCAGATCGAGAGAAGTTTCAAAGTCATTGCGAACCGAGGATTAAGATAGGTAACTATTCTGCTGAACTATAATTTTACAATTCAATTTCTCCCCTCAAAACAACTAGCCCATAAAGACGCCAAAATGGAACCTCTTGAAGATTCAGTAATCGCGGCACTACGTATTAATAGTGATGTAAAAACCATGATAAACAATATTATCCGCGAACTGCCGGTCACGCTTCAGGAAATTAAGTCAGAATCCCTAAATGACAATTTCATTCAAACCACGAAGCAGAAATTAGCACTGGGTGACACCAGTTCAGACATTTTTTTCTGGTTGCGACGAAATAGTGTTATACAGTGAAAGGGTTGTCATCCCCCAAACCCTTCAAAAAGAATTCTCAGGGATTTTCACATGGGGTATCCAGGAATAAACAGGATGACAAGCATAATGAGAAGTTTTGTTTATTGGCCAGCTATGGACCAAGATATTACCGACATGGTGAACAGATGCAAAAGCTGTGCTTTGGCTGCAAAAGCACCATCGATAACATATAAACTTTGTACTAAGGCTGAACAACCATGGTCGAGGATCCACATCGATTATGCGGGACCTGTGGAGAATTTTTACTACCTGATAGTAGTTGACTCTTACTCTAAATGGCCAGAAGTACAAAGATAAAAAAAAAACGACCACGGCAACAACGACAATTTTATTATTGGAATTGTTTGCTGGGTTTGGGGTTGTAGACTGTTTGATTAGCGACAAGGCTACACAGTTCACCTCGACAGATTTCAGAGAATTCTGCCAGACGTATCAAGTCAAGCATATTATGACACCCCAATACCACGCCAGAAGCAACGGGCAGGCAGAACGCTTCGTCAATACGCTTAAAAGGGCATTAAAAAAGGCGTCCGGTACACCGACAGAAAAGGCACTTCAGCAATTTTTGCAGGTTTACAGATCACGAGAAATCCGAACAAACCAGATGCGGGATCCCCAACAGAAATCATGTTTGGACGGAAAATAAAATCCGTATTTGATAACTGATACCCAAACACATAGTACACAACAGACCTCTACAATCCCTACAAAACAGTTTAACAGCGGAGATAACGTGTATTTTAGACATTTTAGAAACAACGTTTCTTTTTGGGTACAGGGCACGATCTTACGAAGAATCGGCCATGGTACATACTTCATTCAAGGTCCAAAGTTCCAACATAAGAGGCACCTGAACCAAATCAGGAAACGCTTCTACTAGGATCAAGAAGAACCACCGCAGCACGGCAGTTATGCGATTGAAACTATGCATGACTGTTTTGACATTGGCGCTCCAAAAGGGATGTCAGAACCGAGACGCTCCGACAGAAAGAGGAAGCGCACAGACCCCTTGGTGGTCTGCCCCAAAAGGAAGAAATACTGATTTTCACAACCGCGGAAATCAACTTGGGAGGGGGGGGTGTTGTGGGGGAATCACCCTCCAAATGGATTATTCTATCCATTATATAAACCACAGACCTTTTGATCCCAGGTGTGGATTAAACACCAGAGCGACTCTCGCCTGATCGGTGACGTTTACTACTTTTTTCAGTTGCACCCTTTTTACGTTGTTGTTCCAGTAATACATTGTTTGAACTCTATTCCGTTGTTCTGTTTTCTTTGTGGCTTATTGCAAGCCATAGCATATACGAAATTGACGCATTTCGTAATCTGCGAGAAAATATTATTTTCACATAAAATGAACAATATTTGACAAATATTCACCGTGTGTTCACTTTAATAACGATATATTTTCATAATTATATTTAGTGACGTGTATTTATTTATTGTGCCACTCGACCTAATTTAGATCTATTTTATTTTGTCATGTGAAAATTCGTTTATTCGACTTAGAAAGTTATTCTTTGGTTCACACAATAGACAAGGAGGCGTAATCATATGTTTCTGTAATATAATGATTTTATACATATTTTACTATGTTAACTGTGTAATTAGCTTGTTTTTTTTGCTGCTTGATTGGTCTCGTGAACACTGAATGACGTAATTGATTTATGACTGCATTAAACAGAGGTGAGAATAACTGTACACAATTGATTATGCCATGAATGGGTGGCATACCTCAAAACAAGGAGAAGACGGTGAGTTAAATTACCAAATAATGAGGTTACAAAAATACAGGAAACAGAACGGAATAATAAGGTTCATATTTTTTTTAATGAAACAGAGACAAACGTTGTATAATCTGTCATCGATAACATATTTAGAACCACCTAAAAATAATTGTGAGAATATTTGGAAACTCTCCAAAATCCAAATTATTATTGTAAAATTACCTAAATCAATATCATCTACAGTTTGTACATTTCTTATGAATATTCTATTAAAATTTACTCAGCCGGAACCATCTTTTTTCAATTCAACTAAGTTATTACGGTTATTATTTATAATAATGAGTCACTTCATTTATTACGATTATTTCAAATCAAAAATCCAAATAAATAGATTTATTAAACAAAAATATTGTTTATGTTCCTATTTTGAAAAACATGATCTTCCTGAACTAAAAAGTCTATTTTAAGAAAACTCAATATTTCCTCTGAACGAATATGAAAACATCGATAAGTTTAGTTTAATAAAAGCGATAATAATTTTGTAATATTGAATAAATACGATGGGCCTTCCAAAATAAGATATCTTCCTATTTTTTATTCAGCTTTAATGGATTAGAGGAACAGCAAATTGGGATGTTACGGTAAATGAACTTATTTATTCATGACTTGATGAAAGTTTCATCTTTCCGTTGGAGATACTGACATTGCGATGCTATAAGAAGATAACGCTTGTTATGTTCGTCAGAAGAAGATAGACGTCATTGAATTCCTGGCAAACGTAAACTGAAAAAGCGGTGACTATTTTGAAAAGTAAATCATTGAGCAAAAATTGTGGCCTGTTGTAATTGTACTACTCCCTTCTACGTAGGTTTTCAACATTTTATGTTGAAAAGTATGAGACTTTAATCTTGGAACCACTTTCGTTTATAATGACATATAATTGTATATTCTATGCAACAGCAATTAAACAACCGAATTATGAAGCTACATAGTTTAAACAATTTTGACAGTATTGGAAAAATAATTACAATGTAAGCCTATGTAATTATATGTATGCAGCAACGTAATTTAAGTTTAATTAGCAGTTGGCTGGAGTAGTTTAAATTAGAACGTTTGTCCTTAAATAATAAATGTGAATAATAACTATTTTTTTTATCTAATGATATAAACATTCAAATGCAATATAAACATTCAAATGTCACTCTGGCGATTAAATTTATATATTTTCTTCTTCTTCTTCTTCTTCTTCTTCTTTTTAACACGAGTCGTAGTAGTTGTAGTACTACGACTATATGTATCAACGTAGATTATTGTAATATATCGCGTGCAGATTTTCAGTATTTACTTAACAAATGCTGAACTAGGGATGAACAATAAAGTAGGAAAATGTGTCTGACAAGTATCATACGGAATCATCAGCGGGGAAATCTCTGAATAGATTAGATATCATATATATAATTTAATGCATAAACATGCATACAAACATATTAATACATACTAGCAGGACCCGTGGAAATTCCACGGTAGTTAAAATCTTTTAAAACACATCAGTAAGAAATTCCTTATTGTTATATTACAAAAATTAATGTATGGAAGCAAGTAGAACAAACAAAGAACTTTGGTTTAAACTTTTATTGAAGGTCAATGCGATCGTAACTGATGCTGTTGATATTGTCAGGAAGTGCTGGTGATGATTGAGGCGGTGACAGGGACGTCGATCAGCTGCTTGGAGTGAGAATAGTGATCAGTCAGCAGGTTCTGGGGAGTTAGACTGTGAATTAAAAAAAAAACTGTGTGACATTGTTGACATCGATTTTGTGCAAGTTCTGATGACCCCAACTTGTTTAATATTTCAGGACATTTTGGATTACACGTGTGAGTAATGAATAGGTCACAGAAAACTGCCATTGCATCTTGATAAAGCTGTTGTAGATTCCTAGGACTTCCTGTAAATGTAGATGGTAGAATAACTGGTACACCAGAATAACCATCTTCATTCCTTGCTAAATGATCCATTAAGCCAGAATATCAAGCAGCTCTCAATAAACTTTGATAGCACTATTGTAAGAATCATGCTGAAAGCCATTCTTAATATGGGGATGGGTGGTTAACTATTCTGAAAATAAACTCGTCTCGGGAAAACTCGACCCCGGAAAACTCGTCCCCTTTCGCTAGGTAGGAAAACTGGTCCCTTATTGAATAAATATCAATTGAAAACACATTTTATGATCATTCTTGAAGGAAATATTGTTTTTATCATAATATTAAAAAAACATATTTTTACTTGTTTAATGTTTTTTTTTTTTTTTTTAAATAAAATCGATTTTCTAAGTGTCCGTTTTCTACCTAACTGGCTAAGTTCTTAGTGGTTTCACTTATTTTAAAGCGTTTATGTTCATACAAAATTAATTACAATTTTTTTTTTGTTCTTATTTTAACGATGTTTTTTTGAGTCATAAAAACAATAATAAAAAGCAAAACCAAAAAATTAAAAAACGGAGCGATTCGATTCTTCGTTACTTTTTGTTTTGGATTTTAATTATGATAGTTTTTTTTTGCTTTTTTTTTGTTATGTTTTTGTTTTCTCTCATACCAAATACACTCATACGTTATTTAAAATTATAATTTTATCAAGTATCAACATTTATTGTCGTCCTGTCAAATTTTGCAAAAATTAACTAATAAATTAAAAGCGAAATATTTTTTGGCGCGAGAGATGCCATGTGCTAACAATCTCTCGTTAACTCATTTGTAATTTTTTAAATTTTTACTTCAAAATTCTAAAATCAATCATTAAGAGAAAAAGTACTCACTAAATAAATTTATTATCAATTTTATTGAAAACTCTGCTATCGTTTATCAATAATCTTTTTAATTTCATTTTTTGTTGGTTGTTTTCAGGAGGGAGATATAGTTTTTACCCCCCCCATTATATTTTAAAAAATATTAAAATTTATTATTTTCTGTTTAAAACCAAATCTCCCTCAGTAATTTCTTTAATTTTCTATTGTTTAGCGATTACCAAGAAGATGCGATATATACCGGACATTATTTCTCGATCTCACGTAACACTCGACATGTTTTTTGTTTGTTTTCTGTGGGTTTTTTTTTCTTTACCGAATAAACGATTCCAAATAAATTAAACAACAAACAACAGTCGGCGAGGTAGAAAAATCGATTTTACCCTTTTATAAACAACAGTAAATAAGTAAATTCTTTTTATATTAATATAAAAAAATATGCGGTCTCGTTTATGAACATAATAAACGCTTTAAAATAAGTGAAGCCACTAAGAACTTAGCCAGTTAGATAGAAAACGGACACTTAGAAAAGCGATTTTATTAAAAAAAAAAAAAACAAACAAAAAAAACCTTAAACAAGTAAAAATATTTGTAAAAAATATTATGGGGGGATATAGTCTATTTAAAAAAATCAATATCTCCTTCAAGAACGATCATAAAATCTGTTTTCAATCGATATAAATTCAATAAGGGACCAGTTTTCCTAAATTCTTATTTTGGACCTTCATCTAAATAGCGATTTAATGAAAAAAAAATTAATGGTCTTGTATCTTTTTTTAATAATTTGTTTTAAAATAAGGAAAAAAAATCTTTGATACCGTTATTGTAAGAATCATGCTGAAAGCCATTCTTAATATGGTTTAATATGGTTTTAACTATTCTGAAACTTCACCTAACAATGTAATAAAAATAATGGAAAAATTCTTTAGTTAAATAAAATATACTGAAAATCTTTAAATAGGAAATAAATATTTCGGTTTGTATTACTGTACACATAGATTCGAAAAAGTTGTCAAAAAACAAATATATAACAAATAAATGTTATCAAAGGCAAGATAAGTTACTTTTCTACCAAACTGGATATATTTTTGTGTTTTTATTTAATGTAATATGTTTATTCAGCTCGAAAAACATGCAGTGTTTACCGATGTATTCGAAAATTCAAGATGGCGTCTCACACCCTCTTTAACACCGTAAGTTTGGAAAAAGGTGTTATAAATAAAAAAAACTATGCAAAATACTAATAAAAACCCGCCGAATATATGTCAACCTATGTCACAGTAACATGTATTGAGCGAGTTTTTAACAGTATTTTATCCGGGTTTTTTTTATTTATAACATCTTTTCCCAAACTTACCGTGTTAAAGAGAGAATCAGACTCCATCTTAAATGTTCCAATACATCGGTAAACACTGTATGGTTTTCGAGCTGAATAAACATGTTACATTGAATAAAAACACGAAAAATATATCCAGTTAGGTAGAAAAGTAACTTATCTTGCCTTTGATAACATTTATTTGTTATATATTTGTTTTTTGACAACTTTTTCGAATCTATGTGTACATACAAACCCAAATATCTATTTAAATAAATTTAATCGTAAGTAATGAAACAAATATTTAAAAAAAATTGTTGTGTTCATTTTTTATAGTATTTAAAAATGTATGCCCTTCGGTGGGCATTAGAAGATGATGAATGCCTGTAAAAGCAAAATAAAACGAACATACGTAATAACTATGTAAACAACGTGAAGCTGTATAAATGTTACAAAATTACTCGATTCAGCATTAAATAACACGAAAAAGGATTGATATGCCGTAAAACAAAAACAAAACAGAACAAGACGTAAAATGTTTTGACTCTGTGTTACTGTTACTCAGTGTATTTGCCAATGGTGACTGGTGATTTATTCTTGACTTTTGTAACATTTATTTCTAAACATATTTTTTTATGTAAGGCTCACTCAAAAGTAAATAAAAATAATAAAAAAGATAAAATGGCACAATAAAAAGAAACGAACTCGTAGCGTTAAATGTAAAAAATATATTTATTATTGAATAAAAAAAAAACATAAGCGTTCCAGAAGACATCGTTAAAAATGTAAGTAAAATACTATACTATATTTAAACTGATAAAGATTGAACAATAAAGGGAGATAATTCACATTAATTTATGTTTGCGATGATGATGACGCGTTTCATTAATTAATGTTTGCGATGATGATGACGTGACACCGTACGTACAAGCAAATTAATATATAGATAATCATAAAAATTTCTATATATTTCTCTCTCTCCCTCCCCCCCCCTCTCTCTCTCTCTATATATATATATATGTATTATATATATGTATATATGTATACATAAGTATATATTTAAATTCATTTTTTACCCAAACGTTTACAGTGCATTGAAAATAATTTATATTTTTATATTTATAATTGCATCAAGTTTTTTTTCAAAATGATTCACAGTAGATATTAGCTTTTTTAATTTTATTCATTGAACAGAATATAAGCAAACAAACAATATATATATATATATATATATATATATATATATATATATATATATATATATATATATATATAGTGCCACGCAAAAATATTGGATACATTACATCTTTCTTCATAACTTTAATTAGAGTTCAGGATTTTACCAAAAATTTTGTCAGTATATTCCTATTACTCTTCTAAATAATATTTGGGGTCGTAATTACAAAATTAAAGTTTAGAAAGTTTATATTAAAGGAAAAATATGAATTAACAAACGCAAAAGTATTTTATACACTTTTAAAAAATTATTTTTCTGAAATAAATTTAGATGACTTTTGCTTAGCGTGTTGCAATAATGCAAACGAGTTATCACTGACCAATCAGAGAGCTTTATATTAAAATAATTTTATAAAATTCTTCCAGTTTGGGCTCACTCCTTCAAAGTCAACCAGTTCATTTATAAAAATGCCTAAAACTAAAGAGTTGTCAATAGACATTCCTCAAAAAATCGTTGATAAGCACAAAGAAGGAAAAGGGTATCGAATAATATCAAGGGGACTTAATCTACCACGGAAACGTTATTAGAAAGTTTAAACACCCTAGTGAAGCTGTTGCAAATCTTCCCAGATGTGCTCGGCCAAGAAAATTAAACGAAAAAAAATCAAGATGGGTAAGCAGAACGGTACAAAAAAAATGTTACTCGTGATGAAATTCAAACCGACCTTAGAGAAGTTGGGATTAATGTGAGCAAGGATACAATCAGTAGAGTTCTAAATCGTGCAGGTTTTGTATCAAGTTCCCCAAGAAAAGTTCCATTATTGAAGCTTAAACATGTCAGATCACATTTGAATTATGTTTAAACGTATGGGGAACATCCCCAAGAATTTTGGAACGAGGTGATCTGGTCAGACGAAACGAAAATCGAAATCTTTGGAAGAAACACAGCAACACATGTATGGCGTAAAAATGGCACCGCATATAACAAAAAGAATACCATTCCTACGGTAAAGTTTGGCGGTGGTTCGATTATAGTGTGGGAGTATTTTTCAACCAAATGTACTGGTGAACTAGAAATCATCAATGGTAGAATGAATGGACGTATGTACAGGGAGATTTTGGAGAAAAACCTTCAGAAATCTGCCGATTTGTTGTGACATAATACCAATTTCGTGTTTCAACAGAACAATGATCCCAAGCATACTACCAAACTAACCAAAGAATGGTTTAGAAATAACGGAATTGACGTTCTTATTTGGCCCAGTCAATCTCCACACCTCAACCCAATTGAAAATTTGTAGAAAATAGTGAAGATCAATGTTCACAAGAGGAAACCCACAAAATATTCACCAACTAGAACAGTTCTGCAAAGAAGAATGGCGCAAAATACCTGCATATATTTGCAAAAAAAAAAACATGTGTGCAACTATAGAAAGCGATTGGGACCTGTTGAACGCAATAAAGGCTATGCAACCAAATATTAAATCAATGTATCCAATACTTTTGCGTTAGTATATTTATATTTTTCCTTTAATATAAATTTTCTAAACTTTAATTTTGTAATTACTACCCTAAATATTAGTTGAATAGTAATAGGAATATACTGACCAAATTTTAGGTAAAATCTTGAACCCTAATTAAAGTTATGAAGAAAAATGTAATGTATCCAATACTTTTGCGTGGTACTGTATATATATAGTTGAAATTTTCTTTCGCCTACTTTTTCTATTTTAAAATTATTAAAAGGAATATTCTTAATATAGTCAGCCTAGATATACAAGCGACTACATGTAGGTAAACTAATTTGCAGATATCTTTGGAAAATGAACGTAATTAATCATTTATTATTATTTTGTTTTGCTTTTATTAGATGATTGGTTTAATTT
Source organism: Euprymna scolopes (assembly GCF_053919585.1). Taxonomy (NCBI): domain Eukaryota; kingdom Metazoa; phylum Mollusca; class Cephalopoda; order Sepiida; family Sepiolidae; genus Euprymna; species Euprymna scolopes. Next base: position 58,917,085 of record NC_136489.1, on the reverse strand, counting down.
CATGTTGAATTATATTTCTTATAGTTTCGGCATTTTGTACAATTGCGTACACTTTAAAAAAAACGTTCTAAAACACGTGCCCCCTCTCTTTCTCTCTCTCTTTCTCTCTCTCTCTGTCTCTCTCTCTCTCTCTATATATATATAGTGCATCTTAGGTGTGTGTGTATGTGTGTTTGCCAAAAGTCTCTAGCAAACTCCTTGCTGAATATTTGGTTTACAAAGTTGAAATTTGATATATTTGAACCTGGCAATATTCAATTTTATTTTACGCCAACAGCAACTTCTGCTAAGGAATCAAAATTGACACCAAATGTTTTGTCTTGGCAGGGAAAGTCCAATAAAACATGGCTTTTGCTGTAAAATTAAACATTCGTAGCTCAAAGTCGCATAATTTTTAGTCTTTCGTATTAATCTTTCGGTAGCTAAGATATCGATGATAGAAAGATAATTAAGTATTAACAGCGGGTACCTAAACGTTTCAGTTTCAGTTTCAGTGGGTGGTGCCCAAACTTATATTTTTATAACTTTTATCACTTTTTAAACAATTACTATTGGACAATAATCAGCAGAGTATACAATAATAATTAATAAATCTTAATCAATTTAATTAAAATCTTATGTGTAGTTTAAGACCGAACATCGCCGAATGAGCAGCTAGTATATGTATACATGCATGCATATCTATGTATATTGTATATATGTGTATATATGCATGTATATATGCATATATATGCGTATATATATGCATAAGCATGCATACATATAGTATATATATATAGACGTATATATATATATGTATGCATATGTATATATATATTTGTATATATATACATATACATGTACATATATATATATATAAATATATGCATGTATACATGTATATATAATAGATATATGTATATACAGGTGTATATATATATATATGTATATACATTCGTATATATATGTGCGTGTAATATATGCATATCTCTATATACGTACACATATAAATGTATGCACATATGTATTTAAAGAAAATTATAGGCAGAATACGATAATACGAATATACATGAATTTATTTACAGTTACGTAAAACATTGGAGGGAAGATTGTTAATGTTCTGTACACATAGGCATTTCGAAGCGTAATGCTTCTCATCAGAAGAAAGGAAAAAAGTCTAGCTTACAACTATATGGCGATGTAACATTACATTAACCCATAGGTACATGAGTCAGGAAATATAACAGTATATGAGATAGAAGAGAGGAGATGTATTGGTAAACTAAGATTGTGCGCATTCTAAATGTCATCTTCATTTTGTACCCTCTAGCTAATATAAAAAGAATTTTCCAGGCATTAATTTTCTTTTACTTTGTGTATTTACAGAACCTATATTAGCCTATGTATCCCCTTCTTATATTAAAGAAACATCTGGATTGCTTCCCTTTCTCTTCTTTTTAATTTCACTTATCTACTCCCATGTCTTCGAACATTTATTTCCTACAGTACATAAAGCGGAATGTTACATTCCATTATATCTGTAATCTAGCTTATATATATATATATATATATATATATATATATATATATATATATATTATATATATATATATATATATAAATGTGTGTGGGGGTGAAATCTAGAATATATATATATATATATATATATATATATATATATATACATAGTTGCATACATATGTAATCTACCTTATATATATATATATATATATATATATATATATATATATGAGCAAAAAGTTAATAAAATATGTTAAAAAAACACTTTGAAATGAGTTAAGAACATATTTAATCTGAAAAGGAAACACTAGATAAATTGATAGTCCTTAATCCGCGGAGTTTCGAAGAAATACTTTCCTTCTCATCAGAGGGTAGGAATTAGTAAAATGCGGGATGGGATTTTGCATGCAGACGTATTTGATGAAACAACAAGTAAGTCAAAGATCTTACTTGAAAACAAAAAAAGTTAAGGAGAGGGAATATGGTAAAAAAAAGGTGATTACACACGAACGGATAGTCTGTTTTTGACTCATTTCAAAATGTTTTTTAACATATTTTATTAACTGTTTGCTCATATCATAAGCTCTATTTCCTATTTGGTTTTATCGAGCATAGGGATAATTTTATAAATATTAATTCTTTAATTTTTATAATTTACTTTAATTTTACCATCTTGGATCATTTTGGTAAATTCAATTATAATTTTCATTTTATATATATATATATATATATATATATATATATATATATATATATATATATATATATATATATATATATATAATAGTTTTGCTTCAGTCTAGATACCCACTGTACGAGTTCCTGCGCGTGTAATTTTCGTATTAAGTGTTGCGAAATCTCTAACCACACCTCTCCTGACTCGACATTGTTGGATACCATTGGCAAGTGGAGGTTCAGGATGACCTGAAACAATGCCGGAATAATATATATATATATATATATATATATATATATATATATATATATATATATATATATATATATCTAATAAGATCGATCTACGTATACTCAAATATCCACATACCTTGCAAAAATGGATGTGTATATAAACATAAATACACATACATATATTTGTTTATAGATGGATGGATACATACATTTCGAGATGAAGTGTACTTTCTAAAGACGCTTTAGGCTATTAGTGATATGTATATGCTCCCAAATGGCATCTATTGCAACGCAAGGCTGGATGTTGGACGAGACTAGTCCAAATGCCTCTAAATTCTGCCCAGCAATATCAAGAAGTACGACCAGTAACATTGTGAAATAACAGGTAAATGTTAATTGGCACATGTTTGAATTTCATCTATAATATAAATCTCACCGGTTTGCAATCATCATGTATGTATGTATGTATGTATGTATGTATGTATGTATGTATGTATTTTGCCTAAAAATTTCGACAGAGGCGACAGATTTTCACGAGGTCAGCATCGTTTGGAAGTTCGATCCTTCGGGGAATAACTATCGAAGAATTGGCTAAAAACATTAATTCCTTCAACTTTAAATTGGCAATTTTTTTAAGTAATCCACGTTTTTCGATTGAATAGCCTTACTTTAAACAATCGTCATTTCCGGTTTGGCGACGTCACTTTTTCATGTTCTTTTCCTCCTTCGCGTTACGGGTTCGAATCTGCCTGGCTACTACCACTTTCTTTCTCTGCTCAACATGCACCTCCAAACACCCGGAACCTAGGCTAGTCTTCTACATATATAAAAAAAGGCAAAATGTGTGTTAGTGTGTGCACATTTTGTGTATGTGCGGCAAAGGCTTTGAAGGGGGTGCTTGGGGGGTGGGTCACTGTTTTAGAACCTTTTTATATACTACCTAGTGTATAATATCTACGATTCATGAAACGAAGTTGTGTGTATTTTTTATTTGGGCGACTTTTACACGCTATTTTCGCGATATTTTTTACTCTCCGCGTGTTTGTTTGGCTTTTCAGTATAAAAGCGAAACTGAATAGGTAGCGAACTGGCACTTGTGGCAGGGACGTCCAGAAAAGCAATAGCTTGAATCAATACGGGGGAAACCCCTTATATCTGACAATTGCTATTCATTTGGACACTCCCCTTTTTACGAGGACCTGGTTTTCCAAACATCTTGCAGCCAAAGTTAATTGCGTAATTTCATTCCCCTATGATGTTTTACTTTATTAAATTTACGCACTTGTCACTTACCATTTTATTTGTTAAATTAGAACGATTTTCAGTTCCTGTCCCGTCGTGGCCGAGCGATAAGATATCAGGTTTTTAGTTTCCACATTTTCTTTTCTTCGCGTCAAGGGTTCGGCTCTGAGCCTACCTGCCTACTAAAACTTTTTTTCAACACACGCCTACACACACCCGGGTACTGCCGGGCACCCACGCTAGTCTATAATATAAATCTCAGCTGTCTGTTTAAATGTATGTATGTATGTATGTTTGAATGTCCGCCTAAAACTTTCGACAGAGGCGGCGGATTTTCACGAGGTCAGTATCGTTTGGAAACTCGACTCTTCCGAGGACAAATACCGAAGAATTTGCTAAAAACATTCACCTTCAACCTCAAGAGGACACTTTTCTACAGGGAAGGGTCGCTTTTTTCACCGATATTTTCGATTGAACAGCCTATATTTAAACCTTCGCCACTTCCGGTTTGGCAATAGACGCAACGGCAATGACATCACTTTTTTTTACACGTTCTCAACCTCTTTCGCGGTACGGTTTCGAGTCTGTCTGCCTGCTACGACTTTTTATTTTTTTTCTTTGCTCAATGTACACCTCCAAACACCCGGGCAACACCGAGCACCCAGGCTAGTAGACTATATTTACCAAATGTGGAATAGCTCCAATGCAGTTTTACTCAACGCTAAACTTAATTCAATATCTTGTTCACATGTATAGTTGTTTCAATATAAATTTCTCCCTACGGGTTAAATAATAGTTTATTCCTCTTTTAAATTGCTTCAATACAAAGTTATTTCAGTGTTTTATTAAAACGCTGTCGATGAAAAGATAGACGAAGACAAATTGAAAAGAGGAAAAATGACATCGACGGTAAATCAAAAACAATCTGTTTCTGTTGTTGACGGCATCTACTTAGCATCGGATACATTAGCGTTTTAGGGAGTGGTTGTTTTTGCTTTAATGACTTTAAAAACTGGCTTGTTGTTAGCCAGGAAACATATAGACCGATGTTAAATGTTTATCTGTGTTCGAGCGTTTGTCTTTTATGTGGCGATAAGTGTCCAAATATGTCTATACACAAGGATGTACACATGAACATAGAATTATCTACCATTATTCCTAGTATAGATATATGAATATATAAATTATAGGTATCCACTGACATGTGTATCATCGTATTTTCTATTTATAAGCTCCGAAACAAGTAATATATTTCGACCGACTCCTTTCCAATGTAGTACTAGACAACCAGTGGAATATTAATGAAAAACGTGGTCGAAAGTTTATGAAAAATTATCGAGGATAAAAAAGTTTCCGATTTCCTGTCTTCTTGTATAACACAAATAAAGAATAACACTGACCTTTATTGAAGCCCCTATCTTTACTCGCTAAAAAAGTAAAATTAAAGGTAAGATAAAAATAATTATAGTAATATATATATACGCGTGTGCGTGTATACTAGAAGGGGGGGGGGCGGATTTCGCGGGCGTTAAAAATGTTTAAATATGTTATTTTAATTTGTTCAGATTTCGTCTGCATTAGTCATAGTCATGATTTAAAAGTAAAAGAAATATATTTAGATGGCGCGTAGATGTATCAGAATTTTTGTAGGAATTTTTGACACCTCGAACACGAAACTGCGAATAAAATATAAAAATCTCGTAATTTCTCTGTTAAAAGTGGGTTGTTTATTTTCTTTAGTGATTATACTTCCAAAATAAACTATTAAAGTTGTTTTAAAAATAATAGAAATATTTTTTTTAAAACAGTAATGAATTTTCCGAACTCAATATTTTTCAATTTTTAAACTTTAAAAATCTATCAAAATTTTTCTATTGATTCTATTTTTACGATATTTTCAGGGTCAATGTAAAATTTTATGTTCTTTCCAATAAATCGAATATAATATTTTAGACAAACTTTTTTTTTAAATTCACGCCCCCCATTTTCAAGTGTCTATTAAAAAGTAAATAATTAATTTAGTCACCGAAAAGTAAATAATTAATTTACTCACAAATTGAAGAGAAAAGGTCAATAAATAATATATTCAAATTTAAAAAAAAAACGTAGTGTTTTTTTAGAATTTTACCTGTAAAGTTTGAAGTTTAAAACATTTTTTTTAACAACGTTATTTGTTTTTTCTTCTTTTTTTTAATGAAACCTTGGTCCTTGCTTCTTTAATTGAAAAATAAATTAGGGCTTGAATTACATTTTTCGAGGAGTTATAAGCTTGGAAAGACAGGGGGTCGAATAATTCACGCCTCCCATTTTGAAATGTCTAATAATAATTAATTTAGTCACCGAAAAGTAAATAATTAATTTACTCACAAATTGAAGGGAAAAGGTCAATAAATAATATATTCAAATTTAAAACAAAAAAAAGTACTGTTTTTTTTAGAATTTTACCTGTAAAGTCCGAAGTTTAAAACCCTTTTAAAAAAAGAAACGTTGTTCTTTTTTTGTTTGTTTTTTTTTTAATAAAACCTCCGTCCTTGCTCCTTCAATTGAAAAAAAAATTAGGACTTGAATTGCATTTTTCGAGGAGTTATAAGCTTGGAAAGATGGGGTGGAATTATTCACTATTTTCACGAAATTTTTGACACAATCAAAACGGAAACTGTAGCATTCATGGCTGGTAAGGTGACCACTGTACCAAGGTGAGACACATATAAACCGATTAAAAATTAAAAGTTAATAATAAACTGAGATGAATATACGAAACGTTTAACGATTGTTTAAATTGTGACCAATTTTTGACCCCTTAAAAACAATATATATATATATATATATGTATATATATGTATATATATGTATATATGTGTGTGTGTGTGCGTGTCTGTGTCTATGTCTATGTCTGTGTCTGTGTGTGTATGTATGTGTGTGTGTTTTTTAAGCGATAATAAAAATCAGGATGATTGGCTTTTCCTTTTGGGGCTAAGAAAGTGTACTTTACCTTAAATCTGAATAGTCACTACATATACATATATATATATGCATATATATATGCATATATATATATATGTATATGTATATATATGTATATATATGTATATATATATATATATATATATATATATAAAATAAAAATTACAATTAAATGTACCAAAATGACCCAAGATGGTAAAATTAAAGTATATTATAAATATTTAAGAATTAATATTCATAAAATTATCTCAGCCAGATATAAAAGCTCGATAAAACCAAATAGGAAATAGAGCTTATAATATATATTATTTTTCTTTTATTAATATTTTTGGAATCTTTTCTTTATTCCTTGTAAACATTTTCGTGAATTATTCCATGGATTTCTGCCTTTTGATTATTATGGACCATCTTCTTCCAAATATAGGATTTCCTGGGATGTTACTTGTACAAATGGAAATTCTTTTAACTTTCTTGAAGATTTACATTTGGATTTTACCATCACTGGATTTTTTATTTTCCACCAGACTATCCATCCATGTGTAATCACCTTTTTCTTCACTATATTTCCTTTGCTTCACTTTTTTGTTTTCAAGTAAGATCTTTAACTTACTTGTTGTTTCATCAAATACTTTTGCATGCAAAATCCGATCCCGCATTTTGCTAATTCCTATCCTCTGAGGAGAAGGAAAGTATTTCTTCGAAACTTCGCGGATGAAGGACTATCCATTATGTTTCCTTTTCAGATTAAATATGTTTTAACCCATTTCAAAGTGTTTTTTTTAACATATTTTATTAACTATTTGCTCATATTATAAGCTCTATTTCTTAATTGGTTTTATCGAGCTTTTACATCTGGCTGAGATAATTTTATAAATATTAATACTTTAATATTTATAATATACTTTAATTTTACCATTTTGGATCATTTTGGTAAATTACATTGTAATTTTTTTATATACATATATATATATACATATATATATATATATACATATATATATGTATATATATATGCATATATATATATATATATATATATATATATATATATATATGTATATGTAGTGACTATTCAGATTTAAGGTAAAGTACACTTTCTTAGCCCTAAAAGGAAAAGTCAATCATCCTGATTTTTATTATCGCTTAAAAAACGCACATACATACACACACAGACATAGACACAGACGCAGACACACGAACAGACACACTTCTTCCCATCCTCCATTTGATATAGTTACTAATCCAATACACCACTCGAGCAGCCCTTCCATCTGCAATCATACAACTAGTAATAATAATAATAATAATAATAATAATAATAATAATAATAATAATAATAATAATAACAACAACAACTCTTGCTGACATTTTTAATTGATGACCTGTACATTTCAGCCGACGTATATTATTTTGCCCTATATATTTTTTCGCGCCTTTAACATTTCCTGTCTGGGTCATTTTGACATTTGGTTCCCTTTATTATATATTTTATATTTACTTTTATCATTTTTTATTTTTTATTTATTTTTCCCCTCTCTCTTTCTTCCTTGATCAGTCTTATTTATATTTTTGTCTCGGAAGTAGAGTGAAAAGCATATCTTATTTTCTTTTATTAATATTTTTGGAATCTTTTCTTTATTCCTTGTACACATTTTTGTGAATTATTCCATGGGTTTCTGCCTTTTGATTATTATGGACCATCTTCTTCCAAATATGGGATTTCCTGGGATTTTACTTGTACAAATGGAAATTCTTTTAACTTTCTTGGAGATTTACATTTGGATTTTACCATCACTGGATTTTTTATTTTCCACCAGACTATCCATTCATGTGTAATCACATTTTTCTCCACTATATTCCCTCTGCTTCACTTTTTTGTTTTCAAGTAAGATCTTTAACTTACTTGTTGTTTCATAAAATACTTCTGCATGCAAAATCCGATCCCGCATTTTGCTAATTTCTACCCTCTGATGAGAAGGAAAGTATTTCTTCGAAACTCCGCGGATTAAGGACTATCCATTTATCTAGTGTTTCCTTTTCAGATTAAATATGTTCTTCACTCATTACAAAGTGTTTTTTAACATATTTTATCAACTATTTGCTCATATATGATGGCCTCTCCCGTCGATTTCGACGTATGAGGTTCGGACAACCCATATTTCTAAAACTCATTTATGCTTTTGCCTCTGATGACTTTTTAGTCCAGCAAGGGACTTGCAAACAAGGCCACAAATAGAACATGAATGTGGATTTAACGCTGCAGATATTCGTGCGGCTGCTAGTCGTTTTGCTCTTACTCTGTTTTCTTTCAGTTGCCTTAAGCTTTCAGATTGAAACCTCTGGAGACCTTCAAAACACCTAGATCGCCATCCTTTTCGGTCATTCACCTCATCTTCAAGACTCCTGTATGGTATGTTCACTGTAGACAAGTAACTCTTCAACTTGTCCTTGTACCTAAGCTAAGGACGTCCGACAATTCTTTTACCACCCTCAAAATGGCTGTACATCGCAATTTTTGGAATTCTGTCATCGGGCATCCTCAATACATGACCAGCCCACTGCAATTGCGATTAAATTTCCTTTCAAAAGTACTGCCTTATAAAACTTGAAACATGTATGCACCAAGTATTTCCGACCAAACTGAATATTTTTGTGCACCAACTATTTCCGACCGGAGGTAGTAGTATACAACACGTTTGTAAGCTTACTTACAACGCCCTGCTGTCCCTCAGGGTTCCATCCCGAGTCCAACCCTGTTCCTGATCTTCATCAATGATCTCTCAAATCACATTCCTTGGTCATTCGTAGACATTTTTGCAGACGATTCGACAATCTATGGCCACACCTTAAAGCCCAGCAATGACAAATATCTTTCTTATTCTCTCTATTCTGATCTCGTGCAGCACTTAGGAAAAAAGTGGTTGGTTAATTGTAATGCATTGAAAACCAAGCTCATCATAATCGCTCTTATCCTCACCATGCCCCATTTCAAATGAATGAATCAAGTCTTGGGGAGCTACGTGCCTTGACAAGCTTCTGGGACTAACATTCACTCCTGATCTGAAATGGATCACATATCTGTTGCCAATATCGCTGGAGATATGGTTGAATCACTCTTCATTAAGTACCTCAGTTGCAACGCGATTCTCTGTCGATTATATTATAGAGCCAGGTGCGCCCTACAATGGAGTACTGTTGTCACATATGGGCAAAAGCTGCTGGGCTTACCTATCCTGCATTGATAAAGCACCAAACCAGCTTCAGAACCTAGCAGATGATGCGCTATTTTCTTCCCTGCGACCTGTTTTCTACAAAAGAGACGTCGCCAGCCTGTCTCTTCTCTATCGCTATTTTCATGGTAAGTGCTCATCTGAACTCCAATCTATGGTTCCCGCTTGCCAAACTTTCACAAAAAAAACACACTGGACTAGCTAAAACCACTATATATGATTTTTACCACTCTATTTGTGCCTTGATTTAGACGAAAATTCAATGAACAAAGCTTCTCTCTCAGAACTGCCCGCCTTTGGAACATTGTTCAACTGGCATGCTTTCCAGTTAGATACAGCATGGTAGCTTTCAAATCCAATGTTAACAAGTTCTTCTTAGTTCGTCCTCATAAATAAATAAAAAATTCACCTACTTTTACATCATTAAGGATTACTTCACTACCACCTTACATTTATTAATTCGCATCCTCAAGTGGCCATCGGGCCTTCATAACTATAAAAAACATGATTTACAATAGCTTAAAGTTTAAATCTATCTATATATCGATAAAAGTGAACGTGTCGGTCTGTCTGTATGTGTGCCTGTGTACATTTCCCTATGCAATAACTCTGTCAATTTTCAGTCTACAGACTCGAAATTTGATATACAGGTTACTGAGATTTGGTAAAATCTTTCTAATCCGTTTTCGGCCAGAAATTTGGCTGTTAAGGGGCCAAAGTTCAACGATTTTAACTTTGATAACTCTACCAAACTCCTCCGCCAATTTTGGGTATAAACATTGAAATTTTAGATATAGGTTCCTTGGACGAATCTAATTTAATAATTTGATTTGAGCTTAAAACAATGAATGTTAAGGGGTCATAATAGGATCAATGTTTTTAAAAAATTGACCTCTGCGGTCTCTACCAAATTACTCAGACAATTTCTGGTGTAAACATTTGAAATTTTGCATAAAGTGTATTCAGAGACAGGACGAGCTTTTTAATCGGTTTGGGTCGAAAATTTGAGCTACCAATATATAAATGTATGTATGTATGTATGTTTGCATGTGTGCCGCAAACTTTCGACAGAGGCGGCAGATTTTCACAAGATATGTATCGTTTGGGAAGCTCGACCCTTCAGACGACAAATACCGAAAAATTGGCTAAAAACATTCATTTCTTCACCAGCAATTGGGCGCTTTTCTACGGGTAGGGGTCGCTTTTTTCGCCGATATTTTCGAAAGTCATCCCCTTTTTTGGATTGTCTAGCCCGTATTTAAACCTACGTCACTCCCGGTTTGGCAGTGGTCGTACCAGCAAAGACGTCATGTTTTCCCGTTCTTTTCCTCCTTCCCGGTACTTTTTTTTTTTTTTTGCTCAACACACGCCTCCAAATACCCGGGCAACGCCGGGCTGAAATGCTAGTATATCTATAAAAGTGAAAATTGTGTGTATGTCTGTCCGTCTTTCTGTGTACATTTCCCTACTGAATAAATCTGTCATTTTCGGTCTACAGACTCCAGATTTGTCATAAGGGGTATTGAAATTTAGGAAAATCTTGATAGTCGGTTTTCGGTCAGATACTGGGCTGTTAAATTATCAAAGTTCAACGTTCTGATCTTTGAAAACTCTACTAAACTTTTCCGCAAATTTTAGGACTAAACACTTCAAATTTTAGATGTAGGTTACTTCGACATGGTTCGAACATTTTAATTTGATGTGAGCCCAAAACAATAAATGTTAAGGGGTCATAATTCGGGTCAAAGTTTAAAAAAAAAATTGTGGTCTCTACCAATTCCTGGTCTAAACATTTGAAATTTTACCTAAAGTGGTATCAGACATAGGGCAAGATTTTTAATCGTTTTTTTTTTTTCTGAGGATCAAATTACAAAAGATTTTACCTTTGCGGCCTCTAACAAACTATTAAGTCAACTGTTGTCTAAACATTTGAACGTTTACAGAAAACGTATTCAGACGTGCAGCAAGCATTTTAATCATATTTTGGGCGAAATTTTGGCTGGCAAGAGGTCAAAGTTTTCAGAGTTAACCTTTGCAGACTCTATCAAACTCCTCCGATAATTTTGGGTCTAAACACTTAAAATTTTAGGTGTCGGTTACTTGGTCAGGGATCAAACATTTTAATTCAATGTGAGTCCAAAACAATAAATGTTAAGGGGTCCGAATTGGAGTCAAAGTAAAAATTTTAAAAAATTGACGTCTGTGGTCTCTACCAATTTTCTCTAAGGTAGTTAAAGAAGCCTATTATATAGAAAGGCATTACCGTACATATTTACACTTTTTAATATATGCATATGCACATAAAGTTATGAACAGTGCATAGGGCCCGAGCAAAGCCGGGTGGAACTGCTAGTAATAAATAAAATATAAAAATGAAATAAATAAATTTTAGAATATGCAACACCGGTTACCTATATCCCTCCTTTTTCTTTTCCTCATTTTTCTATCTTTCGTATCTGTATTGAAATTCAAATTTCGACATGTAACAACCTCCCCCTCTCTCTTTCTCTTCATATTTAACTCATTAAAACAAACAACCAACTTAATTTATATAAACAAAATCATCTCACTAAATAACAATAATTTTGATTACCTAAAAACACGCTACACATACGCCTAATATAGTTTTAATAATAACCCCATAGATTAGCTGCAGTTAAGCAATATCCGAATAGATCATTTTTGCTGATAGGCATTTAGATTATTAAGTTAAGAATAAATATTAAAATTAAATTTGATTAGTAAATAACACACATCGCAAATATACCTTTGTCCCCTCAGGAGATATTATTATTATTATTATTATTATTATTATTATTATTATTATTAGTAGTAGTAGTAGTAGTAGTAGTAGTAGTATTGTTGTTGTTGTTGTTATTATTATTATTGTATTGTTATTATTATTATTGTTATTATTATTGTTATTATTATTATTGTTATTATTATTATTGTTATTGTTATTATTATTATTGTTATTATTACTATTGTTATTATTATTATTGTTATTATTGTTATTATTATTATTATTATTATTATTATTATTATTATTATTATTATTATTGAATACATGATATTTGCTGCGATATATCGCCTTGGAACTTTTTTTTATTCTTATTTGTCGATCTAGCATTGATTTGTAACATCCACTATTTGACAAAGGCGCTTCCCCAAATATATATATTATGTAGAACTGTCATACACTGTAGAATACTGTGTCACTGTAGGACTCTTTAAGTAAGACATATTACTGATACATAACATAATTTAATCTATATAATTATAAAACTTAAATGACCTTGTAACGGGTGTTGTAACCCAATATCTGGTTATCGACTTCCGGTTGCGCATACGTACATAAACAAATAGTCAACGCGACAATAAAACGTAATGTTTTACTGTGTACGTTTTCAGCGTGTTTTTTCGCCTTTAAATTATCCAAATAAACACTTGTTAATAATTTCTGCATTTTTTTTTACATCGTTCATTTCCATATTACGTTTAAGTTCTTTTAACGCAATTTTCTTACAAGTAAATTTAATTTAACCTGTTGACAACCATAAGAGCATTTTACAACGGCAATTTACCAACTGTCTACCTTTTTTTAAATTTATTCTCCATTTTTAATACAGTTTTCTTAAAAATATTCATACATTTTTTTTCTACACTATCAACATAAATAAATATCTCCGAATATATGTTTTTTTCTAATTTGCGTTACAAATAAATAGTCAACGCGACAATAACACGTATTGTTTAAGTGTGTACTTTTCAGGGTCCCAGTAGTTTATTTTTTCGCGTTTAAATTAAAAGATATATCAAATTTTGAATGTAACTTTAAATATTATGGTATCTGTTCAGTGTACATTTACCTATAAGTATGGACAAACCGCTTATAATTCAACGGTTGTACGTTTTATTTTTCAAAAATAAACAATTATAAACAGAACGACTCATAGAAACCTATCTATATTCTTTTTTCATTTTCATATACTTTCATAGAAATGTTTCTGTTATGTCACAAAAAAAAACTATTCTCTTTACGTCACAAGTGTCACACTCATACATTAAGTCCACAGCTAATATAACATACTGACTCAACGGGTCACGGGTAAACTAGTAAATATATATAAGTCTGGTTTTACTAATTTTACTTATAGTATTATTTTACTAATGACGAAGAAACCTAGACCATGTCCCAGTGCGTGTGTATAAATATTCATCCGTGACAAATGTTTAGCCTTATCACGACTACTAAATGTAGACAGTGTAAACTTTTCAAACTGGTATCTGATATCCAAATACTATCATATGTCAGTATTCTTACCCTTGACCCATTTCCACAAGTTACTTAAATAGGATGAATACTGATGGTTTTTCTTTAAGATTCGATGTCTTGGAATATTCCAATCTTCTTCACAAGAGTTTTCATTTAACATTTATTGGAAAACGTTAATTTCTCCCACTCGGTGGAGTGGGCAATACTTATGGAGATATTAATTTTATACTTAGATTTTTGTATACACACTGTGCATTATTATTTATGAATACATTTTAGTTATATTCATTTTTATATCAATTGTGGTCATACAAACTCATACTAATATATTACTACACTTCTTTTGGGGATCTATTATATAAATACTGTCGAATCATTGAATTAACCTCTATGAAGCAACAATAATACGCACACTGTATATGCATAGAGGCAGTATTATGGAAGTATTTTTTTAATAAAACAATGCAATTTCTTATATTTAACTACTTGCGGCAGTGATTATATATGAATAAATAACATAAAGTTCTCGTTTTTATGATACAATATTGCAATATCGAAGCTGTAAATATTTTCTTTAAAGATACCACGTAAATAAGTTTCGATACACATTTTCGGATAGTTTTTATTTATTGGTCACACCATTGGGTACAGTTGTTTCAGTCCCTACTCGCCGCAGGCATATTTTTATATGGTTGTTCATCAAATTATTATTTGGACAAACTCGGGTTTCATTGGCGCGTTAGAAGTTTAAAAACAAATATATTTTAAGTTTTCCAGCCCAGGAATATGATATTTCCAGTTAATACAGTCGGCATTCAAATTTTTGTTACGACAAATTTGTATAAAGATCTAAGCGGAGTTTATCTGCAGAATATACTTAGCTGGTAATGCAGTAATTACTCAAATATTGTAGTGGTTTATAGACCATTCGTTTCACCTGCACGTGATTCTTTTCAGAAATAAGATAAATAAATAAATAAAAGCATTACCGCCCCAATATACACACACAGCGTCCACGATATCTTTATGTAGCTAGAATGAAAGCCTGTAAGCTTCCCATTTCCGATATGACCTTAAGAGCTGTAGGTCGCTGTTTCCAGACTCTTAAGCTAAAGTTAAAAAATGTTTCTAACTATTGAACCTAATTTGTGCTAATTACCGCTAACTGTTTTCTTATTACAGCTTTGAATTAAAAACTCGTAACTAAATTTTACCTATCTTGTTTTTTTTCTGAAATCTTTGTCAAATATGCTATTGACCAATATTGTCTTGTTACATGTAAAACGGAAAGAAAAAAAAGTCACCTATGAAAACGAGAACCTCCCAAATTAAAACCTTGAATAATTATCTAAACTCAAATGTAAATTAATATTAAGCCGACTTCACAAATTGATGCAAGTTCATTATTGGATTTTAATTAGAAGGTGAAGCTCGAATGATTCAAACTCGTGATAGATAACGCCAAAAACATCCCCACATTAATATGGGAGGGGAGATTATCTTCAAAAGAGTCCTGAATTGATAATTGAGCACCGGACTTATACTAAGTAGCTATTAATAAGTCCCTTGTACCCATCCCCCTTTTTTAATGGAGAGTAGATAATACAATGCATGTGTTATCGGCAGCTCCAGTAACTATCCCTTCTCCTTTTTTGTCCCTCAGTCCTCATTCAAATGAGTGATTTTCCTGACAAAGGGTGAAGAAAAAGCTGCTTTAAAGATCGGTAGTACTTGGTGAATAGTTTTCTGAGATGTCGGAAATATTTCTGTCTCTATCCTTGTGGCCATGTCACTCTGAACTGATATGTAAAATGAAAAATGAAAAAAGAAAATTTTAAAATGTTAAATAAAAGAATTAAAAACTTAAAAACTTAAATTACGACTTACAATCACAGGTTTCCATACCAGTTGATTGTTAGATAATTTTATTCTGAATTATATATATATATATATATATATATATATATATATATATATATATATATATATGGAGAGAATTATTTCATGTATCAACATAACATTTTATGTATCGATTTTCAGAATTTACTTCAACAGTGCTCAATGTGTGATTAAAGCTAGTACGATTTTTTTAAAAATATATATGGCAATATAGGTACACAGAATTTTCGCGTTTAATCATCGTTAGGATTACATCGCTATTTCATGAAATCGGCGTGTCTGCGTGTTGTTATATATTCACATAGGACTTAGTTTGGTAGTTAGCCAATCAGGAATTACAGGACAATCTATATAGGGTAATTACAATATAAAATGGGAGCAATAAAGTAAAACTTATAACAAAATAATTAAGAGCAGTGTCCAACATAACAATAAAAAAATAACAAAAAGAACAGAAATATAATTATTAGAAATATTTAATGGCCTAAAACCTAATTGAAATAAAAACGCTAACAATGAACATAATTATTCTAGCAGCACTCAGACAGTCTGCGAATCTTTTACAAAAGAGTTACTACTTATCAAGGCCAGAAAGCTATTCGGGGTTATGGGATAATTAATTTAATGTGATATTGTAGTAATCGTTTATGGTGTAAGTTGTGTAAAATTTGATTATTAAAGGGGACAGTTCAACAAACTTGATTACATAAGTGTTGGAGGCTAACATATTGTAGTTTTAGGAAAGAAGCTATGTTCGTGGAATATGCGCTTAGATTTAGGCACATATAGAGATTGGAGGAAAGTGCTCATATTTGTTGTAGCTAGTCGAGTGTTGTTTGTGAAAGTTTAGCAGGGGGCATAGATTGGAGTATTGCCATTAAAATGACGATACAATAGAAACATTTTCGCTACATCTCTTCCGTGGGAATGGCCCAAATAAATGCTTGACCAAAAGCATCATTTTCCAGGTCAAAATATTAACCAAAGAAAACCCGAATAACAAGAAATAATTTATAGATATGATCTCCCTAGATTTTAAAAGTCGATATTACAATCAGAGACATACATTCAAAGAAAACTACATCGAAAAACAGCAATAACAGAAAGCCTAAGCCAATACACTGTGACGAAGAGTAACGTAGATATTAATAAGTCGAGTCAGCACATGTAGGATCATAGACGACCTGTGTAGAATATGTCTGAATGAGAAATTAGTTATCCTGAATTTCAGAGAATATTAAACTTAATAAAATTACAGATATGAAATATTAATCGTATATATACATAAAAAGTTTACCTATGAATAAAAACGAAGTAATATGAAATAAATATGAATAAATAATAATAAATACAAGATTAATTATAATGGCCTTAATATAAAATAAAGAACCAAATAAATAAATAAGTATAAACAAAATGAAAGCCGGCATATCGAAATAGATCCAGATATAAAACTTAAAAATTTCTTACACAAAAAATATGTATTCATCCTTTAAGGCGTGAAAAGGCGTGAATTGCAGGTCAAGTGCACTTCTCGTTGCCAATTGCCTGCGATTAAAAGATGTGTGAATAACAAAGACTCTGATTGGTAAAATAGTAAACTCAGAACCACGTGAATATAGTAAAATACGTAATTACCACAATTTAAGCAATAGCCAGAAAAATTTGTACGAAGATGAAACTTAGAAAATTATATATATATATATATATATATATATATATATATATATATATATATATATATATATATATATATAAGAGCAAATATTTAATAAAACATGTTAAAAACACTTTGATATGAGTTAAAAACATATTTAATCTTAAAAGGAAACACTTAATAAGCTAATAGTCCTTAAATCGCGGAGTGCCGAAGAAATACTTTTCTTCTCATCAGAGGGTAGGAATTAGCAAAATGCGGGATGGGATTTTGCATACAAAAGTATTTGATTAAACTGCAAGTAAGTCAAAGATCTTACTTGATAACAAAAAGTGAAGCAGAGGGAATATGGTTAAGAAAAAGGTGATTTCACGTGAACGGATAGTCTGGTGAAAGGTAAAGTATCCAATGACGGTAAAATCCAAAAATGTAAATCCAAGAAAGTTAATTGAATTTCCATTCGCACAAATAAAATCCAAGGAAATCGCATGATTGGAAGATGGTCCAAAAT
This sequence comes from Euprymna scolopes, assembly GCF_053919585.1. Lineage (NCBI taxonomy): Eukaryota > Metazoa > Mollusca > Cephalopoda > Sepiida > Sepiolidae > Euprymna > Euprymna scolopes. Next base: position 58,898,897 of record NC_136489.1, on the reverse strand, counting down.
AATCCAAAAAGCCGAAATCCGTGGAATTATTCAAAAATATGTACAAGGAAAAGGGGGATAATTCCAATAATATTAATAAAAGAACAATAAGATGTGCGTTTAACACGGCTGGCGAGACAAAGTGTAATTAAGAAAAATCGGTGAAGAAGACGATAAAAAGATTAAATGATTAAATGGTGATAGAATTAAATATAAAATAGAAAAGCAAATGTGAAAATGACCCAGAAAGATGGCGTTAAAAGGCGCGAAAAATATAGGGCAAAAAGAGGTCAACTGAAATGTACAGGTTATTACTTAAGAAAATGTCAGCAAGAGTTATTTAAAGACACTAAATGGAAAAAATAAATTAATAAATAAATAAAAATTAAATGAAAAAAATAAAATATAAAATACAAAAATGATTTTTTAAGGGGAGAGGATGGCCGGTATCTGCAAATTCCGGATAAAGCAAGTAAGTATGTAAGTAAATGCACATATTAAAAATAAGTAAATATACATACAGGATATGAATGTGTAGGTAGATTGATGTATTTGATTGATGGAAATATTTAAAGACTTAAACGGAAATTGCAGATAAAAAACCGGCCAAGGAAAGAAGAAATAAAGTATTAAAATAAAGTTATAAATTATTAAAAAAGTATATATAAAAACGATAACGTTAAAGAAAAATTATATATATATATATATATATATGTGTGTGTGTGTGTGTGTATGTATATATATGAAAGCTTAAAGTAATTGCTATGTAATTTCAAAATTACCATATATAAATTTGGACATATATTTACAGAAAGAGATCAGTTTGTTTTTAGAATTTATTATATTGTTACTTTGAGGGGAAGTAATTATAGTTATAGCTTCGGTTGTGCAAAGGCGACATGACTTAGAACCTGGAGTATAAGGCTTAACTTTTTCTATGATAGTCCATTTTATTGAGAAGGGGATATTATTAGAGTATTTTTTTTCATTAAAGTGGTTAGAAAGTTCCTTGGTTATTGTTAGAATTATGGTTGTTAAAAGAAGAAATGTGGTTTGATATTCTTTTGTTTATTAATGTTGAAGTAGCGCCGATATATGTATGTACTTTGTTAAAAGCTCGAGGTCTGGTATTAATATTAATTTGCTGATTTGTATTAGTTAAATAGTTTGAATTTTGTTCATTATGTTTAGCAAAGGGTGGGACAATGATAGTACGAGGACTGTTTTGGAGGGGTTATTGAGTGTTTTTGTGTTAGGATGGCTATTAGGAGAAATATTATTTTTCTCATAAATTTTATTATTATTATCATTATTATTTTTGCTAGTTGTATGATTGTAGATGGAGGGGCTGCTCGAGTGGTATATTGGATTAGTAACTATATCAGATGGAGGTTGGGAAGAAGCATAAGTTGAAGACGAAATATCAACGTCTGTTATGGGAGGATTTCGTGGGAGCTCAGTAATTGTGCATGAATATATAACATCTTTATGGATGCAATCATTATTCAATGGGCAAAGATGTTTGTTATTACAATTACAGTTAGTTTTGGGGTTTTATTGGAGAAGGGATTTTTTGGGCTGATTTAATTTTTTGTTATTAGATGTTAAGATTATTTGTGCTAAATTAGACATTGTTGAATAAGAACCCCTGATTGAGTTTTTATTGAAAATAGAACAATATTTGTGTGGGTATTTGAAAGAGTTTTGTACAATGTTGAAAAAATTCTTTAGGTATATTAGTTTTGACATTTACGCGAAATGGATGATTAAACCAAATATTTTTCTTTCTCCTGGGTGGGTTAGAGGTATTACGATTAGTATTTTGGTTTGGATTATATATGTAGACTGGTTCATTGTTATTGATAGCGGTAGATCTTGTTATTTGAACTGGTTTATTGCGAGTAATATTATGTGGCATTACAGATTTAAGGCGGCCAGCAGGAGGAGCATAATGGTTGTATTTAATCTTTTCCTTGTGTCCTGAGTTCAATTAGCCATTGTTGAAGAAAGCAGCATTTTGATTAAAAGTTTTGTATCAGCAGAACGAGCAGAAATTCTTCTAGAGACGGATGGTACTATATATTTTATAATTGAGTTGGGGTGGTTAGAAGATTTATGGACGTATAAACGCATAAGGTTGGTTTTATGATAGGTCTATGAGTTTTGGTATTAAGATTAAGTGTAACATCTAGAAAATTTGAAGGTTTTTGTTTGGTTCGATAATTATAGAAAGGCCAAAATTATTTAAGAAGTTATGTAATTTTTTAATTGTTTGGTTGTACTCTCTTGGCCTGGCTGTTGTAGTAAAAAGAGCATCATCTCTATAAAGGTCCCCTTGGATATGTTTAAAGTGGTATTTAAGTTTTTTCGGTAAGAAGAGTCCCAGTAAATCGGTAACTTCTGCAGAGTCAAGATGTCAAAATTATCAGGGGTGTTCTTTCTAGTCCAAAACTTATTGTTAAATTGTATAAGGGACTTTCTCGCTAGGAGAATTAATTTAATTTCTAAATTAGTTAAGTCAGAATTATTAGAAGCTCTATCTCCTATTTGGTTTTATCGAGCTTTTACATCTGTTTGAGATTACTTTATAAATATTAATTCTTTAATATTTATAATATACTTTAGTTTTACCATCTTGGATCATTTTGGTAAATTTAATTGTAATTTTTATATATATATATATATATATATATATATATATATATATATATATATATATACGGTTAACGGTAGCCGAATGGTTCGGGTCCTTCCTAATGAAGCCGGTTGACGGTGTTCGAATCTCTATACTGGCCGTAATCGTGTCACTCTGCACTGATGATTCCGAAAGGATTAAACACTAATAATTATTATAGTAAATAATAATGTCAGCCTCTTTAAGAAACCTGTTTCTTATCGTTGAGAACTTTCAGTTGTAATAAAGTCAGTCAACTTAGCTCATATGCTTAGATCAATCATCGGCCAACTTAGCTCATATGATAATTATCAATTAAAAACATTTAATAAGAATAAATGTTTAAATTCAACTGTATATTTCGCGGTTGACGGTAGCCGAATGGTCCAGGTCCTTGTTAATGACTTCTGTTGCTGGGGTACAAATTTCTCGACTGGCGTTAATCGTGACACCCTTCACTGATTATTCCCGAAATGATCAAACACGTGTCTGTAGGGATTTAATAATTTATGTAGTAAATAATAATAATAATAATAATAATAATAATAATAATAATAATAATAATAATAATAACAATAATAATACTAATAATAATAATATATATACAGAGAGAGAGACAGACAGACAGACAGAAAGAAAGTGAGAGAATGGGAGAGAAGAAGAGAAATAGGAGGTGTCAGTCAGTCAGAGGGATATAGAATTACAAAAGCTGTGAATATTTTTTAAAATGTGCGTCCAAATAGAATGGAAACCTTGTTTTTACAGAGAGAATATACACATGTACGATTATATATACATATATAAAACATATATCTGTTCAAGTTTACAATCACATATGTCTACATATATATATATATATATATATATATATATATATATATATATATATATATATATATATATATATATAAGAAACCTAGAAAAAAGGCAAAAATTGGACTAATTCCGTGTAGTTATTGAAAAAATCATGATAAAAATCAGCAATTTGTATTTGACCGTACCGGATATTTTTTCTATAAAACATTCTGCAATAAATTTCTTACTGTGAGTGAAATCTCTAACAGTTTTTACATTGATGTAGAATGATATTTCCAGATTATTTTTGATGTAATCAAGAGTAACTTTTTGTTTGCAAATTACCGAGCAGGCAATTGCTGTTTTGCACGTACTTAATCTTTTGAGATCAAAATTTTGCCCGGTAAGAATAGTCTTAAGATAGTTATTATTCAAGAGATTTTTTTGGTTAATTTTGCAGTATTTCCTGAACCTAGATATTATCCTTGTGAACAGGAAGGAGAAATCTTTTAAACGGTCAGAATTAATCATAAAATTTCATAGAGATGTTTTTTTTACTGTTGATGTCGATGTAAACGTAGTCATAATGTTGTACAAACTATAATTTATCCCTTTCTGTGATTATTTGAAGAAACTCTGGCCTGATTTTTGAAGCTATTGTTCAGGATCAATACTCAGAAGAGGTGTACACAGCTCATCTGACACGTAAAGAATATTTTGAGAAGAAATGACAAAGCTCAGACTATCCATGGTGTTGTCTTATTGAAACAAAGCCTCTATACTCATGATCATTATTGCTTTCTTATCGCAGCATTGACTCTCTAGTTTTGAATTGCTTAGCCAGCGTTTTAAAGGGGTTTTATAACAAAGAGTCATCTCTTTTCGTTGCAGAATTGAAGTAACCTGTGACTGACTTTCTCCCATAATATATTTTTTTAGTAGGGGGAGAACAGATAAGATATTATAAATAGCAATATTTACCAGAAATAATAGTATTAATGAAGACAATAGTAAATATTGAAGGATAACAATATACATTAGTAAAACATTATCGATTAAATAGTATTATTAAGGAATGAACAAAAATAGGGAAAAATAAACAAAACAAAATAGGTTCGAAACAAGTTGCGTAATTCTGCATTGATTGTAAGTCCATATCAAAGAATTGTAAGAAACCTTTTTCAAATCATTTAATCAAGATGAAATTTATTGGATAGTTTTACATATTTGAATCAGAAAACAAAATGTTGTAATTGCTTTTATTAATCGATAATCGTCATAAAATTATGTAACTCACAGTATTATACGGGAATATGTCCTAATTGATTCGTATCGTACTTCTAGTACCGTAATTTCGGCCGAAGGATTATGCTGAAACGAATAAATATCAGCGAATTCGGACACATATTTTCGGGGTGAAGAACTACTAATAAGCTACGACGTTTATTAGAATTCTAAATAAAACTAGCATTTTCGGAGGAATACTGGATAAGAATCTGTATTTTATATATATATAATAATACTGATATGAAAGTGAAGCATGTGTTAGATATTGACCGGGCTACGCCAAGTTTGCTGGACGATTATTATTATGATCGTTATTGATATTTGTAAAAGTAGGATGCAAGAAAATAAAAGCGAAATAAATATTTACAGATAATTTTTTTTATGTTAAAATAGTTCCACAAAATGTTAAGATATTGAAAAATAATGTTAGAACGTGAATAAAATACGTGACGAAGGAAAATCATTCAATCTGTGTCTTCGTCTCTTGTTTTTAATGACGTAATGAAATTACTTAGTAATACACATAAGAGAGTCGGACTGGAAAAGTTGAACAAGTTAATAAGAGATCTCCTCCGAGTTTTGGAAGCTGGGAGAAACGCGACTTTAGCATAATGTAGAAAATTACGCGTTGCAGCTCCAATAAGAATTCAAGAATAAATTACATCAAATATATAACGTATTATTGCTTGTTTTCCTTCAAAGCGTAATAAACATTAATAATGAAAAAATACGAAGACAGAGGCATGTTCTTTGTCTGTGCTCTACACAGACTGAATATAAATAAACTATGTATTATATGTGAAAATATATACACAAAAATAGAAGAACATGTTAACCATTAGACGTCACACACTGTACATATATATATCACAACGTTAAAGAGGCGTATGTAATATAAACTCTGTTTATGTACACTCATTTCACTAAATAACATAAAAATAGAAATAGAAGTCTTCTTCTATCTAACATACTGGCAAATGGTAACAATCCGTAACACGTGTTTAGATAAATATACTTTCTCCAAGGTTCTTAACTTTCAGATTGTATTCAGCACTGGAAACATGAATAATGACTTAGTACCCAAACTGAATGCGACCCCTACTAGGAAAACCCAATTCACCGACACCCTTATTTCGCGCAACGCCCAACTGGCCATAATCAGAGTATTGTCAGTGGGTAAGATCATGGTAGAGTCGATATGTAGTGAAGAAAATACAGAGGGAGGTGAGGGTTAAACGAGAAGTTTAGCGAATAGGCCAAGTGCAGCACCAAAAGGATCCAACTCATGCGAGTTACAAAAATAAAAACCGGGGGTGGGTACAGTTAAATAAAGAAAATAAAAATTAGCATAAACATAAATAGTAAGAATATGATTCGCTCTAAATATGTATAAAATTATTTCACACGTTAATGTATGTGATTTTTCTTTTCTGAGACAACTGGAAATTTAATAACATTGACTTAATATTTTATTATTAGTATTATTATTAGCTCGCAAGGAACTTTCACACAGGTCGTAAAGGATCTCTCCTTGATAACAACCTGTACTGTTCCTTGAAAGCTGAGTGACAACAAGTCTCCCCAGATTTCCAGCACTCTCAATCACTTTCGATAACATTTGCAAATGAATTTGCATTATCGCAGCAGCCGCTTACCATTGATTTCTCGCTGGCAACTGTCATTGGTATCCACTGGAATTTGAGTGGCAATAAGCCTTCCCAAGGTCCCAGTTCTCTTGGAACTTGTCCACCGGAAGTATGGTCAGCGCTGTTTCCTCGATCTTTCCATGCTCCTTGATCGTTCTCGGCTTTTTGACATCATTTTTTATCTGGTCGGATTAGATAATGGAAGGGGATGGGGAGGATATCATATCATTATTTTTATTATTATTATTATTATTATTTATTTATTTATTTATTTATTACTCTTATTATGTTGTTCTTATTTGATCTAATGTAATATATGTCTAACTCATGCAGAATATCGACTTTGCTGAGCTAATAATGTTATTATTTAAAACCCAATTTTGAACATGTGGACAGGATTTATTTTTAATACTCTTTCCATTCACCTAACAAATTTATTAACAAGATGTGCCATATAAAAATAATTTAACTTCAAAATATAGGGAGTTCTGTATTATGCATAAATACCAATATTTTACGGAATCTCACTAAAATTGATTTCGTAAAATGTTTGATGCTTTGTCGATACAGTATGTTTAAAATGTTATTGTGAAATCGCATTTGCTATTAGTTTAATATTGATGAGAATATAAATTTACTAATACAAGGATTTTTTTTTAAAAAAGCACTGCAAAAATATGTGAAAATATCTAAATATCCACAATAACAAAATGTAATATTAATTTATGTAGGATACGCGTTATTTTAGCCATTCTTTACATTCTGTATTTTTATATCATATTCATAAAATAAATGCTGAACTGAAAAACGTGTTCTTTCTTGTTTTGTTATTGCTTGAGATAACGCATGAAGCCACTTCATGTAAAGAATATGATTACCGCAAAGACAGGAGATAACTATTGACCTTAGTCTAGAAAAGACTAAGCTATACGTAGGAGGGAAACATGCTGATAGAAAAGAGTCATACAAGCTTTCAGTTATGTGCCATAAATTTTAATGTATATTTCGAGACGAATTTTTTTCATCTGATCAATATTCTTGTGAGTCGTTATTTTATAAAATTCAATATCATAATATTGCATATTTGTTTATTAAGTCTAGTTGAATCACATGTTCAAGTGCAGGTTCTGCCACACACAAGAAGAGAATGTGAGCCACCTGACATCCAGTTGAAAAGTCCTGTTGTGGAACGGCTATTATACAATACGACACAATGGAGTGTGAAAAAATCTCCACTGGAAAATCTGTAAAAACCTGAATATAAGATGTAGTAACAAATCTTGGGAATATGTTTACCAAAAAGAACAGTTGGAAATAAGTCATACACCATCCACTATGACTACGAAATTTCTACGGGTACATATCTAGAAAATGGAGATATTAAACCTGACATAGTGATATGGGACAAGAAGGAAAATGTGGCAACCCTAGTTGAAGTAAGCATCTCTAATGACGCTGGCCTTAACAGGACAGAGAGGGAGAAAATAACAGAATATAAAGGATTTATGTACATCATAACAAGAAACTGGAATCTTAAGAAGCTATCAGTCATACAAGTCATCAAAGGAGCACCGGGCTAAGGAAAAAGAATTTCAAAAACAATCTGGCGAATATACCCGGTGAACTAAGTGCAAAAGAAATACAAACAATAGCACTTAAAGGGACGGTTAGAATCTTAAACCGATCTCTCGTTTGGAGTAACTAAACTAATGGGAGAATGTTTGGCGTCCGGTAAAATGCCCCATTCCAAGGAAAAACACAATGATGAGAAAATTAAAGCAAAGAGAGAGAAACGTGCAAACTTAGCAAATATATTTATAGATAACGAGCCAACTCGAACTTGTTGAATCAGTACTACCCTACTTGTGCCCCAGCGTTTCTCAGAAATCCGTAGTAAGTGTGTTATGTTGTTTTGTATATGTCAGCGTGCATATGTATTATAGAACATATATCGATAGAGTGTATATTGCTGTTTGACATATTGAAATCGTATCTCATTGTGTGGGTATGATGTATATGTAACGACGAGAGTGTATGTATAGTCGAGTGAGTAGATTGTTCTGTTGATATATGTCGAGATTTTATAACAAGAGCATTTATAACATAGACTGAGAGATCTGGCGTGTACAGTTCATTTAACTCATCAGAGGATGTGATACATTATTGATGATCACGGAGGCGAGACAGAATACTTGGAAGGAGTTCATAAGATGATACTCAAAACACATTTACCTTTTTCTGTTGATCAAATGATTACAACCGAAGAAAACAGTTTACAAATATAGATGATTCGTTATTCATACCAGCTAGTTGATCGATGGTGGACAGGGATTCAAGCCTTTTCAATTAGATTGTTGTATCTCCCCCCTCTCGCCTCCAAAAGGGCGTCAACTTTCAGTCAGGCCGACTTTCTCTGATTATCTTCTTTCTCTGGCTCTCTCTCTTTCTCTCTCTGCCTCTCCAACTAACTTCGAACCCTGTCTCAATATATTGGAAATCTCCTTTCTTGATGACATCAGAGGCGTGGCCAACCAATGTGACTCCCGCACGTTTCAAATTATATGTGCATTTTGCACATGCATCTACACACCTCTGGTAAACAAAAGAAATTCCTAAATTGAATTGTATCATTTTAACCTATTTTGTTTATCATTATTTCTAAACTCACATTGCCCATTCTGTTAACTGACATATTTAATATTCAGTTATTTCTAAAAAATGAACAATCGACTGCATTCCTAATATTAAATATCTATTATCTTTTAATACTTGCCTACTGGGTTCGATTCTGACCCATTCCATGCTTTCCTACTTACTGGGGTCTGTCCCGTTTCATAACAAGTGATGGAATTTTAAAAAGCAAGCCTAAGTTAGAATTAATGATGAATTATACTCTATGATAGTGATGTGAGCAATATTAATATAAAGATCAATAATAAAGAAAATTGAAATACCATTACTATTACTACTAATGGCAATAATATTCTTGATAATAGTGCGAATAAAAAAGTAGTAAAAATGTTACTGGTAAAAGTAATACCGGGAAAAGGCAAATACAAATAATAATATTAAGATTGATTACAAAACTGATAAATATTCTAAAAGCATAATAGTTATAATTTCATCACTGCCAACCGAGAAAATTTTGAAACCCTGAAGTTTTTCAAATACCTTGAAACTATTGTTCAAAGTATTTGAAATTCTTCTTCTTCTTCTTCTTTTTCTTTGTTTCAGATGAGGTGGCCAAACCTGAAGTATTAGCCAGAAATGTTATGACAACTGCAACACTAGCTAAGTTACGTCATTGGAGTGAATAAAGCTTAGCTCAAAGATAAGACCCGTGCTTTCCCTTGTCCACAGTTTTCTTGCAAGCTTGTGAAACATGGACTCTTATAGCAGAATTAGAGAAGTGGATTCAGACCTCAGAAATGAGATGCTTCAAAAAAATACTTGTCATCATTTACAAAGGCCACATAACCAATTAGAAAGTTGAAAAGAGTTCAAGATAAGTCATTGATCCTGATGAAGGTCTTTTCACCACAATCAGAAGTCGCAAACTAAAGTGGTTTGGTCACGTTACAAGAGGAGAGGGGTTTGCTAAACAGTGGTCAAAAGAACAGTTAGAAGAGGAAGAATGAGAGAGGAAGAGATGTGAAGACAACATCACAAAATGGACAGGGCAAAGCGGTCAAGTGTGCAGAGGACAGAGAAGGATGTAAAAGACCAGTTGACAGGTCATATCTAACGGCACAACGGCAATCACGACGGGGCAGCTGAAATGATGGTAAAAAATGGGCCAGCTAAATAAACACCAACAAACACATTTATAGCTCCTACAGTGTGCTTAAGTGTGTTCTATTTATAATAATTTATTCGCACATAAAGGCATATTCTCTTAATTAGAAATGCATCGTGTAGGCCGTACACACATAAACGTAAAAATTGACCAGCTATTAATTCTTCTGAAAAAGCGACTAATGAATTAGAAAATTTTATTTTATGTGTCTGTTTATAAAAGCCGCATATACGTAGAAGTTCATATATCGTTCAAAACTTAGCAACGCAGCTGATAGATGTGAGGGGTGGAAATGTGGGTTGGATTTAATTAAATTAAATTTCAAGCATAAGGGTAAAAATGAGATTGAAGCATTTCATAAATATTTATATACTAGTAAGTATATATTTTTTAACATTTAACAAATGTTTAATATCAATTAAATACCTCAAATGAAGTTTCCTTGACGTGTGTTAAAGCAGTTTAAGATGAATAACATAAAAACAGGCACTTATTTGAACATGTAAATATTTCAGATTTTTATTACTTTCATCCATTAATTTTGATCAGAATATATTTTTGGTTTTAACCTTCATAAGCATAAAAGTTGATGAATGAACAATTAAGTTTTTTGCATTCATTTTATCCGACCTGGGATAGCTATTCTCTTAGTAATATATATATATATATATATATATATATATATATATATATATATATATATATATATATATATATAATGGGAAGCAAACGTATAGTGTATATTGATTTTTGTCCTAATTCTAAAAGAATATCATATCAAGTTAATTTGAATTAAATTGACACTTAATTTTTGAACAGATATTTTTATGTGAAAATTAAAAAGAAATACTATATATATGCAAAAGTATTTAGCACATTCACTAACATTTAGTTGTATACCCTCTCTTCTGCCTTACAGCCTTACAGCCTCCAAACGCTTTCTATAACTGCCTGCTAGTTTCTTACAAGTGCTTGCTGGTAGTTTCAGCCATTCTTCTTCGTAAAATTTATTGATATTCTTGGGATCTCTAGTACGCAACTTTAACTTCAAAGTTTTACACAGATTTTCGATGGAATTTAGGTCGGGTTTCTTTCTATGCCAATGTAGAACACTAATCCTATTATCTTTAAACCATTTTTTAGTTATTTTAGCTTTGTTCTTGGGATCATTGTTCTTTCGGAAAGATAAATTCACTGTCCAATCCTAAATCTGCGGCTAACTTGGACGGATGCTTTGACAAAATCTTCCGTATTTTGCCGCATTCACTTTTCCTTCTATGATCTCCATTTCTCCAACTCCATTTACAGAAAAGCAGCCCTGGATCATCACACTTTTCCCTCCAATTTTTACAGTGGAAATATTAATAGATGGTTTAAATTATGTGTCCATTTTTGTCTACACACTAATTCTAATGTTTCTTCCGAAAAGCGCAATTTTTTTTTTGTTATCAAAACAAATATGTTTTTCCAGAAGTCATCCGATTCTCATTGATATTTATAAAGAAATTCCAAACGATCTTTCACATTTAGGACTCAACAATGGTGTCTTTCTCGGTGATTTAGAATACAGGCGTGTGTGATTCAATGATCATTGGATTGTGTACATGAGTATTCAATACCTTCTTTCTGCAAATCTTTCTGAATTTCTGAACGAGCCATACATGTATTTTCTTCATGTTACGAGCAATGTAACGAACAGTAACTTCATTTAATTTACGTGACCAACGACATCTTAGAAGATTGTTAGTATTACCACCCATTGTTTATCACTTTCTCACGACAGCCCCAAATGTACTACCCTTACAAATTTAGTTCAGAAGCTATTTTCCTATATTCATTTCTATTTTTATGCCTTGCTATGATTTTTCTGTCGTATATCATTAGTCAATTCATTTGTTTTAACCATTTAAAAACAGTAATGAAAGAGGAAAACCTGCGCAGTGTCTGAGAGCTGTTATCAACTGATCTGTATTGACTCGGAACACTGGGGCGGCTTCTGATTGCTTGAAATATTGTAGCAAGCTTAAATGACAGCTTAAGAATGAAATTTGACAGTGTGTTAAATGCTTTTGCATATGGGTAATTTGATCTTTTGTTAATAAATATTTGTCAACTAAGTATAGATTCATTTTCGTTTAATTTTTAGGTAGATAATATTTGTTCAACGATTGAGCGTAAATTTGATTATAATTGACTTGATATTTCTTGAGAAATATGAAAAAAGCTAAACTACCAAACACTTTTGCAACCCACTGTACATATATATATATATATATATATATATGTATATATATATATACATAACTACTTCATTTACTCACATAAAATTAATATACGAAAGTATAGATTTATGCGTAAAGTGCTCAATACGTAGGTAGAGCTAGTTAGTAATTTATAAAATATATATGGCGATTAAGCTACACTGAATATTCGGCGGTTCATCCACTTTAGGATTCGTCAGGCTTATGCGCGAATTCTGTGGTTGTTTATCTACAGAATTCGCGCATAAGCCTGACGAATCCTAGAGTGGATGAAACGCCGAATATTCAGTGTAGCTTAATCGCAATATATATTTTATAAATTACTATATATATATATATATATATATATATATATATATATATATATATATATATATATAAAATAAATAAAGGGGTAGAGTCAACCAATCGGGTATCGAATCGAGTTTTTTTTGGTAAAATGAAACGAATTCAAATGAGGAAACGACTAAAATAAAATTAAACTATCGGAAAGAAAAAAATGAGGAAACGTCTAATATAAATCTATCCTTGTGATAATCAAGCAATGGAAAGGAAACGTCTTAGAGACTAATCACGTCCAGACCTAAAAGTTGGCAGTAACAACTACGTTGGCAGAACGAGCCTTAGGATAGATGGTCGTGTCCAACCACATGTACCCAGCAAAATCCGGAATGGAATCTACCGACTAACGAATATTTTGAGCAATACGTATGGTTCTGCTATAATGATCCATTTGCTTAAAAACCCGCGATGTGCAATGAATTTCTGCAGTGACTCATTTTCTATTCTAAGTCACGCTCATATTTTATTTCATCTGAAGGCCTTGGAGACTGTTCACGTCCGTTTAAAGAGACATTTTCTCTGTAAGTGAAGTGATTATCTTTTGAGTCTAGGCGTGATTAATCTCGAAAGCGTTTTCTTCTCCATTGTATAATTATCATAACCATTATAATTATAATATAATTACTAATTGACAATTTTTTTTTTTAGTTTTTTTTTTTGTTGTGAGAAGTGTTGTAGACCCGTACTACGGGTCACAATTAAAGAAACCACAACTAGTGTAAAGTGTATAAAATATAATATGTATGTATCATAAAGAATACAGCAGCCACTAAAGTGGTATGAGAGGTACGTGTTCGTAGAATGCGGTTAAACATAGTATGAATGTCTCCATGTAGTCTCTGAGACCAGTGGTATTCATAAGACGGATTGATTCAACTTAGTTCTCAAATAAGGGTGATTTGTACCCCACAACAATAAGATCCAGCGAACTAGGTATTAGGATATCCGTCCAATGCACAGTTAGCAAATTATTCAGATTACTTACAACCATACTACATTACTCTATAAGTATTGAAGCTTTCTTTAAGAGTCGCCGTTCTTTGTTTGCAAAGCGATTCGCCGAAAGTAACGAAGACAAATTTAAGGTATAATATCTATCTATCTATCTATCTATCTATCTATCTATGTAGCTGCCGAGGACCTACCATTATTTACCATTAACTGGTTCCCCTTATGTTAGGCTTGAGACCGACGGCACCAATGTTTTTCTGAACTTCTGTGCAGTTTTAAATATATATATATATATATATATATATATTTATATATATATAAGTGAACGTGTATGTCTGTGAGTGTGTCTGTGTGTCTGTGTAAATTTCCGTACGCTTTAACTCTGTCAATTTTCAGTCTACAGACTGGAAATTTGATATACAAGGTAGTGATATTTCCGAAAATCTTTGTAGTTCGTTTTCGGCCAGAAATTTGGCTGGTAAGGAGTCAAAGTTTAACGATTTGACCTTTGAGATCTCTACCAAAATCCTCCCAGAATTTTGGGTATAAACACTTGTAATTTTAGATATAAGTTCCTTGGACATGGATCTAACTTAATAACTTGATTTAAGCTTACAACAATGAAGGTTAAGGGGTCATAATCGGGGTCAAAGTTTCAAAAAATTGACCTCTGCGTTCTCTACCAAATTACTTAGAATATTTCTGGTCAAAAAATTTGAAATTTTACATAAAGGGTATTAAGAGAAAGGGCAAGCTTTTTAATCGGTTTAGGTAGAAAATTTGAGCTACTAATATATAACTGTATGTATGTATGTTTGCATGTCTGCCTAAAACTTTCGACAGAGGCGGCAGATTTTCACAGGATCAGTATCGTTTTGAAGTTCGACACTTCAGCCGACAAATACCGAAAAATTGGTTAAAATAATTCGTTTCTTTCGCCCTCAACTGAGCTCTTTTCTACGAGAAGGGGTCACTTTTTTCGCCGACATTTTCAAAAGTCATTCCCTCTTTTGGATTGTCTAGCCTTAATTTAAACCTACGTCACTTCCGGTTTGGCAGTGGTCGTAACAGCAAAGATCTCATGTTTTTCCTGTTCTTTTCCTCCTTAGCGGTACGGGTTCGACACTGCCTTCCTACTACCACTTTTTTTCTCAACACACACCTCCAAACACCCGGGCAACACCGGCTGAAATGCTAGTATATATATATATATATATATATATATATATATATATATATATATATATATATATATATAAAATAAAAATTGCAATTAAATTTACCAAAATGATCCAAGATGGTAAAATTCAAGTATGTTATAAATATTAAAGAATTAATATTTATAAAATTATCTCGGCCAGATGTAAAAGGAAGTGGACAGCTTAAATTCTAATATAGGAAAATAATATATATATATATATATATATATATATATATATATTATTTTCCTATATTATAATTTAAGCTGTCCACTTCATTATTGGTGCAACATCTTTCTATCTTAGTTAATTCATATATAATATACAAAAATATTTGTTTGCTTTTTGGTGAATGACGTAGTTTAAAAATTGCTTACAATCTTTCAATCGGTCTTTAACCTACGCTTCGAGCATTCGTTCGTTATAGACACATTTAAAGAAAAATATATTTGAGTAAATAAGTTAATGCATACACATGTATATGTCTGTAAATACCATACATACACTATATATATATATACGATCATAAAGTAAGGTTCTTATTAGTAACCTTGTTTCATATTATTTTATGTATTTCCCTCTGTAATAAATATTTTTTTTTATAATCTGTTTAGGAAGGGTTTTTTTTTCCTTTTATATTTTAGTAATCAAGCTGTGCTATATATATATATAGATATATATATATATATATATACATCGTGAACCTTTTTATAACTCTACCGGATGTTAAGATCCGGATAAGATCTTTCCCTTTAAGTATCCCACCGAGTTTTCCATCTTAGCTCTCTGAAAATTGCACTTAAGCGTGGACTAGAGACGGTCCCGACCATGGACCGAACATGAGCTCCCAATTACTGAAAGCTGGTCTCTTAGAAACTAACCTGGTACCGTGAACCCTCGTCTCGAAGACACAGCTCAACAGGCGGTATTCAATGGCAATCCGTTTTAAAGGTAGAAAAAAAGACAAAGTGGTTTGTCAGCTTGACTATGTTTAAGAGATTGAACATAGGGATAAAACACGATAATATGCTTGTGTATAAGTAGGTTTGAACACTATAAAATAATAATCCCACTATGGATATCATTGTATTGTACGCATATACACTCGCACAAAACCGACGCAGGGACGTATTAATAGATACATACACATCTCTCTCTCTCTCTCTCTCTCTCTCTCTCTCTCTCTCTCTCTCTCTCTAGATATATATATATGTATATATATATATATATATATATATATATATATATATATATATATATATATGGTTTTTAAAATATAACTATTCACTGATAAGTGTTTCGTCGTCTACGACTCATTAGATTGGCTAAATCTAGCGAGATTCGAAATAAGCCTGAACTCTTTATCCGCTGGTCCATCTCGCCGACTTTTTGGATATATCGCGATTTATTTAGATATTAGTTTTTTTTTTTTGTTTTTTTTTTGCAATACGTTTTGAATAAATTCAATTATTTACCTAAATATATGTGTGTGTGGTGTATTCGTGTAGGAAATAAATTATGAAATCATTATTCCGATGTGATATATAGATTGAAAAGACAATAATCCAAATTAAATGTTCATCAAAGTTTAGTCTTTATTTCAGGACGAATGAAAAAATAATAATCTTAGGCAAGTCTTAAAATAAAAACCAAATGTTGTTGAACATTTAATTTAGCTTGTTTACTCTTTTTATCCTTCAGCACACACACACACACACACACACACACACACACACACACACATATATATATATATATTTTTAAATATAATCTCGCTACATTCAACCATTCTGATGAGTCGTAAACGACGAAACACGTGTCAGTGGATAATTATATTTAATATATATATATATATATATATATATATATATATATATATATATATATATATATATATATATATACCGCTCCCCATGTGGGGGTACCAAATTGCTTAAAGGGAAAATTACTCCCAACTCGCATTTAGGTAAAAAGGCACTTCTGTAAATAATTGAATTCATTCAAAACGTATCGCAAAAACAAAAACAAATAACATATATATATATATATATATATATATATATATATATATATATATATATATATATATATAATGCCTCCGCTCAGTCTCGAAAAACAAAGGATACCATGTAGAGGCAGTGCTCAATCTCCAACTACACCTCTCCTGAATCCGGACATCTTGTGTCCAGTGGCAAGGACGACTGGAAACAATGCCATGATAAGCGGATAGCACATACAGCAGCTGGAAGTTCCAAACGGTCACCTCTGGTACTAGCCTGGCTCACCGTTGCTTAATTTTGGTGATCAGACTGGAACCTGTAAATCAAGCGTGATTATGCCGTATATATATATATATATATATATATATATATATATATATATATATATATAAAAGTGAAAGTGTCTGTGTGTACGTGTCTGTGTACATTTCCCTACGCAATAACTCTGTCAATTTTTAGTCTATAGACTCGAAATTTCATATATAGGATACTGATATTTGGGAATGTCGAGGTGATCGGGTTTCGGCCAGAATTTCGCTGTTAAGGGGTCAAAGTTCAACGATTTGACATTTGAAAACTCCTCCGACAATTTACGGTCTAAGCACTTGAAATTTTAGATATTGGTTTCTTTGGACATGGATCTAACTTAATAACTTGATTTGAGCCCAAAACAATAAATATTAAGGGGTTATAATAGGGGCCAAATTTTTAAAAAATTACCTGTTTTTTTTTTTGTTTTTTTTTGGTTTTTGTTTTGTTCTTTCTTTGCTAAGCATACACCTCCAAACACCCTGGCAACGCCGGGCACCCATTGCTAGTATATATATATAAAAGTGAACGTGTCCGTGTGTCTGTCTGTGTGTCTGTCTGTGTACATTTCCCTACGCAATAACTCTGTCAATTTTTAGTCTATAGACTCGAAATTTGATATACAGAGTACTGAGAAAATCTATGTGATCGTTTTCGGCCAGAAATTTGGCTGTTAAGGGGTCAAAGTTCAACGATTTGACCTTTGAGAACTCTACCAAACTCCTCCGACAATGTTGGGTCTAAACACTTGAAATTTTAGATATAGGTTTCATGAACATGGATCTAACTGAATAACTGGATTTGAGCCAAAAACAATAAATGTTAAGGGGTCATAATAGGGGCCAAATTTTAAAAAAAAATGGCCGCTTTTTTTTTTGTTTTTGTTTTTTTGCTCAGCATACACCTCCAAACATCGTATGTATCATATTTATTATATATATTTTGGTTTCTGTCGGTGTATTTGTTTTTAATGTTTACGAAATTTTTTTTTCTTAATATAATTTTTTAACAATCAACCGTCCATTTTATATAATAAAGTTAATTAGCATAACTATATTCTAATTGGATCCAAGTATATTCACCATTATTTTGGTGTTCACGCTTTACATCCTTGAAAGGAAAATCTTCATTTACCTTTATTTGATTTAGAAATTTACCTTCATACACAGCAAACATCAATTTTCTTTCTTTATATGCAGTTATGTCTTCGTGTGGGGTTTTGTTTATACATTTGTACTTACTACACAAGGATTCCAAATCACATGGCAACATATAAACTTAATCGACATTAGCCGCCAGTATATTCTATTTTTATAAAATAAAAGGAACGGTCATAGTTCAAGATCACATTTCACGTTATTTACTCGTGCAATACTTATACAACATCTCATTTTATTGCATATTTTTTATAAATGAAAATTGAATTAATCAAAAATTATGATTAAAATGCTTCGAATCATCGAATGCTTTATGCATAAGCACAGTGTTTTCCTTTTACTGCATCGAAGGAGTTTAAACGATAAATTTATTTTAACATATTTCAATTAACTTTATTTTCACTATTTTCTATCCGATTAATGTTTAGTATGGTCATCGATTCTATCCAGGCATTTAATACTGTCAAACCTATACATAAGAATAAAAAGAAGTCTTTATGTGCCCAGTTTATAACAGTATACAGGGTGACCCCCCAAAAACGGGCCCCAACTCAAATTAGGCCACGTTTCTTAGTGTTGTGTCCCAGTGAAATGAAACTTTGGTCATAACTAGTTTATTATAGTCCAAACATCACATCAAAACACTAGGGTCTTTGGCATTTTTTTCTTCGTTCTTTCGCATATGTTCTAGATGGCCTCCATTTAGCTTTTGTTTTGTTTTTTGGGGTCACCCTGTATTACTATTATGAGTTTGAAGCAAAAAAATGTATATGCTTTTTTACTCAATCTCGATGAATATCTAGTCTTCTTGGGCATGCATATTTATATATAATTAATATTATTCACTAGCATTTTAACACAGGCTATCATCAAAGCCAATAATTCTCTTGAAAAAACAACATATAGCATTTCCCGGGGTTTGAGTGACAGCAAGTCCTCCCAGATTACCAGTACAAACAACTTTTTTCAACTTTGAAAATTCGCCTGCGTTATCACAATAGCCGTTTACCATTGCTCTATCATTGGTAGTTATCAATAGGATCTGGGTGGTAATAAGCCGCCTAAAGGTTCCAGTCTTCTTTGCACTCATTCAATGAATGTCCCGTTAGTGCCTACCCTCCTTATCCTTGTCCATCCTCACTGACTTTTGTGGCACCAGTTTATGGTGATCCAAAAAAAGGGGGGCGGAAGACGAGGGTACAATCTGAGGTTAACTTACTATGTTACTATTTCAGTTTTCATGATTCCATATGGTTCTTTCTTTGTGTTTTACCTCTGTAACAGTTTCTATATGTAGAGCTAGCGCCTGTCTCTGCATTCAAGAGAGTTCCATAATATTTAAGAAAAGTACATTATTATTATCCATTGTATCATCTTAGCTTCCCCTCTGAGTTCAGTCTCTCGCTTTCTTTTTTCAAAGCTTGTTTCCATTGTTCCTAATTCTCCTACTATTATTGATGTTATCTTAACTTCCTCCATCTTCCATATCTCTTTGAGCTATCTGACAAGTTCCGTGTGCTTGCCCCGCTTCTCTTTCTCCTTGATTTTCATTTTGTGATCTGCTGGAACGGCAAAAGTCTGTCAAGATTTTCTTTCTTGTTTACTATTATAATATCCGGTTTTCTTGCTTTGATGATTTTATTATTTTATATACCCATGCCTCATAGGAGTTTATGGTTTTCGTTTTCAAGCACTATTATCTTGTGCGGCTGTTATTAGGAATTCAGTTTATCCGTTTAGGTTTCTTTTTGTATCCATGTCCAAGCGATGTTGATTTCTCGCTGGCAGTAACCATAGGTCTTTATTGGAATTTGGGTGGTAGCCTTTCAAATCCCCACCCAATTTCCTCTGCACTTATCCACTGGAGGTCTAGTAACTGCTTTCACTTCTCTTCTTTCCATCGTCCTTTGACTCTTCGACAATTTGGTGTAGAGCCAATCGATGCCGGCACAATTATTGGGGGGGGGGGTAAGATGGAGGAGGATAAAAGAAGGGAGATAAGAAGGGAGAGTTGAGGAGGTGGGAAGGCAAATAGTATGGGGAGATCTGAGAAGGAGTAATCAGTCTACATTTTCACGGTGTCAGTTTTACTTGAATTTAATTTTGTTTTACTTCTGTTGCATTTTCTACACAGCCAGTTAGCGATTGACATTGATGTAGATTAAGTTCAGCATTCGGCGGTTTTTCTAAAGGTTTTAACTCTTTTCAGCATTACTGCCCGTTTAATGGTCTGAGTCTTGACATTGATTCCGATTTTGCTTAGTCTTATTTCTAAGTTTCTTGGTATTTTTCTTAATGCTCCTAAAATTATTAGTATTATATTGATTCTTTTCAGGTTTCATCTTCTTTTTAGTTCTCTAGATAATTTTGCATATTTGTTTCGATTTTCTATCTCTTTGGTTTCCACTCTGTGATCTACTGCGACGGTAGAATGCACAATTTGACAATTCTTTTCTTTCTTGTTAATTATCATGATATACGGTTTTCTAGCTTCCATGTGTTTATCTGTTTCTGTCTTCCCATCCGAAAGAATTCTGTGGTTTTCATTTTCTAGTACAGTCTCCGGTTTGTTTTTGAATCATTTGTCTGCATGTTCAAGATGCAGTCGTGTGCAGCGCTCACAATGCATTGCTTTCCGTATATGGTAGTGCCTGTCGCCATATTTATTTTGGACTAATTTTCTGCTTTCGCTTATTATGTAATTTATCGTTTCGTCTTCTTGGCCACAGAGTTTACATTTATTGTTTTCATGTGTTTTATTTATTTTAGCTTTAATGTGGTTCGTTCTAATCGCGTTGTTCTGTGCAGCTGTCAGAAGAGATTCTGTTTCTCTTTTCATTTGTCATTTCCTTAACTATGTCCAGACATTTACGTGGAGCTTTTTTTTTTGCATTCTTGTGAAGTGTTTTCTTTGCCACTTTCCTTATCTATTTCATCACTTCCTGTATTGTTCCTCTTGACGCTGTCTGCGGTGACAAATCTTTCAGTATTCTGGATCCTGTGTTTTTCCTTTTTTGTGCTTTTTACACAATCTTCTACATTTATTAGTACTCTTCCCCTTTCGTCTCTTTTCACATAGGCGCTATCATCTTCAGGGTGTAATGCAGTGTGCATTGCCATTAATTTCCTAGTCCTTCCAGGATATTTACGTTCTTATTTGGTCCAGCCCATGAATGGTCCAGAGAACCTTATTAGCGATGCTGCCAAGATGTGTATTCCTTTACTTAGATGTCTACTATATAGTTTTCTCCTTAAAATTTGTCTCATTTTTATCAAGCATTATTCACATCTTGCCATCATTTCAATAGATTTAATAGTGTGTGCTTTCAAAACACGCACATATTTTGTAACTGTTATCTTCATCAAGCGCCCTCATTTTTTCTTGGGTGGGTAATTTAATATCCTTTAATATCTCTAATTTTTCCTTTTAAATCTTCAGTAGTGCTCACTTTTCCATTCCAAATTCTATTCCAATGTCCTGGCTGAATATTCTTGTTTTATTTATTAGTTTTTCTAGTTCCTTTTTTTTTCTTTTGTTTGCAAATAGCTTTCGGTCAACTTTATACATGAGGTAGTTTATTCTTTGTTCTGTGTCTGTAAACTTGTATCCGGACTTACATTTTCTAAGTATGTAGTTCTGTGCCATCATGTCTATGCACAAACGCCAGTGGTGAGAGTAAATCTCCTTGGAAGAAGCCTTTCTGTATTTTTATTTCAGTCAGGTGTTGTCCTCTAGATATCAATTTAAATATCTACGCTTCTATCACTTTTTTAAATAATATTAATATCATCTTTGAATATTTTCTATATTTTAAGGCATTCACTTATCCATGCTTGTAGAATTCTGTCATAGGAATTCTTGTAATTGATCCATGCCATGACTATGTTTTCTCCGCCTTTTCACCTCTTTCAATATATTTTGGTCTATGTATAGATATTCGTGGCTCCCTTTTTTCTTGTCGGCATCTATTTTGTTCCTTGGTCTGTAGTCAACGTGGTTTAAGATAGTAGTAGGCTTGTTCACTCAGTTGTGCAGTTTATATTTTCTATATGGTCGATAAACAAGTTATCGGGCTATAATTGCTTAGCGCCATCTCGTTTTCATCTAATCATTATTTATCCTTTTTCATCATATATATATATATATATATATATAGTCTTTGAAGTTTTAACCTTTAAAATTATACAAAAATTATTTTTTATCATTCGTTAGAAAACCATCTAGTCAGTAAGTCATTTAATCACCTGCAATCACTGCATCAAATCGCTCTCGAATTTACTATAATACCAATAATTTATTTTTCAATATATATATATATATATATATATATATATATATATATATATATATATATATATATATATATATATATAAACGTAACTGGTGCATTTCATCCGAAAATGAATCAGAAAAAGGTGAATTACGGACAGGTAAAATAAGATTTACCAAATAAACGCTCAACCATTAGGTGAGGTAATTGGGTGTGGGATTTACGAAGAGACAATTGGCTGACTATCAAATTAATACCACATACACACACACACACACACACACACACATATATATATATATATATATATATATATATATATATATATAATTTTTTTTTTTTTTTACTATAATAATTAAATATATATATATATATATATATACTTAAGCATAATGTAATGCAGTAGATCTACTGGTATGGAAATACAGTCATTATGCGTCTTACAAAATATCATTGGATGTAATATTTTATAAAGAAAATCCCAACTAAAGAAAAATTTCTGAATATACCAGATAGAGCAAATAAATCATAATGTAGTAATGTAAATTTCATGGTATTAAATGGATAAAGTTCAAATCTAGAATTTTAATTATATGCAAGACAAAGAATACATTTCAATAAGCATATCTCCTTAAGTTTTCGATTTCTACCTTAGAGGAGAAAATATTAGCAAATATTATGATGGTTTATACCTAATTTGCTAAATACAATAAACATAGAAAATCATAACTAAAAGTTTTTAAAGTTTATAAATCATAGAGTAAGGGAAATTATATATTGGTTCAAAATGGAAAGGATATTGAATTTCACATCCAAATTATATGGTAACTTCCGAAGGGAAAGTCTTTGGTAGCAGTTAGGTAAAGTGATACAATGCGTATATTGATTCTCCCACGGCACAAGGTAACAATTCGGTAAATATATTACCATATAAGTCCAGTGAAGCTGTGTTTTCATAAACATATAATTTTTAAAAAATGTATTTAATATTTTTTAATTATAATATATGAGTTTCAGTGTAACTCTGAATTAATTTCAATTTGTGAATAAAACAGTTTTTGGAGACAGACAAAGCAAAATGAAATGAAATGAAATAAAGAAAAGAAAAAAGAAATGTCTTATGCATTATACTTATAAATTAGCACAAGTGAAAACTGTTTCCAATTGAAAGTTTATTTTAAAATTTATAAAGGTAGCAGAGAGACGAATATAAGAGGTAGAAAAAAAGAAAAAGGAAGAAAAAACAAAGAAAAAGAAAAAGAAAAAAACGACAAGGAACAGGAAAAGATAGTAAAATAGAGTAATAAGGAAATAAAGAATTAGAGGGAGGAATGAAGAGAAAGAACATGAAAATAGAGATTAAGCAACGAAACCTATTACCGCCCAAACGACGGGGTTCAAATATAGGTCAAGGCTCCTAGACAGAAGCATATGCAGAAGAAAGAAGAAGAAAAGAGAAGAAAAGAAAATCAGTCAATGTCTTAAGAATTTTCTCGCTTAAATGTTACTGAACCTCAAGTTTATCTATCTAATATATGAAGTAAATCTACACATATTTTATAAGTATAAATAATATTCTTTTAATGATTATATTAAACCGAAAATTTGGATTTACAATAATCAGTGGAAGTATGGAAACTACTAAACAAGGCTAATTAGATAAAGATGTTATCATAATGATATTAATAATAATAATAATAATAATGAATTAAAATTTTAATAATTTTAATAATGATTTTAATAACAATTTTGATAATAATAGTAATAATAATAATTTCAATAGTAATATAAAACTAATAATGATGATGATGACAACAATGATAATAGCATTAATAATAAAATAATAAAGTAACTATAAAGATAGAAACAGAAATTAAAAATACAAGTACAAATAATAATAAAAATAAAAATAATAATAATAATAATAAGAAGAAGAAGAAGAAGAAGAATTGCTAGGTAAAACTAAGAAGATAGAATAATATAAAAAATAAAATAATATAAGAATATGTATATGCATATATATATATATATATATATATATATATATATATATATATATGTGTGTGTATATAAAAAAAAGTAAGCGTCTTTACTATATGTCGGTTGGACTGTTTACATTTTGACTATCCGTCGCTGAGTTTATTTGTGAAAAAATGTGTGAATGTGTTTATATCATCGTCAGTTACTATTCCAAAAGTGTTTGTCTCAACCAAACTTTTTATTAAAAAAAAAAAAAGCGGGAGACCAGTACCCGCATTAAGCTGGTCTGCAGTTTGACTTGTTGCTGGCTATCTTGCTCTTGCTTTCCAAAACTCTGTAACATCATCTTTGTATAGATACTCACTCAGGCATTTGTCTATTATAAAAAAAGAATAAGAAAAAAAAGTCACGTGGCGATAAAAAAGCTGTGACGTGTGTACGCCTGTAATGCTGGATGCATGTAACAATTATTCTGCCATCATTATATGTATCTATGTATGTATATGTGTATGTATATTTATATATGTATGTGTGTATATTTATATATGTACATGTGAGTTTATATGTGTTTATATCTATGTGTATATGTATGTATATGTGTCTATGTGTATATATGTTTGTGTGTGTACATATATACATTTATAAATGTTTGTATGCATGTATGTGTATATGCATGTATGTGTATGTATGCAGGTGTGTATGTATATGTATTTGTATGTGTGCATGTATGTGTGTTTGTGTATAAATGCATATATATGGATATGTATGCATATGTAGGTAAGTGTATGTATATATATGTGCATATGTGTACGTATATGTATGTGTAAGTATATTTGTGTATGTATTTGTATATGTGGATGTATATGTATGCATATGTGTACGTATGAATGTGGGTATGTATATGTAGTACTGGGTTACATGGTACCAGTAGCATATAACATGACCTGACACAAATGGTCGGGTCACCGGCGACTAAACTGGTTCCCCCACCAGACTTGTTTGGTGAGGAGGGCGGCTAGTCTCCCTGAAGGATTAAAAACAAGACCTTCCAAAGGGCGAATGGACTCTTTTTCTGGGTCAACGGCCAACTAGCACCGTGTATATTTGTGTGTGTGTGTATATGTGTATTGGGGTGGAGAGGGCTCCCGTAAGCCATGGTGAAGGCAACCTTTCTAGGAGAAGCAAATCTCTGATTTAAAAAACCAAAAGCGGGAGACCAGTACCCGCATTAAGCGGGTCTGTAGTTTAACTTGTTGCTGGCTATCTTGCTCTTGCTTGTTGCTGGATCTCAACATATTGAACCGAGAGAGAGACTTAGCTGTCGTACAAAGCTAAGACTCTGTAACATCATCTTTGTATAGATACTCCCTCAGGCATTTGGCTCATGGATTTTAAATGTCTGAGGGAGTGGCACTCGTCTGACAAGACGTTGCAATCATCATCATGTATATGTATGTTTGTGTATTATGCATTATGTATGTATATGGGTATATATGAGCGTATGCTTATAGAGATGTATGTATGTATGTATGTATATATTTATATGTGTGTATACCAATGACCGTCTTGTTTATGTTTGCATGTGTGTGTATGTATATATATGTGTGTGCGTATTGTGTATTGTGTGTGTACGCATGTATATATGTGTGTTATATGTGCACATATGTATGTGTGTGTGCGTGTATATATATGTATGTATAACAATGACCGTCCTTAGTGTCATGTCTGCTTGAGCATGTGAATTCGCTGGCAGGACTATATGTCATTTTTCGGGCTCATGAACTTTCAGTGTCTGAGGGAGTGCCACTCGTCTGACAAGACGTTGCAATCATCATCATCATCATCGTATGTATATAAATGAGAAAACTCTCAACTTATATAATATTCGATTTTTTTTTATTTAGAAACTTCATAAATAGGGTATTAATGCATATGAGAAAATTATTAAAGGTTTTTATCTGTTAAAAAGGGCTGAAAAGGATAAAAGTTGAAAAATGAGTACTTGGGTCTATCGGATTTTGGTCTGTTTGTCAACTGTTCAACGACTGCGCATGAGCAAATCGTTAACATGAACGTTTCCTTATATGAAAGTGAATTTGGTTTGAAAGCTGGCCATATAGTTATCATGTGTGACGCTGCATTACACCCTGAAGATGATAGCGACTCACTGTATTTAGGTATTGTGTTTCGATCCCAGCTCGAGTATTTTAATTTATTTTTTTTTTACTTACAAGTAGTGAACTGTTTCAAAAACTCCCATGCATATGTTTCAGTTACTTTCTGTTTTTGTAATTCATTTTTCACGAATTTGACGTAAGTTTTAATATCAGGCAACATATACATATATATATATATATATATATATATATATATATATATATATATATATATGCATGCGGTGCTGTGTGTTTGTATGTATATATATGCGTGTGTGTGTGGTGCTTGTATATATATATATATATATATATATATATATATATATATATATATATATATATATATATATATATATATATATACAGTCAGGAAAATGAATCATAATAGTCCGATGCATACCCACCAGTATTAAACGAAAAACACATGTGCCTTTTAATTTTCAGATATATTTTATAACTTATGATATATATTTATGTATGTACGTATAAAATATAAATTAAGTGGCAGAAAGATTTTCAAATCGTTCCAGTGTGTAAGACCCAATATTAAGTAAACATATTTTAATATTATAAAATCCAAATGCAATGCAAGAGGAAATACTCCCTTTAATTCACAAAAACTTATTTGTTGGCAGCAGATTTAAATTGTTTCAGCTGAATGCTAATGTATCTAATTTTGAAGACGTATGATACAAGCATCAGCAGTCGCTTAAAAATCAGATTCGCCATCCATACAGCTGAGTAAAATTTCGTAAGAACTGTTACTTCAACTTAATATATATATATATATATATATATATGTAGTCATCGACATACAGTCCTGTTTCGTTGTATCACAACTCATCAGTGCCGCTAGACTAGCACCTCTCCCAAGCAAAGGATTGAACCTAGAACCGTCGTGTTGACTGTCGGAAGTTCTCCCACTCGACCACAGAATCGACGCCCGCAAATAACTCGTCGGAATGTCTATTTAATAGACATCCGCAACCATTGTTACAGTGCTCAAACCGCCTGTTTGTAAACAAACAAACAACGAGCTCCGCATTTTTAAGCACATTAATATATATATATATATATATATATATATATATATATATTAGCTTAATGTAAGTTTTTGTGGAATTTGTAATTTTGATTTCAATGATGTATTTTCAACGTTTTCATTATAATACCTCTACTTAATCTATCATTTTAAAGAACGTTTTCCTCTGTATGCATTCGTTGAAATTACAATCATTTAAAAAAACAATTATGCTATTCTTTTTATAACGTTGAATACAAGATAAAAAAATACAAACTGGTACAATTTTCTTATTTCAATTTAAGCTCGGCTTGAAAGTTGCTGAAGCAGTTCACGATATCTACGAATCTTTTGTCCGAGGCACCACTAATGTATATACAGCATAATGGTGGTTAAAGAAATTTCATGGCGGCGACGAGAGTCTTGTAAACGAT
Organism: Euprymna scolopes; assembly: GCF_053919585.1. Taxonomy (NCBI): domain Eukaryota; kingdom Metazoa; phylum Mollusca; class Cephalopoda; order Sepiida; family Sepiolidae; genus Euprymna; species Euprymna scolopes. Next base: position 58,870,639 of record NC_136489.1, on the reverse strand, counting down.
GAGCGTAGTGGTCGGAACCAGGATATTGACAACTATCAATTAAGAGACTTAGTCGAAGCCCATCCATGCACAACTGTTCTAGAACTTTTTTCTGAATTAGATTTCCAACCATGAGAGAGATTTGAAACACAAAAAAAAACGTGATAGATGGATACCTCAGGAAGTAAACGACAACCAAATAGAATCGTCATTATGAAGTGTAGTCTTCCATACTTTTACACAAGAACGCCCCGCTTCTATATATATATATATATATATATATATATATATATATATATATAAATTTCGTTTTTTGTACTGATATTGATATTTAAACCCCTTTTTTTCTATTTATATAAACAGAGAATACAACCTTGTTATATATGCGTGGTGTAATTGCATTTCTCTGCAAAAAATCTAAATAATTTGCAAATCATTTTAAACTTTCGTTTTAATTATTCCGTATTAGTTTTTGTTTGGTTTTCTCATGGGATGATCATGTTTCGTTAACTATTACGTGTAATTATATTTATGCAGATATTCTGCATAATTTATACTCGCGTAAAAATGTTTATAGTAAAAATAAACCTATATATATATATATTTTTATGTATGCGTATATATATATATATATATATATATATATATATTTCAAAGATTTTTGCCTACTAATCTTCTCTGTCAGTTTCTGGTCTACAGACATGAAACTTCATATATAGGGTATTCGAACTCATGTGAAACTGTATCTTTGGATTTTAGATTGGTACAATCGATGCAAAAGAGTGAAAATTAAAAAAAAATAATTTGCCAGATGAAGTTGGAACGACAGTATTACGAATATGAATGCGTAACGTAATTGCTATTGTTTTATGTTTTAATTTTTAGCCATGCAGCACACATGTCTTCATAGCTCAGGCATTACCATCAAAGGAAAAAGAAAATCGTAAGCTAAACGTTTCAGTGTCGATTCTCGGTTGTGGCATATGATTCATTTTTTATTTCTTTTTGAATCATTACTATATTTCAATGGAAAAAAGCGAGCATGAAAAGTAATATTGTTAAGCCTAAACATAAAAAAATAAAGGACTAGTTGTTAAAACTGGAAAAGAAAAGGACAAGATAGTCTAATAAAAATTATAATAAATTTGTAACTTAAAATATTAAGAATTGATTATATGATGTGCAAATGAATTTAAATAAAGAATACTTAATGCTGCAATATTTTAAGTTATTAATTTATTACGCTTTTTGCTCGAAAATCTTATCCTTTTCTTTTTCACTTTTAACAACTAGTCCTTTTCTTTTCCATGTTTAAGCTTAACCATATTACTTTTCATGCTCGCATTTTACTATTGTAAACTATTATTTTTTCAGGCTTCCAATAAATTCACATGTACTTTGTTTAATTTCAGTCTTATTTCTTTGCCCCTATAAACATAATAATAATATATGTAATAACAATGTACGACACTCGTCTTCTTCAATAAAATCCCTCAAATTATCTCCCTTTTATTCTTTCATTCTTTCTGTTTCACTTGTTACTTGTTTTTTCGCGACAGAAGTGAATTAGTCGCTGAAGCAACGTGGTTGCTATGCAAAATAGTCATAAAAAACGTCGCCAACCCTCTTACGTTTTTGTACGATTTTGAACATCAGTAAATTCATCAGAACTTTTGTTTTACTGAACGAAAATTAACAATTTTTTTCACTATATAGCTGAGAAGGTAATCTATAAACTGTAATAATTGTTTGAAATTTTATCGAAAAATGAATGAACGATAAAGCTTTAAAGCAGTTCTAAATCATCTACCGTGTTTGAATGATATTGGGTACACGAAGTCTGCATTAATCCAAATATAATGTTTAAGCGTATTTTACGACCGGGCAACGCTGGACGGCCTACTAGTATATATGTAATAATTTAAGATAAATCGTAAAATATATAGGAACATTATTATATTATCAATCAATGAGCGTACTAAATATAGGAATACGCGAGAACCCGTTTTGGTCATTGTATTTCAGAGGTAAATGTGTCTCCTCAGAAGAAGAGAAACGGCCAGTAAAAGTAAAAGTTAAAAAAAAAAAAAACAGCCGAGTTGATTAAATAAAGAATGGAAAATATTTTGAGATGAGAATTTGAAAAAAGTATTTTATAGGAGAATGTGTGCGTGTGTGTGAGTACATTTCTAAACCTATATACTCAACGAATTTTAAATCTGCAGACATAAAGTTTGGTATATAGCATATTCAGACACGTAGAAAACTTTTGAATTATTTTTATTCAGAAGAAGCTACTAATTTGTCAATATTATAAAATTTGGACGGGGGAGCCGTGGGATTTTTATCTGTTTGCCAATTGTTTTACGACTGCGCATGCGCCGTCGAGAAACATGACAGCTTCTTTATGTTAAAAATACGAATATTTGTACACTAAGTCGTGTTGAGCTGGTGTAATTGGGGTGTAATTGGGTACCGTACTTGATTATATCTTAAGCGTTTTTTTTTATATCAGCACGAGTATTTTTTTACTAACAAGAAGAAGAAAAAAAAGCATAATACTCGCATGCACATATCTCAGTTTCTCCATTAAGTAAGATATCATATGTATGCGTATTTTACAACTGGCCGAAGCCAGGCGGCCTTCTAGCATATATATATATATATATATATATATATATATATATATATATATATATATATATATATATATATATATATATAAAGCTGAACGTCTGTCTGTGTGTGGTTGACTATTTTTAAAAAAATGATTACATATAATGATAGATATATCGAGGACCAGGAATGGATATGTTTGATCTGACAGAACGGTGGTTCATAAAAATTGTGGGGTCTGCGTTCGCGCCTGGCCCACAGAGTATGGAAATAAAAAATGAAAAAAAAACGTTTACACGGGTGTTTGATATAGATGTACATAAGAATACTTTGATAAGTAGGTTTCAACTTAAATAGGGATGGTATGATAAAATTGTGGGGTCTGCGTTCGCGGCTGTACTCCATGGAAATATAGCACAAACTTTAACAAAGATTTTCGTATCTATTTGCGTAAGTATACTTTGATAATTATGTTTCAGTTTGAAGATATATGGTATAATAAAATTATGGGGTGTTCGTTCGCGCATGATCTTCATAGAATATAAATATGTCACAAAGTTTTACAAGTTTTTTTTTTTTAAGGAGTGATGGTCCACAATAACACCTTTATTTTAATCTTAATTCACGTTAGCTTTTATTTATTTTTTTTTAGTTGAATCATATTGTGTCGAATAAATTCACCTCATAAATTTACGTTCTTATTAAAGTGAAGCCCACCCCCAAAAAGTCGAAACTTTAGACAATTCTCGACAAAAATTTTGAATAACTCTGTTTTTATCCTTCTCCGCTTGCACGTGACACTCTTTCGAAAATAGATAAATAATAAAAAATAAGAACGATACATGTTATGGTGTCAGAAGAAGAAAAACTTCTGCTCACCTGATTACGTGTCTTTTTAAAAACATTTGTTTTTTATACTTATTTATTTATATACCTGTTTAAGCTTTTTTGTCAGAAGGAATTCAGTTGAGTACAACCCTTTCTGAGTGTTCTTTACATTACAATAATACAACCCTGAATCCGACGGCGCAATACTACACTGTTCAATACTGTAAAACGTAAACGGAGCTGTTCTGCTTGAACAGTTCGCCATTTTCTTCTTATTCATATTTAAATCGATTATTTGCTTTAAAAAATTAAAATAATTACGTGTTTACTTTTTGAATATCCCATTTTGCTGTTTCGGATTATTTTACTAAGTAAGTAAAGCTTCATTATTTTTCAAAACTGTTTTTGTTTTTTTGTTTTTCGATATTTCGTCGATATTATTCAGGAAGACTGTTTAGCAGAAAAACCAACAAACGACTACCCGGGAAAATAAATATACAAGAAATAGATTTTACCATAGTCGATAAAAGTTCAGTTCATGTTTTCTTTGTTTTGAGATAGTTTTTGATGCTCTTTATTTGAAATAATTTCAGCGAACCGAAATTAAAACGAAATTTGATGCTTATATATATTCCTTACGTTGACGGAACTCTCTTAAATTGTTAACACAAAATGCTCAGGTGCCCCTCCTTTAAATTGAAAATGGGGTTCTCCATTTCAAAGTCGCTGCCATTTTGATTTTTTTTTTAAACCGCTTCGTGAATTAAAAAATAAATTTTACAAACTACTTAAAATACCAACCAATTAAATTTCTACCATAAAAGTAACTTTTATGACTATGGTAACATTTATTTCTTGTATATTTATATTATTATATATATAACATTTTCTCTTTGTAAAAAATGATCATTTTGTTGGGCACTCTTGGCTACGAATGGAAACCTAAATTATCTTTACTTTCACCATATTTTGCTTGGGTAAAATTTTTGAGTATCAAACCCCATCTTTTTACAACCCCGTCCTTTTTATAATCTATTATACTTTCAACGACGGGTACTACTGCTAGTATATATATATATATATATATATATATATATATATATATATATATATATATATATATATATATTAGTTAATTACGTAACATAGGTTATATTAATTTATCAATCCTTGCTGCTGTTATTACCCTAGTTGAAGGGTTACAATGAAATAGAACACAGAAATAAAATTTTAACAAATGTATTAACAAGAACATACCAATATATACATATATACATATATATATATATATATATATATATATATATATATATATATATATATATATATATATATATATTCATTGCCGGTGACGTTATCACTGTACCAACGTGACATGTATACGAACTAATTAAAAAAATAAACTAATATGAACGTACAAAATGTATTACGATTTTTTCAATTTTACCCCTTATTCCCCCCTTAAAAATAATTGTTACCGGCTAAAGGCTCATAAAAGAACGATCCATAAGGAATTCAATTATATGACGCCCCCAGCGCCGCTCTGCGATTTTAGTATCAGCAGATATAGAGTTTTAAAATGTGGAACCAGACAGGCATACAGACAGACAGACATAGTATATTTTATATATGAGACTAGCAGGAGAGGGCGCCGAGCCTTGCCAGGTCGTATAATACGCTTATATATGATATTTTAATTTGTCAAGATTTCGTATATAATATTATAGAGTCGTGATTTTAAAACTGGTTTGTTAGTAGAAGGTGATAACTATTTTCTGAACTATTTTGTATTTGATCTAGTAGTCGTTTAGTCTTTATCACCACATTCCATTCATAGTGATTCGACAGATATCTATAAAACTGTAAATCAAAAACTGATTTACTGTTAACTTCAAGATTAATCACTATTTCAAAAAGATGAAAATAATAAATAACCACAAACTAATTGTTTATTTAAAAGTTAAAATATAGTTGCACTAAAAAAATCTGCAGAACCTAAAATTTTAGTAAATCCTAATAGAACTATTATTGATTGGACATAAACAAAATAAAACATGTATGCCGACTTGAATGTAATATATCCTTATGATTTCATAGCACATGTGGCCATCAAATTACATACATCCTACTAACTCTGTAAGCACTTTCATTGTTGAGGTTAGAACATACCGGAAAGACTGGCATACTAGACTTTGGAATCCTCTTTGCTTCATGCCTCCCCGGCTGTGCTAACCTGCAGAGGCTTAAATGTAAAGTGAACAAACATATCACTGCCGAACGTCATATAGTCCCATGTCAGGCACATTCCGAAATAGTAGACCCTTATGTCCCAAATGTCAGCATACCTTATTTGTGGGACAAAACGAATAAAAAAAACTGGACGTATATAAAGTTGAACTATAATGTCTACATTCTATTTTCGTAAAACCTTGTTTTTGTTTTGTATAAAATACTTTCCATTTGATTTATTGTGTCTACAATTATTGGTGATAATATTAAGAAATAGTCTAAATATATTCGATGTTGGATCAATGTGTGGCATCTGTTTTGTCTTTGATCGCATCGAGGCGTGTCCTTATCGACTAAGGCAATTTTTATTGTTGTATCAATCAAAAGCGTCCCTTTCTCAGGTGTTGGTTTTCTCTCACATAAAAACGATTATTATGTCTTAAATAAGTCCTATTCCGGTGAAGTGCATGGAGATAATCGTCCATAACGATTAAAACACTTAATTAAAATGATACTAGGAACAGTAAGAAAAAGGAATTAACTTCATAATATAAATACAATTTAAATCAAGTGATATAAACAATAAAATATGTTTTCTATATTTTTTAAATACTATTGAATGCTTTTCATGAACAAATCAAAAAAGATTTACAAAATGTAATATTTTGCAACTTTTGATTATCGCTGTTTTTCATTTTTAAAACTGCGAATCATTTGCTTTTAATTAGTTCATTTTATAATTATTTTAAATGATTATTTAGTTTATCAATTTTTATAGTTTACTGAATTAATGATTGCAGCATATTAATTAAAATTTTATATAATTACTTGTAAAATAACCAAACAAAAATATTTTTCCAATAGAAACTAAATAGAGTGCCTACTACACTTTAATAGAGACCCATCTACCCTCGAGAGAAGGATAAACCTCGCCAGTTTCTCAACCTGGTATTTTACCTCATGGGGTCTATTTTCAGCATATTAGTTAAGTCTATCAGATTACCTGACAGCAGCATTTATTTTATTTGAGAGTCACCACATATCAAGGCCCGGAGACCAATCGATAAGGGTTAATGAATGCAAAGTGGTAGTGCAGTAATTGTTAATGGTGTAAATAGGGTAGAATTTGATTATTTATGAGGACGACTATGCAAATTTGGTTTACATTGAATTTGAAGGCTACTATGTTGTATTCAACCAGGAGGCAGGCCAGCAGAACAGTGTTCTACAGACGGGCAGTTTCGGGAAAGAAGCTCGGTTCATGGAATCTGCGTTTAGATTTAGGCACAGATAAAGAGTGTGAAAGTCGTATATAGTGTTTGTAACTAGTCAAGTGTTTTTTGTGACAGTTTTACAAGGGGGACCATAAATTGGAGTTCAGTCGAGCACTTGCTATTAAAATACTGATAGAGCAGATACAGATGCCAATGTCTCTTCTATGTTGAAAAGTAAGTGCACTATATATATATATATATATATATATATATATATATATATATATATATATATATATATATATAGTGCACTTACTTTCCCACATAGAAGAGACGTTAGTGCACTTACTTTTCCACATAGAAGAGACGCTGGAAGCTGTATCCGCTCTATCATTATAACCATTATATAGGACTTCCACACTCTTTATCTGTGCCTAAATGTAAACGAATATCTATCTATCTCTCTCTCTCTCTCTCTCTCTCTCTATATATATATATATATATATATGTATATATACATATATATATATATATATACATATATATATGTGTGTGTGTGTGTGTGTGTATATATATGGTAGCTCCTTTAGTTTTAACAAACTATGGATACTAACTATAAGGATGGCAGGGCCTTAAATAATATTTTGGCAAGAGTTGCACAATCTCAAACCACACTTTCCCTGAATCGGCGTTGTTAAATACAAGTGGAAAGTTGAGGTTTAGGGCGACTGGAAACAATGCCGAGATAAGTGGAGAGCACATTCAAAGCCTAGAATTCTCAAATCTTCACTAATCTGATATCAACCAGGTTTAAAGTTGCTTAACTTCGGTGATTTGACGAGAACTGATGTGTCAACGTGATTATGCCCATATGTATGCCTACACACACACACACACACACACACACACACACACACACACACACATATATATATATATATATATATATATATAATTTAAAGGAGATTAGAATAATAGTCTAAAGAGCTAAGTGTATTTTAATGTAATAGTGAAATTACTAGTTTAATTAAAATACAGGAAATGCTCGTTGTAATTTAGATATTTTTTTTTTTTTTTTTTACAAAGGCATCACCACATTATCAAGGCCCAGAGGCCACTCAAGGATAAGGGTTAAAGAGTGTACAGTAGAAATTGGTCAATATAGTAATCATTAGTAATGAAAATTTGGTAAATTTAATAACTTATATGGAACGGCTCATCAAGAACTTATTTACGTTAGACTTGAACACAACCATATTGTAGTCAGCCGGAAAGCAGGAAAACGGAAGACAATTCCACAGGCGTGCAGTTCTAAGAAAGAAGCTTTGTTCATGGAATCTATGTTTAGGTTTAGGCACAGATAAAGAGTGGGGGAAATTATTGATAGTGTTTACAGCTAGACGAGTGTTTCTTGTGAAAGTTTGGCGAGGGGGGGACCATAGATTGAAGCTCAGTTGAACACTTTCCATGAAAATAACGATACATCAGAGACAAACTCGCAACATCTCTTCTGTGAGATAGAGGTTGTAAGGAGGAGAAAAGGACATCTCCTACGAGGCTACGAAGTCTATTTTGAACACTATCAAGGCAGGACAAGTCCTTTCTAGCAGCTCCTGCCCAGATGTGGCAACAGTATTCCATCCTTGGACGTACCTGGCTCTTATATAGATAGAGAATAGCATCAGCAGTGAGATATCTACTGGATCGATAGAAAGATCCCACCATTTTTCCAGCGGCCTTGGCAACAGATTTGATATACGTGTTCCATTTAAGATCAGGAGTAATGGTCAAACCCAGAAGCTTGTCAAAACTTGAGGCCTCCTGAAGACGAGAGCCATTCATTTCAATTGATGACAAATGTGGATTAAAATGTTGATGATGTAAAGAGAGAAGCTTGGTTTTAGATGCATTAAAAGTAACCAGCCACTCCTTTCCCCATTGTACTACATGCTCAAGATCAGAGGAGAGAGAATTGGAGAGTACTTACTCGTTTACTGTCTTAGATGTGGTACCATAAATGGTAGTGTCGTCAGCATAAATGTCTACAAATGATGTAAGGATATGATTTGGAAGATCATTAATGTAGATCAGGAAAAGAGTTAGGCCCAGGATGGATCCCTGAGGGACACCGGCATTAATACTGTGAGATTCTGATTTTTGCCCCTCAACTACTACTCTTATGAACTTATCAGAAAGAAATGATTTAATAATTGAGAAGACTTTTCCAGCTATACCATAGCTAGCGATCTTATGAAGTAAACCTTTATGCCATACCCTATCAAAGGCTTTAGATATGTCAAGAGCAATTGCCCTAGAAAGATTGCCACCGTCGAGAGATTTGCTAATCCTATGCGATATAACTGTAAGGACATCTGCTGTAGATCTAGCAGAACGGAAACCATATTGAGTGTCACTAAGAAGGTTATTTTTGTTGAGATGTTTGATTACTTCTGTATTTAACACAGATTCTAGCAACTTACTCATGACGCACAGGAGACTTATTGGCCTGTACTGAGAGGGGGATGAGCGATCACCTGAATTCTTAAATACAGGGCATACTGATGAGATTTTCCAGGGAGATGAGAAACTATTCTCCTTAAGACAACGTTTAAACAGATATATAATAAGCTCGATAGTTAAATGTCCTAGAGCTAATTCAATATTAAGTAATGTGATTTATAATTTAAAAATTTTTAAAAATTTTTAAATTTAAAAATCAAAATTTAATTAAATTAAAAATCAGTTTCATAAGAAGGAACAACAACAAAGTCAATTATCTGTACGATCGTTTCGGAAATCCGTGCTTTTTATTTGTGGTATACATGAAGTCACGTAGAACAATTATACATAGTTTTTTTGGTAAGCACGGTCTCCTCATCAGCAAATTTAGGAGGATTTTTATTGAATTGAAAAGACACCAAAAATAAACCTAGCATTAAAAGTAAGGCAGATGAATCTGAAAAATTGAAGTAAAAGGTTTGGATTTAAAATTTATAAGAAAATTAATAAGAAAATTGGTATAGGTTAGAGATAGAAATGAGTAGAAAAAAAATATATTTTTTTGGATTTACATAATAAATTTGATTTAAAAATATATAGATATATAATTACCTTTTGGTTTTTCTTTTTTTGAAATCAGGAACTGTATTTAAAGTAGTCATTTAGATGTTTGCTATAGCTTTTTATTTTATTGAATGATGAATTTTAAAAGGGCGACGCTCGTGCAGTAAATTGTTTCCGTTAGCTTTAAAAGCTAAGACCAGCATCTATTGACAACATACATTTGATCTTAACCAAAAAGGCCAAGCACAAAAGTGTTACGGACACACTGACCGACAGACCAACGGACCGACGGAGTTACTTATAGAGTCACTTGCACGCGACTAAAAACTACTTTTGATACTGAATAACCGCTTTTAAAAATCTATTTCAAAATTAAAAAATATGCATAAAAAAAGAGAAAGATATACGAAATATCCAATAAAATAACTATGTTCAATATTAATTCTTTACACATGAATAAGCAGTTGTAGGCATTGACTTATGTGCATAAAATTACAATACATATATGTAAGGAATTGTCACAAAATGAATTAAACTAAAATATGATGCTGAAATTTATTGATCCAATATATTCGTGTATATATATATATATATATATATATATATATATATATATATATATAATATATATATATATATACTAGCAAAAGTACCAGTCGTTGGGTTAAAAACAGCCTACAGATAATGGACTCTGATTTATTAAAGTATGATAGGTAATGAAAAGGAAGGGTTGTAAAGAAATAGCTTTGAATTCGGGGGTGTCAAAACCAAAACAAATATATGATGATAGTAAAAATAGATAAACCCCATCATTTATTATACCATACCTCTTCACACTGAAACACTTATCACAATGTTCTGTGGATATATATTAAAAAAACCTTGTTAAATTTTGTGACATTCTGTGGAGGTCAGGCGCGAACGAACACCCCATAATTTTATTATATCATATTTCTTCAAACTGAAACATAATTATAAAAGTATACTTACGTAGATATGAAAAGTCTTTATTAAAGTTTGTGCCTATTTCGATTCTACGGAGGCCAAGCGCGAACGCAGGCCCCACAATTTTATCATACCATCTCTATTAAAATTAAACCATACTTATCAAATATTTTATGTGTATCTATATCAAAAACACTTGTAAACGCTTTTTTTTTAACTTTTAAATTTTTTTATTTCCATAGTTTGTGGACCAGGCGCGAACACAGACCTCACAATTTTAATGAACCACCGTTCTGCAGGATCAAACATACCCATTCCTGTGTCTCGATACATCTTCTATCATTATATGTAATCAGTTTTTGTAAATAGTCAACCATATAGGAGTCTATTCGTAACCAGACACACACACATATTCAGCTTTATATTATATATATATATATATATATATATATATATATATATATATATATATATATATATATTTTACATGGAGGTCACGATTTTGTCTATTTTATACTCTGTCAAGGCAGGATAGGCTGTTTTTAGCAGCTCCTGCCCAGATATGGCAGCAGTATTCCATCTTTCGACGTATTTGGCTTTTTTTTATAGATAGAGAATTGCATCAGTAGTGAGATATCTTCTGGAGCGGTAGAAGGATCCCACCATCTTTCCAGTGACCTTGGCAACAGACTTGATGTACATGTTCCCTTTCAGATCAGAAGTAAAGGACAAACCCAGAAACTTGTCAAAACACGGTGATTCTCCTAGACGAGAGCCATCCATTTCAATTGATGCCAGATGGGGATCAGAGCGTTGATGATGTAAAGATAGGAGTTTGGTTTTAGATGCAGTAAAGGTAACCAGCCACAACTCCCCCCACTGAACCACGCGCTCGAGATCAGAGGAGAGAGAATCAGAGAGAACTTTGTCATTTACAGCCTTTGATGTGTTGCCGTAGATGGTCGTGTCATCAGCATAGATGTCAATGAAGGATTTTAGTATGTGTTTAGGGAGATCATTGATGTAGATCAGGAAGAGAGTTGGGCCCAGGATGTACCTTTGACGGACTCCAGCATTAATTCTGCAGGCCTCTGATTTTTGTCCATCTACCACTACTCTTATGAGCCTATCGGAGAGAAATGATTTAATGATTGAGAAAACATTTCCAGTAGCTGGAAATCTTGTGAAGTAGGCCCTTATGCCATACCTTGTCGAAGGCCTTTGATATGTCAAGAGCAATTGCCCTAGAAAGGAAGCCTTTGTCAAGAGATTCACTAATCCTGTGAGATATAACCGTTAGCACATCTGCGGTAGATCTTGCAGAGCGGAAACCATATTTTGTGTCACTAAAAAGGTTGTTTCTGCTGAGGTGGTTTACTATTTCTCTACTTAATATGGATTCCAGCAACTTACTCATAACACACAGGAGGATTATTGGTCTGTACTGAGAGGGAGATGACTTATGCCCGGAATTCTTAAATACAAGGCATACTGATGAGGTTTTCCAGGGAGTCGGAAAGCACTTCTCCTTAAGGCAATGCTTAAACAGTTTCGTAAGTTTGGGAGAAAGTTCTGGTTGAAGCTTTTTTAACACTATAATTGGGATGCCGTCAGGGCCAGTTGCTTTACTGGAATCAAGGTTCTTTATTAGCTTGGCGACCTCATGCACAGATATTTGTATGTTGCCTAGCGTGTTCTGTGTTACAGAAGGAAATATGGGGAGTTGATGGCCTTCGTCGCATAGGGTAGAATTAGCTGCAAAGTTCTTGGCAACTAGTTTGGCCTTGTCTGACGCTGACGAGATGACCTCTGGTCCATTGATAATTGTTGGAATAGAACGCACAATTCTGTTCAGGATCCTATTTGTTATTTACCAAAACTGGTGGGAACCAAGCCGCTGATCAGCTATTTTGGATTTAACAGACTAGGCATATAGCTCTCTTGCATTTTCAAGGTCATTAACGTCATTCTAAGTCATTTACTTTTTATTTATTTAAGTTATTTCAGCCCATTTTTCGGTCATTTTAGTTTATCTTTAAGAATTTCATATCCATCCTACATTCACGCAGTAATTCATTAAACGAGAGCGTACGACTAATGGCTATCGGCCTTGTTTTCTTCAATTTTATTCAGTTATTTGTATTGCTTTCCGGCTTATAGTGTTGTATCACTTATTAGTTTTAACTTACCTTTTAAAAAATGTTGAATTTCAGTGGAAGAAGCCTATATATAATTTTTAGGAAAGCGCTCGTGAAATTTTCTTTCTTAAATTATGATTTTAATATATATTAGATGACCTTTAATTATATGATACAGTTTTACATTAGATTTGTAGCATATATACTATTCTTACACCATACAATGCGTCTTGCCACTTGGATGTAAAAAGGCTACATGTCTAACAGGAATTGTGGGGAGTTCAGTAGCAAGAACTCTCATTTTACTCTGTGCCTAATTACTTCCTACAATTCCTCTTAAGTTTTCTCCACTCCTCTTGTCCTTCTATAACTCATCAGTTTTTCTTACGCCATCTAAAAAGAATATATGAATAATTAAGCAGGATTATGAAAGTATTACTATTATATTAGAAAGCTATGAGCTTTGTAATATATCAGACAACCCGGCACTCGCTTAATGTATCATAAAACTGTGCATAGGTTTGTGCCATAATCAATTGTGAATAGAGAAAAATATTGAAATATCATCTACAATTACTTTAACTGTTTGCTTATTACAAAAACAGATTCTAATGAATAAACCTATATTTACATGATCTAATAAAACCCTTGTTGCCAGGGTGACTGATAAACTAAATACTGTTTACAATTATTTGCTTCAATTGTTTATTGAAGTCTTCTCATTATTCTCCTCTTACACATAATCTAATAACACTCCCTCTGTACTACATTTCCTACAACTTATTCAATCGTATTTTATTCCACCATCAAAATGAATCAATAAATAAATAAGTAGAGTTATAAAAGACATACTCTTATATACTAGACGTTCTTTATATAATAGATTGAATAGATTTATGATTGATAAGATTGAAAGCCGGAAAAATGGCAATGAAAGGCTAATTAGTATACCATCCACTTGAAATGTCATCAAGGATACAGATTTTCTCTTCTTTTTTTCACATTCTTTTCTTTTTTAAAAGTCTGTGTATGTCATCAGATGAAGCCACGTCTTCATCTAATCGTTATTACTGACTTCCCTTATTACACATTTCTGCTAAAAGAAAACCAGTTTTGTCTTCTTACTAATAGGTAGATAATCACCTCTCTATTCTCAAACACTCTCCTATATTTGAGATGATTGCCTTAGGAAGTAAAGTAAGACGCTTTCAACCGTTACCACTAAATGAGTTTGCAAATATATAATAAAAACACAGCGGAGTAATTGATAGCACATTATAAGAAGCAACATTCTCCATAATCTTATCAAGATAAATGATATAACACACAAGTACAGACGAACTAGTAGGAAAGTGGCGTGGCTAAGTGGTTAAGAACACAAACTGACAACCTGGATGTGTTAAGTTCGAATTCAGTTCATTCCACAGCAAAACGTTTCTTTAGCAGTGGTTCTTCACAAAATACCAGGTATCGTTTAGAAAGAATTCTTACTAGAAATATATCGGGTAAACGGATGCCAACAATAATCATCTGATTCATACAAACATGCACGAATGATGCGGACAAACAATACAACATACATCAGTATGAAATAAGGCAGCTGTATGTATAGATAAATGTATATGTACACCCTATATATTTTATTAGATGGCGTACCTGTGTTACAAAAGGGTCCTTATAATCTAATTCATTCATGCCACTTGATGCGTGAAAAACATCGACATATTTTTCAACCATTTAAACGCCAAACACGACAAACACTGTAAAAAAATTGTGATATATACAGAATTGCTTGGTGGCGTCCGGAATGTTTTCGTTATGCAGATTATAGAAAGCAAAAGCAACACTAGTAATTGGCTTAATATTCTAACTTAAAATGTTAGGGTTTGTTTTGGGACAGGAACCAGAGGAAAAATTATTTAGGTTAAAACTGCTGGTCTCTTCCTCTACAGACGGCAGATGAATAGATTGACCACAGGAAGCAAGTACTATTCGCAGAAGCTATGAATTTATTACATAAAGCAAATTGTTCGCCATCTTTTTCACTTTTTGCACTCTGAAAAGAAAGCAAAAAAATATTAAGGCATTATTTATTTTATTTATTTATTTTTGCAAATACACATATATATTAAGTCATTTCTTAATAAGTCGTCCATTTTTAACAATTTCCTTATTGAATGAATTACTTTTAGAAAGAAATATAATGGAAATCATTAGTTAATAACAGGAAACTGTAAAACAACGAATGTTTGTCTCGGTAAAAGACTATTCCGATTTCCAGCGCATTTTTCAAATTGCGTGTGGAAATTTTATAAACATATGACTGCCATGCGTCACTAATATTAATATACATATATTAAAATATAATATATAAAATAGTATTATATATTAAAATGAGACGTAATTCTTTTAATTCGAATCATGTTATAATTTCAACAATACTAACGTTATTCACTGAAAAAAAAGAGAACTAATATTTCGTCGATATGACCAATTACTATATTTAAAATATAGTTTGACTTACATTTGATTTTATTGAAATTGTTCGTTATTTGTTTTCTTAATGATAATCAATATTAAACAATTTATTTGACACATTTAAATAAAGTTTAACGTTTTAATTATAATAATAATTAATTTTATTTTTAATATAATGAATTAAGCACACAATTCTTTCTGCAATAACCAATTTCGTAATAGTTTTTTTACTAGAACATTGATCCATTTCGTATCTTTGTTCATGTGTTCCATTATTGACCAGGAATCCTGAGTTAACTCTTCTCTTGAGATATACCAAAGAATAGTACTTGATTTTTTTCCTTGTTGAGAACGTAATATTTAGAATTAAGCATAAATGAAGTAATCATGGGAAAAAGAAATATCGCCCTCCTCTGTCCATTGTTTTTATTCTTTATTTTGTTTTTATTATTGGGAAATTGCAATATAAAGAATTTGGACGTGTTAAACAAATTCAATTTTATTTTTAGCCGGAAGAATAGCTGCTAAGACGTCAAAAATTGAAATAAAAGTTCGACCTTGGCAGGCGTAAGTCCACTTAAAATGCTATTCTACGCATGCGCAAATATACATTTAATCAATATTTTAACATTAATTTAAAAAGGAAAAGATAATACTAGAGATGTATATGTAATGGTTTTAATTCTAGCTGATTGCACCTAAGTCAAACATATATTTTAACTTTTTAAATAACTACTAGATATTATATACAATATAATAATCTACAGATAATTAAATCTATAATAATAAATGTGAAATGTGTATTAATTGAATATAATATTTAAGCGTATTTTACGACCGAGAAATGTGTATATTGTGTACAGCATAATAATCATTAAAGAATTAGCTCCATAATAATAAATACGAAATCTCTATAAATTAAAATATCATATGTAAGCGTACTCTTTGAATTATCGGAAAACGCCAGCCTAACTGATATATATATATATATATATATATATATATATATATATGTGTGTGTGTGTGTGTGTGTGTGTGTGTGTGTGTGATTATTATAATTCAATACAGGTTTATCAATAAACAAAGGATTATTTCAAGTAATTTATTTTTTCAGTATATTATATATTTTATCTTCTTATATGTAAAATCTATAATAAATACTTATAAACGGCCCAGGATTAATAATTGATATGAGCAAAATATAAATAAGAAGAAAATAAAGACTAAGTAAAAAAAACGGTATTTTCAAGACGATAGTGTAGGTTGAGTGTACTTTTACTAAATTGTCTTTCTCGAGCAGAAACATCGTTGGTGAACTGTTCTGGGAAGATTATATTCGGAGTTTTCAACCGTTTAACTCATTTTCCAACATTTTGGAATGTCTGCTTAAAACCATACACAATAAAACAGTATGTGACCATTTTTTAATGTGCACCATTAAAAACAAATTAGCTAAGACATTTATATATTTGAAAGAGTGTATATATATATATATATATATATATATATATATATATATATATATATATATATATATATATGAGGTTGAGTTTCAATCATGGCTTGAAATACTTGCTAATTTAGCCGCACTGAAAATATCAAAACACTCTGTCTGGTGATATATATATATATATATATATATATATATATATATATATATATACTGCTGAGCAAAGATTTAAGACCACTTAAAAATCTTTAAAAGAACACCTTTTTTTATAAGGATAGATTTTATACTCTTCCGACTGAATACTACAATCTAAAAGGTTATGAAAACAAAAGGGTACGTTCCAAAAATGTTATTTAAAAATGTGCATTTTTATTAAATTAGGCTTTTTACACTTTATCAAAAATTATAAGACCAAGGGTATAAATTGTTAGATTTATGGTAATTCTAACGTTTTTAGCTCAGTTAGAGAAATATCAATCATTGTGTAAAGGTGTTACCATGCCTAAAGCAAGAAAACTAATCGAAGTTGAGCGCTCTCTAATTCTAGGATTCCAAAAGAAAGGTTAGTCACAGCGAACGATACCAGCTAAGGTGAATCTCAGTAAAATTGTTATTTGCAACTTTCTAAAGAACACTGAGAATTATGGAAAAGCAAAAACCGTTTGATGTGACATCCCCAAATTCCTCATGCACTGAGTAGGAGAATTAGACGGGTTGTTATGAATGACAGAGGACCTTCTTCTAGTCAAATTAAGGCGGTTACAGATGCTGATTGCAGTCTAATAACTATCAAACCACACTTAAAACAAAAAAGCATGGTAAATAAAAAGCGTAAACAAATTCCTCGATTGCTCCCACGTCACAAAGTGGACGGCTTAAGATTTGATCGTGAATACCAAACCTGGGACGTTAAGAAGTGGAGGAAAGTCCTGTTTTCTGATGAGAAAAAATTCAATTTGGATGCTCCCATGGCTTCCAGCGAAATTGTTCCACACGTCATAGTGGCGAAGGGACCGTAATGGTATGGGGTGCCTTTTCTTATAGAGGGACTATGGAGCTCCAGGTGGTTCAGGGTCGTCAGAAAGCAGCTGGTTATGTTATCATGCTACAAAAAGCATCTTTGATGATGGATGGCCATCGTTTGTGTGGGGATGGCTGGTTATTTCAACAGGATAATGCTGCAATCCACACTGCAAGACGGACCTTGAGCTTTCTACAAGAAAATGGAGTTCGTCTCCTGGAACATCCTACATGCTCACCGGACTTGAACCCAATTGAAAATGTTTGGGAATGGATGACAAGAAAGGTTAATCGAAATGTCAAACAATATTCAACAAAAAATGACTTCGTGAACCATCTTCAGAAACTGGGGCCGGATCCTCCGCATCTTAATCGAAACCCTTATTTCTAGCATGCCACAAAGAATTTTTGAAGTCATCAAAAGCAGTGGAGGTAGAGCTCATTATTAAGTTTGATTGTTGAATGTTTTCATGCACTTTCCATATACTTTTTGTACAATTTAATAGATTTTTTCTAGTTTTATAATTTTGATCATGTGTAAAACGCCTAATTTAATAAAATGTAAATTTAAAAAATAAATATTTGGAATGTAGCTTTTTGTTTAAATTACCTGTTAGATTGAAGTATTGGTAACCTTAAGTCGGAAGAGTTTAAAATCTATCATTAATTTTTTTTTTTTTAAGATTTTTAAGCGGTCTAAAATTTTTGATCAGCAATATCTATATATATATATATATATATATATATATATATATATATATATATATATATACGTGGCTCGCTGTTTGTTGGTTTGTAAATAAACAAGCAGCTCGATGACTGTAAAAGCGATGGGCGAGTGTCTATTTGAATGGAACTTTCATGAGGTCACTTTCAGGCACAGATCTCATAGGCCAGCTGACTATCAACTAGATGGTTGTAGGTTCAATCTCTGGCTTGGTCTCTCCGCACCGATGAGCTGTGAGACAGCGAAACAGTAAAGTATGCGGCCGACTATATATATATATATATATATATATATATATATATATATATATATATATATATTGTGTTTATAGACAGATGTCATAGATAAATATATAATAACAATAAAAGAATTATATATATATGTATATATAAGTTTAGTGGTTAAATTTAAATTCTGAAAATCAAAATATAGTCATATATATCTTCGAATGAAGAATTTATTGTTTGACAAAAGGAATATATAGAAGGGGTTATATTAATTTCCTTAATCTATGAATTTTCAATAATGGCTCATATCATCAGATGAAAGGAAATGCGGTTTTGGCTAGGATCACTCTGAAAGTATTACCTCTAGTAATATCTATCAGGATTTTACATCGGATTTTAATCTGTGTCTTATCTCGCTTATGTATATATATATATATATATATATATATATATATATATATATATATATATATGTGTGTGTGTGTGTGTGTGTGTGTGTGTGTGTGTGTGTGCGTGTGTGTGTGTGTTTGTGCTAGTAAGGCTTTCATCAGTCTTGACAGACTATGGATATCCAGGGTGACTGCGCGTAAAATTTTTGTCGCAAGATTTGCGCAACCTCCAACCACAACTCTCCTAAGTCGACATTGTTGAATACCAGTGGCAAGTGGAGGTTCAGAACGACTGGAGCCAACGCTGAGATAAGCGGAAAGCACATATAGCGCCTAGCCTTCCCAAATGCTCACCCAACAGATACTGGCTAGGCTCAACGTTGCTTAATTCGATGATCTGACGAGAACCGGTGTGTCAACGTGATTGTGCCGTATACTATTAGTATACGCATTTAAAGAACTAGTATCTCTCTCTCTCTCTCTCTCTCTCTCTCTCTAACTATCTATCTCTCTTCTATGATATAAAACGACTTTATGTGCGTGATTATCTCTGTATTTGTGTGTGTGTTTGTTCCCTATAGACTCGAAAACAGCTGGATCGACTTTTATGAAGCTTCACGTGAAGGAACATTATGTGCTCGACAATTTCAGTAAGTTTGTTTTATATTGGAATGTCTTTGATAAAAGTGGATAATCGATAATCAATATAATCCGATGAAATAAGGAAAGGCGATCTTGACTAAAACGTTACACTTCCGAACATCACAAATGAATCTAAAAAGTGTTATTACCATACCATGCGAAAGGTTCATCATATAAAATCAGCATTAGTTTCTTTTGATATGACAAGAGTTCGTTCAAAATGATTATTTCAGTTCAAAACACAATTGTATCATAATACTTTACTTTTTTTCATTTTAAACTTAAATCCAAGCCATTATCACCGCAAAAACAGCAAGGCCAGGCATATATAATTAATATTAGTTTCTTTGATATGACAGGAACGCGGTCGAAATGAATGTTTTGTTTAGATCACAATTAAAGCATGATACTTGACTTTTGCATGTTATACTTTAATTCAAGCTATTATAAATAAAATATAATTTTATAAAATCAATATTAGATTATCTACAATGAGATGTAGACTACCCTACACTGTGAATTACGTCATTGTGAGGAGCATATTATTTTCTCCCTTCCTGGTGCATTGCGATGAGACCCCAACCGAAACAGGCAATCAATCGATTTGATTGAAAAATTGGCGATTTCGATGGCAATAAAAATATGGAAGTGTGATTGATGCAATCCCGGGCAACTTCCAGTCACACTGCAAATTAGCAATAATTATAGCATTGTTTTTTTGTAAGTTAATATTTTATATTTTTGTAGGTTTATGATACAGTTTCCGTTGCAACCGTCCTAAATATAATTATTACAAAAAATAATATGACTGACTGTTTTGCTCAAAATAAATACGCTATAATTCACACGCATAAATTCAATTATAATGCACATGTATCATTTTGACGCTCTAGCAAAAAAAAATGATCATTTTTACAATATGTTTATTGAAAATGTATGTAAAAATTCATATCTCTAAAGAGTTTTTATTATTTGCATTTTAAAATTTTAATGGTGAGTGTGTGGATTACGCAACGCCTGAATAGTAAATTTAGTAATCAAATCATTTCTATCTTTGAAGAATTGAATAAATTGCATCTTATTTAGAATGGTGAAGCAAAATAAAAAATGTGAAATTCCATTGGAAATTATTTATTAATTTTAAAACCTTCATTTTCGATTCAAGTCGATATTTTAATTACATTAATCACTGAATATTTGTTAGTTCGTTAGATCGTGGTTACAGTCTGAGTTAAACGTCGATATTTAAAGTTTAAGCTGCATACGCATTTAAAGCCTTGAGCGGTTTTTTTTACTAGATTTAGAACGATGAATGTAGAACAAAAATATTATTTTTAAATTAAATTAAAAAAATATTAATTATTTATTTATGTTAATAGCGTGGAATTTTTATCCTTAGTACCTTTTTTAGTAAACACTGTGAATTTCATAATTCTCTGTGCAGATTTCGTCTTATTAAAATACTAAGATATTATATACTATATGATGCTACAGATATACAGACACACAAACCGATTTTATTTTAAATATTCAAACTGTGATGCACATTTTTGCGTTTTTATTTTCACGATTTTCGCCCGATATTCATGTCGTTTGGTGTATCGAAATTAGAGAAAAGTTCTACATAAACTTGGGAATCTGCATTTTGAAAGCGCTGCACATGTCAACAACATCGGGTGAGATCGAAATAGGAAATTCTGTTACTTTGATATATTTTCGGGACTGCTTCTTTTTATTATCAAAACAAGTTTATGATTTACTAGCAAGGAGACCCGGTGTATATTGGGGATGAATGATGATCAATGAAAGTTTCATACTTCCAATACTTTTATTGTCATCGAAATCAAGAATTTGTGCGTACCTCTGCTTATTTTACAAATATTTCCATGGAATTTGCTTTGAACAAATAGATGCACTGGTGTCCCTTCGATGTAAATTTACAGGATGGCTCCGGCAATTAGCAAAAATCACACACCTTCACTTTCATTTTTTAAAATATCAAGATTGAAATTCGTTACTGCTTTTCACCCTATTACCATGACAGTAAAAATATGCAGGATTTAAATGTAATACAAACAAACATCTCTCTGCCAAACTCTGCGCTTATGAGCCCAAATGCATGGAAGCAACTTATGTCTTAATAGAAAGATGTCTTGTTTGAGATGAAATAACGCAAAATATCATATAAATATATAAACCTATGCATTATGATATATAGATGTATAGATGGATCGTCATACATGCATGTGGATAGATATATAAATAAAAAGATAGCAAGAAAGTAAAAAAAGGAAAAGGCAGATAGACAGATTGATGGATATATAACAAAGCGCGTGTGGGGGAGTATGAAAATATCAGCAGGAGCTGGATGGTAGCTGGCTTGCAAAATATTTACAGCAGTAACCGTTAAAGTACAATTGCGAATTAGGAAGCGTGCGCAGGCTTGTCATAAAAAAAAAATAGAGAGAGAGAGAAAGTATTCCACGTGGTCGGAGAGAAGCAAATTGCGCGTCGAAAAGGTGGACGTGTAAAATGGGAAAATAAGAAGTGGCTCGCTACGGCCGGCGTACGGTCGAGCAGAAAAAAAGAAGAAAAACGCAACACGGGTAAAATCAACGTGTCCTCCTCCCCCTGTGGTGGCGGTGATACACTTTTAAGCTCGTGTAGACAAGAGAGGGTTTTGTTAATCTCATTGCAGACGAAATGAACAGTTAGAAAAAAAAGGAGCAGGCATTGTTTGGAAAGTTACGGTAATAAATTCCATTTGCACTTTTAAAAGAATGTCAGTCCATATTCTTATTTCGTTCCAGTTTATTTTTTATGAATTACTAAAGAAAAGTGTAACACCATGCAATATTGCATTATATTTATTTTAAATGCTGCGACCAGGCCTTTTTACGAGAAAAGGATCAAAATAAAGATGACAAGAGAAAGAAAAATAAACGGTATCACAAAAAATGCAGTCGCAAAGAAAGATGCAATAATAAACCAGACGGATCCGTTAAAGACAAAAAGGGGCAGTGGTCTAAACAGAGAATTAGATTAACTAGTGTTCTCTCAAATAATCTTGTTAAAAGTAACAAAGCAATAAAGAAAAATGAGTCATAGGACTAGGAAACAATTATGATAACCAGTTTAGTCAAAGATTTCAAAGAGAAAGTTTTAACAAAAGAAAACTGTTTGGGCAGTTGGTGTCAAAATATATCTAAAGAACGCAGAGAGATTTAATTGCTATGGCTGGCAGGATGGTGGGAATGAATCGAGATTTTATGTAAGAGAATAAGGAAACAAGCTGTGCGAAAATAAATTCACACGTAAAAATATATACACAACAGTATAACATGTGTTATGAAGACTGTCAAGAAATAATAACATGATATTATTACTAAAATTAAACATCAAAGAAAATTCAAACTTTGATCTTGCATAAATTGAATTGATTTTTAAAACGTTTTAACATTTAAAACTGTATTCTTGCACAACAAGATTGAAACACTTCAACACTGCGTCAGTGAAATTTCTGAAAATTCCTCAAATCATATATCATCGCTAGTTAAACAGTTAACTGGGTATTTTCCCTTTAAACATATAAAGACGTTGCCTTCAAATATTTAGAATTGCTTTATTTTTACAAATCAAAAATAAAATAAAGAATACATAAGGAAATACATTTTTGCTAAAAAGTACAAAAGTTGAAATGTTGAATAAATTATAAACTAAGACATTTTAATTTGGCTTTAATCATTGATATTGAATTTTGAATTCATTGTGAATGTTCTGTTCCAGCTTCCTTTATTACCTCAGGCAGGTTTAATAAAAATTCTTGTAAGGATTTATTTTTTGACAGGAAGGCGTGTAACAGAGCGCATGTGGGTGCATGTTAAATTATTAGCAGGAGCTGTAGTTGCCAAGTTAGAGTTTTGTTTCTTTCCTCTTTATATTTTATATTTTATATTTTAATAGTTTTTCCAGTACCCAAGTTACAGATACATATATAGAAAAAAAAAAGAAAATATAGATAGATATACATTGATATATGGATAGATATATGGATTGATAGATAGACACTGAGAAAGAAAGAATGACATAAAGAATGAAAGAAAGAAAGGAAGAAAGAAGGGGTAGATGTATGAATAGGTGTATGAATAGATATACACTAGGAAATAAAGAAAGAAAGGGTAGATAAATGGATAATAAATATATGGATAGATAGACGTTAAGAAGGAAAGAACGAAAGGATAGATAGATGGATAAATAGATGTACGGCTAGACTGATATACGATAAGAAAAACAGAGAGGGTAGATAGATGAATAAATAGATATATGGATGGATAGAGGAAAAAAAGGACAAAGAAAAGATAGATAGATGGATAAATAGTTGTATGGATAGATATATAAGCAGTAAACATGAAAAAATAGAGAAAAGATAGATATAGATTGAACGTCATAAATACTAATAGATAGAAAGATATATAAATAGACAGTGAGAAAAAAAGAAAGATAGAAATAGAGAGATTCCGCGCGTCTACTCTCAGCTTAGAGACCTACATAAATGAATGCATATATCATCTTCACCTGTAGTAAGTTGTTTTGTCCATGGAAGTAAAAATAAAGAACTCAAAAACAGAACACGAGACAGGATAAACATGATCGACTTTACATTCAGATCACATCATGGTTTCGTTTTAAGTCCATACGTTGTGTTTTCAAATGACTGGTAATGTAATCGCAGCGAAAAACTAGCGTCAGCGAAGCCAACGACTAGCGAGAGTTTAATGAAGACAAACAGCGTCGTTTTACTACGTCAACCGCCTTCGCCCGTCTGAAACAATCCAATGTAAAGTACAGGGGGATAATGGCGCCGCATGTGCACATGAAAACAGACGATAGACAAATCAAGCAACACATTACGCGACTTAAGATCAACAGAACAGCATTTCCCCCGCCATAAAATGAGGAACACCTCGATACGTTATCGGGTATTTTGTAGACAAACGTGTTACACATATCCATGTCGCGCATGTGCGCATTGGCTATAAATAGCCAAAAGGCAGTAAATCAATTTAACGCAGTTGCTGAATAGAAGAGATGGTTATCGACACGGAATTGACTCCAGACATCGTTTGGTCTTGTTTGTATTTACGTTCGTTCTTACACCATTAGAAATATATGAAACTGAAAACAATCGAGATAAATCAATTCTGTTTCTGAATTTGGAGATGAGGATTGCAAAATTGGATCATTTGGATTATTTGAATCATTATTTTTCATATTGACTGCTATATACACAATGTTTAGGCCGATGTCTGCTCCAACCTTCTTTAGGTGTATCTTATCGAACACGAAAATCTTTCTGACGAACTCGGTTTGTTTGTTTTGTTTTACGGAATATCAACTCTTTTGCAATGATTTAATGCTGGATTTAGTCATTTTTGCAAGACAGCGTTTTTTATGAATAAAGTTGCTGATATATTCCAATGTTTATACATAGTGTAAATATTAGTTGTTTCATTCCGCGGCGTATCAACCGCATTCAGGTAAAATCATTTTGCCAAGTGTTTTTTATGCTTTAAGTTCTTTATATCTTCGAATATTTACTGACGATGTTTTGTTTTTTGTTTTGTTTTTTGTTTTGTTTTTTGTTTTGTTTTTTAGAGATTTTTTTTTTTGGCAGAACATGTTTTTCAAATACAATAATGTCAATGCTTGATGCATTAAACTGAACAAATCGATATCTTCAGAAAGTCTGATTCGGTAACAGCAGATCTATCGAATTCCGTTTTCTGCTCGGAATTTCAAACTAAATCTTTAATTTCCTGCACAATACAATTGCGATTTACTTAAAACTATAAACTGCCCATTTCTAAAGAAACGCGAGTATACTACACCCGTGAAGTATATGAAGGGTTCCTTTTCAAATCCTGCGCAAATTTCAAAGTTCCACAGAAAACTTACGGAGTTTGACAGGATACATCTGAAAAAAATCAGAAGTTACATTGGCCGAAACGTTATGAGATTAACACTGAAGATTAAAAGAATATTTTAAATCATATTTTCTTACAATTCTTCTTAATCATATGTGAAAGTATGAAAATTATTTTAAAAAAGCAAACAAATATTTGATTAAAGAATATCACATGTAGTAATTACACAAATTCTTCAGTAAATAAACAAGTCGATTTATTACAAATTATTGTCAGAACTGTTCTTAAAAAACACCTTAGGTGGATCGTTAAACCACAAGGTTGCTTAGGAAATAAAGGCTGCAATATCTGTGAAAGGCTAACCTTTCATGAAAAACTTCGTGTTATTGAAGAGATTAAAGTCAGAGCGTGCAATGGCAAAAGAGTAGCTGAATGGGGATGATTTTATGGCAAAACCACGTGCCCGTTATTAATCAAGGATTTTTCTTATAGTAGAAGGATAAATATTTGATCTTACCCTGACTCAAGTGTAATGTAAACAGACGTCTTTTTGCTCAGCTCGTTTCATAGTACCTCGTACAATTTATGTCCCAGATAGTAGCCCCCTTCATCAAAGTGACACTGTGTTTTTTTAGGATAAAAATGCAATAAAAAAAAAAACTGGAAGTGAATTAGAGCCATTAGTAATTGACACTCTCGTACATGTAGCATATTAATAATGCTGCTTTAATTTAAACGTCTTTGAACAAAGGACATAATATACTTTAACATTACTGCAGACTTCTTTGTTACGTCTAAGCCGTATATGTTGTAAGTATCCAAGGCAATTATCACACGTAAGATACTGTATTTATAAATATTGATATGCATGAGAAATAACTTTATTATAACTGATCAATCGACCGAACTTAATGAAAGGTGTACCACATCGATGCGAGAATACATCAATGAAATCAAAAAAGTATTTGAATGCTTACTGGACACTATCCGTCTCTCAGTACGATGTGTCAGATTCAGCTGTCATGAGGATATATTTCCCAATAAGTAAACCTGAATCAAATATGCAATTAGCTTAGTATATTAAATCCAAATAAGATCACCTATTCATGGCTGCAGACTGAGTGATAGCAAGAATAGTGATATCTTTTCTATTTGATGTCGCTTCTAGTCACAGCACTGTCAGATACTTTATTACATCATTACACCATCAGGTCTTTATTCTGTAATCCCGGGGGCGGGGCTCCACACTCCCCAAATCCCGCAAGCTGGGGCTTATCCATCGGATATAGTTTAAGGACATATCCAGAACCCCTGGAAAATGGAAAATTAACAGTATAACACCAGGTTTCTAATAAAAATTTGGATAAAAATTCTATGACGTTTCCCGAGTTTGACACGAAGACGAGTTTGGGTGATAAAATCTGGAAATATTTTTAACATCAACCTACGTGTGCAAACCAGCACATAGGTTGGAAATAATTTTAAAATTATTGGCAGATATAACAAATTATTTTTGGTTTTGTTGTTTGTAAACTATTGCTTTCTTTAGTAATATTGTTGCAAAATATTGGGGCATCGCCATAAATATTTAGACGATACTATTTATAACAATGTTTGATAAGAATGAATCAATCAGGTGACAAACCCGCTCTATAAAATATATTGAATTATTTTGAAATCTTTAGTGGTAGCTTGCCATCTAAACAAAGAGAAAGTACGTTTATCCTGATTGTAACCCGATTAATTGTTTTGCCTGGAAAACTTTTTGCTAATTGGATTTATGCTGTTGTATGTTTTATTTTTGGTTAGTAACTACATTTTTATATTTCATGACTTTACACTCAAAAGAGATATGTTCTGCTTAACAATGTCTAACCTTGCTATTATTAACTGCTAAATGCTGTAGATCCCTATACTATAAATGGTTAGCGTGATCATATATGAAACATTGCCAAGGAGATTGTATATAATGTGTATCATGAATAAATTCCATTAAAAAAAACCTGAACTTACACGATATAATAATTATTTACTTACAAATTTTGATAGTTGCGAACAATTATATAAAATATCAACTTAATGTGTTTGAGTTGTAACGTCGACCGTAGAAATTTGAATCTAGAATTAAAGAGTATTTATAAATTTTACACAACAGAATAAGTGTCAAAATGGTGCTTAGTCTCGGTAATTTGACCGAAGGTTGGAAGATTTTTCTTTGTTCATCTGAGGTTTCGCTGATGCGACGTATGTTTCAAGTTAGTTGTGTATAATAATTAAAGGTGACTTTTCTATTTATTTATTTATTTATTTATTATTTGCGGACTGTTATCCTCATCCTAATAGTTGTTATTTAAGCGCGTTTAGGCCAACTATTCGTCTGGCCTTCTTCAGGTTGTTAACCGCGACGGGATAGGAATGCTGAATCTTGTAACTGTATAGTCAATAATTACTGCCTTCCATAGTTGCTGTTTTGCCTCGTTGAATGTAAGTGGAACAGTTGGCCGAAATATGCTAAAACAACAATTTTAAGGATGAGGATAATAGAGCTTAAATAAATAAATATACAAATTACTTATCTCAGCGAATTTCAATAAAAAATAATATGTGATTTTATCGGTTTCGTACCTGGTTATATAGCACATGTATATACATGTATATAAAGATAACGTTTTTTTTGTCTGTTTTTTGTGCAAATGTATTTAGCAGCTACAAATATTCTTCGATACTAAAAAAGAATTGAAAATTTTCATGAGCAATGTAATCGGAAGAACAAAATGTTTAGCATTGCATTATCTGATTCAATATCAAACGTAATTGGACAACATTATGATCATCTCGATGATTTGAACACATTTTCATACTTTGATTTTTAAAGTCTTTCCGATGGAGGTTTTATAACGTTGCACTAACACTCATCTAAAATCTCCCATTCTATTGCGTGAGCCGTGTGATCATTCACGTTGCTAATAGCAATACTAAGAAAAGGGTACATCAAACTATGTTCTTTGCACTCGACAGCTTCTTCAGTTTCGCTTTCAAGTAATTTATTCATATTTCATAAGGCAATTTGCCGACAAAGGAGCTGTTTCAAGTGAATGATATGAAAAAGTTAAATGCTCTCCTCTGCTATGGAAACTTTGATATTTCTCCTCTAAAAATAATTGACATATCCATAGATTATAAATAGATTTGCAACTAACACGTCATTAGGTAAAATACCTGCCAGTTATCGCTTCCAGAACGATGATGTCTTTTTCTATAACATAGTTTTGTTACACTTTACCAACTGTACCAGTTTTTCTGTTTTGATTATTACCAGATTACAAGGCTACAGCACATAGTTTCTTCATTATTCAACTATTAAGTTATCCATTTCGTTAACTCCTATTTTCTAACCTTGTTGTTTAATGCCGTCTTTGTTCACAGAGTGTCCAAATATATCTCAGCATCAAAGAGTTTCGTAAATAGTTTAATGTAATTTACTGCTGCTACACAATAATAACTGGTAACGATTTTTCCTACGATTGATTGGAAAAGATTTACTATTTTAAATAAAAAATATATAACTTTTGTAAATAATTATGATCAAGCTTTTAAATTCGGTAAAAAAGATTACATAATAACTTGTTATATTCCAACCTTGTCGAAACATTTGCTAATGTTTTTATTGGCAATTATTAAGTAATGTGTTACAATGGTTTCCCAATTTAATATTGGCAAACAATATAGACCGAAAACGTAAAAAATCTCGTTATGTTTTCGTTTAAGACGCAAGCTCTAAAATAATATGCGCGCACTA
The DNA here is from genome assembly GCF_053919585.1 of Euprymna scolopes. Classification (NCBI taxonomy): domain Eukaryota; kingdom Metazoa; phylum Mollusca; class Cephalopoda; order Sepiida; family Sepiolidae; genus Euprymna; species Euprymna scolopes. Next base: position 58,840,971 of record NC_136489.1, on the reverse strand, counting down.
TGGCGACATATTCCATAGTCTTATGTGTTTATATAAAACAGTAATTCTTGTTAGATATCAAAGAATATACGTTTCTGAGCGATACAATATCCTAGCATTTGGCAAAAAAAAGAACATATGTTTAAGATGTGAGAGCGGAACTTTGAAATAGTGAGGAATTACGTCTAGTCAGTTAATCAAATGTTGTGCGAACCACAATATGTATAAACATATATTAAATTAAACATGAAGAGGAAAGGTTACATATAAATTATTTCAATGAGAAAAGAGTAAAAGAAAAATTGTCCTTTTAATATGGTACCGTTATTACTCATCTTTTATTTAGGACATTTAATTGCTCCTCTTAACTGTGTTGAGTTTTATCTACTTGGACAAGTTTACTTTTTTAAACATATATTCTTTGAGAACTTCATTCTTTCTCTCCTTCTCTTTCTTTCTCTGTCTTTCTTTATCTCTTTCAGGAATCATCAGTGAGGGTGTCACGATTAACACCAGTCGAATGATCCGAAAGGGACGACAGAAGCCATCCATGGCTTCATTAGCAAGGACTCAATCCATTCGGCTACCGTTAATCGCAATATATATATATATATATATATATATATATATATATATATGTGTGTGTGTGTGTGTGTGTGTGTGTGTGTGTGTGTTGGAAGATGGAGAAGGAACAAACAAAACTATACAATTATCAACGTTTCGTCTTTATCTCTAAACGTCCTTGTCATGATTAATTTGATTAACATATAATACCGAACATATTATACGCGTGTTTGCATTTAATTATGTATTTGGAAAAGTCCTTAAGTAATGTAAATTACCCTAACCAAGCTTTAAATTTTGTGTAGAAGATTAAATAATATTTTGCTATGTCATAGCATTCTCAATGCATCTGATAAATTATTATTGTAAGTTATTGTATAATATATAAGAATATCTTGCTTATTAAGTATTATCAAACAATAGAGAACGAATTTTTTATTGTTTCGTTATATTCATACAAATAATACAATCATGTACAGGGATTCTAAAAGTGGTGCCACTTAAATCAACTTTTTCCATCTATGTTTTAGATATTTTTTCAAATGCACTTTAGT